>NC_137043.1:35240381-35440381 GCF_032717465.1 Coenobita brevimanus
TTAGTAAAAGAGGGAGAAACTGAAACGTGAAAAATATTAAACGTGGTAGGAAAACATAAGAAAAGAGAGAGGAAAGAAATTGCGAATAGCATTAAAGCGGAAGGAAAGACGTAATAGAAAAAAACAAAGGTTCAAAAGTGGAGGGAAAGAGAGTAAAAAAAATTGGGGGTGGGGGAGGAGAGCGGGAAGCAGAGAGAAATATATAAAAAATAGTAAAATAATGGAGGAAAGAAAAGATAAGAAAAATCAATAAAAATTAGAACAACAAAGTAAGGAAGATGATTAAAAACAATGGAAGGAGACTTACACACACACACACACACACACACACAGCGAGAGGGAGAATTATTAGCAATCTGGGAAGAATTATTGAGGAAAGTGAAAGAGAGAGAGAGAGAGCACGATGTGGCTAAGGATGAAAGTGAAAACCGAGAGAGAGAGAATGGAAGCCAGAGAAAAATGCAAAACCCAGACAGGCGAAAGAGAACCGAGACAGATGAATGAAATAATGTGAGTAAGATATATATGAGAAAATGTGAATTACTGAGAAAATGTAAGAAATGAACGTTGGCAGCAGTCTAAGGGAAGTCAAGTCTTTGTTTATATATAGATAGATAGATAGATAGATATATATATATATATATATATATATATATATATATATATATATATATATATAGAATGTGGTTTGTACTGGAAGGTGCGATAAATATAACTGTATATACATAAATTTACATATATATATCCTTGTATATAAGTCACTCAGTCAGTCAGTCACTAAGTCAGTCAGCCAACATCATGAGAAAGAAATCTGTTCGTACGGCCACTTCAGCAAAAGAGTGAATTAAGGAGGAAGGAAAAGCGATAGACCTACAGGCAGAGAAAGGTACAGAAGGAGAAGGCCGAAATATACGAGCACCCCTGTATGAGAGTGAGTGAGATAGTGAGTGAGGGAGAAAGTGAGTCAGGTAGGTGGAGTGGAGGAGGTGTGTGTGTCGTGGCGTGACAGGAATGTTGTGTTGTCATGAGCCACTTTCACTGGGAAGATGAGCCTCTGCTGCCGATGATCATGTCCCACACTTCCCACACGGCTACCGGCGATAGGCTGCGGGCTAGGACACTGAGGGAGGGGAGGACTGGGACGCACAAAGAGAGGGCTGGGTTATTGGGAAGAGCTGGGGACTAGGAGGGCTAGGATATGTACGTGAGAGTTGGATTTACCGTTTAGAATCCAGAGGTTTTCCACAGTTGCATAAAATCTTCAGGTTGTAGCTGGTATAAACGCCCATGTTTCTGCCTGCTCTTTAAAGGTTTATATTGATATATGTTCTAACTCTTTATAGTTGGGGAAAGAGCATATCCCTCAGCTTAATGGCTTGGCGGTTGCTAGAATTAAACCGCAACTCTGCCTTCCTTCAGTGGGGTACTGGGAAGGCAAGAGGATTGGGTTAATGGGATGGAGTTTGTGTTCTGGTGCTCTTGAAGGGAGGGCTAGTGAAGGGCTGGAACACATCAGAGGGATTGGAACAGAGTGCTGGGTTATGGGAAGCGCTGGAGGCTAGGATATTCTGAGGAGCGGGCTAGGAAAAGGTACCGGGACGCATTAGAGAGAGGTGGGAAACAGAGAAGGTAAAATGTTTCCTTTCGTATGATGATGTCTGTAATTAATTCTTGCAATTGTATGATTTTGTTCAGTTTATCAGAACCCCTTGGTAGAGTGTGGGAAGATGAAGGCTATATATAACATCCGACAGTAATGAGTGCGGCGAGAAGTAGGTAAACACACAGTCACGTTTTAATGGTGGGCTCGTAACATATGTTGCGTGATTGCATTCCACGGTGCATAAGACTGTCTGCAGCGAGGTGGTTGGCCGATTTCATTATTGCACTCACTCTGTGTTCTGTTATTATATCTAAGTACCTGTCGCTATCTGTGTATGTTTTCCCATCTGTCTGCCTTGCCTGAAGCCGCGTCCTGTGAGAGTGGCCTCGATAAAACGATCTCCAGGTATTTCTGTCCGTACTGTGCTTGGACCCCTTCCTTTTCATAGCACATAAATTCCTCTTCTTTACGATTTTCTCACACCAGGCATGCCATTATTCAATCCATTCTTGTATTTATATCAGGTTACTTAGTTATTTCCTGGCGCTGCATCCTGTGAGGGGTGGCCTTGACAGAAACACTTCCAAGCGTTTTTGTACCTCCTCAGCCCCTTCTTCCTCTACCAGCCTTTGCACTTTATCTCACAACTTCGTTCTCGGTCTCCCTCTTCATCTCTTCCATCCACCCACTTCACTCGACATATTAACGTAAAAAATAAACAAGTGAATAAAAAACAATGGGCGTTGGCTTTCCCCCTGGTGTACTCGATTTTACCCCTTTCTTTATCAATATCGTTTTTTTTTAATACTTTATTCTGCCTCTTTTTTACAGTTTTATTCAGTCAGGGAGAGACTTCGAAATTTAAAGATTAGTTGTGTGTGTGTGTGTGTGTGTGTGTGTGTGTGTGTGTGTGTGTGTGTGTGTGTGTGTGTGATTTCGTTAAGCTTATTGCTACTTCATTGATGTGACTCATGTGGGAAGCGTCCAGTGAATGATGTTAGTTGACTGGGTAATAGTTAGTCCGCATGCGACTTTCACTGCTCTCGTTGTTACCGAATGTGTGTGTGTGTGTGTGTGTGTGTGTGTGTGTGTGTGTGATAGAGAGAGAGAGAGAGAGAGAGAGAATGTGTGCGCTCGCGCGCGTGTGTGTGTGTGTGTGTGTGTGTGTGTGTGTGTGTGTGTGTGAGTGATAGAGAGAGAGAGAGAGAGAGAGAGAGAGAGAATGTGTGTGTGTGTGTGTGTATTCTAACTGGTTTTCATGAATTGCGATTCACTTAACCCTTTCATGATCTGAACAACTCTGTTTTATTCCAGCCAACACCAAGCAGTTTAAGAATTGAAAGTTAGTCAGAGGCACATCGGTAAATTAATACTGTCAACATTAACCCTCTTATGGTCAGGAAGTCTCTCTCTCTCTCTCTCTCTCTCTCTCTCTCTCTCTCTTTATAAATATGTGGGAAATAGTGATAGTGATGAAGGCATATACAATACCATTTATCAACGCCAAGGTCATTATGTCAAGCAAGCAATTTTTTACTAATCTCTGATCTTCCTTTAGAATACAAGCCTCAACCATCGATGAAAAAACTAGGTCCCTAATTGTACTGCTGGATGAAATCTGGACAGGTGGGAGACAAACTTTATTCAAGAGTCTGACCGGCACGAAAGACGATCTGGGGTTAATTCAGTTGTGAGCTGAATGTGGCTGGGACGCTGATATTATTGATGATGTATATAGGATTGGCATTGCGCGATGATGATGATGATGATGCCGTGTACATAGTTGGCACTGCTGTGATGATGATGATGATGGCGGCGTATATAGGGTTTGCACGGTGATGATGATGATGATGGCGTATATAAGGTTAGGATTGCTTGATGATGAAGATGATGATGCGTCAAAAGGGTTGGCACTGCGATGGTGGTGATGATGGTAGTGCTGGGAGTGGTGGCAGGGTAGGTAGGTGGTAGTGTGGTCAACCTTGGGTATGTGGGACAAGGTCTGTATGTGTGTGTGTGTGTATTTTTCTGCCAGTGTGTGTTTGCGCTCGCGCACACCACCTCCTTCCCTCCAGCCTCCCTCTCATTACTATTCATCTTCCATCCTTCCTCTCACTAAAGTTTTTTCCCTCTGACTTTTTTTTTTTCTTGCCGTGATTTGTAACCTTGCCCTCTCTATTCATTTTTTGTTGCTGCCTAATTTGACTTTCCATTACTTTTTAACAGAAGCTCCCATGACTCATAGCTAAGGAAAATCGTCTGACGTTGGCTGGAGTAGAATACTAGAATTGTCCCAGTTAGAAGAGTTGATGGCACCATTGTTAGCACTCACAGGCTCCCATGACTCACGCTCAGCTTAACAAAATCGTCTGGCGTTAGGTGGGGCATAGAACTGGAGAAGGGAAAGTGAGAGGGTTACTTAAAGGACCTTGTGTCTCCCTTAAGTACTTTTGGCTTTTTCGCTCTCATGGAAATTTTGTTTAACTTTGCTTCTCAATTCCTTAGTTCTTCTTTTTCTTAACTTTTTTTTCTGTTTCTCGTTTTTTTTCTTACTTAGTGGTGCTTTTAGACTTTTCCCCTTCTCATTACTTTATTTTCGCTTTAAATATGTTTTTCTGCATTGCCTCTGTAGTTATTATTTAATCGTTTCTCTTTTGTACGCAACTCTGTGTGTGTGTGTGTGTGTGTGTGTGTGTGTGTGTGTGTGTGTGTGTGTGTGTGTGTGTGTGTGTGTGTGTGTAACAGGCGTCTCTCATGAAGAACCTTATCACTGACTTGAATTGATTTACTTTTTTTTTTCTTGTTTTTCTTTGGATCGGATACAGGTTCCCATTCTACCTTGACATTATCTCCACTTTTGTCTCTCTCTTTCTCTATTTGGCATCTTCATTAACCTCTTCAATACTCAACTTTTTTTTTTCGCATTTTTAACTTCAGACGATTTTATTTATTTATTTTTTTTTTTTCAGTGTAGGATGTATTTGTCCAGATTTTTTTTTATATAGTCTTTAGTTTTCCCATAGTGAAGCTGAATAAAATCTTTGCATTAAATCGTACAGTGATAGTAATGATTCTCTCTCTCTCTCTCTCTCTCTCTCTCTCTCTCTCTCTCTCATCTTGCATAGACTACTTTCTCGTTTTCTCCTTACCATCCCTCATTTTTTTCCCCTCCCTTTTTGTCTTCATTTCCTTCTTTTCTTCCTACATTTCTTCCTTCCTTCCGTCCAACCTCCTGCCATTGCCTTCCTCTCCCCTGCCTTCTGTGATTTCTTTCCTTCTTTCCTTTACTTTTTTCCCTTCAGCCTTTTCATCCGACTCACCCTTGATCCGTTCTTCACAGTCCTTGCTTTTCATACTCCTTCCACGGTTACTTTTTTATCTCCTTTCTTCTCTCCATTCCTTCCTCCATCCTTTTCTTCCTTCCCTCTTTTCCTTCTTTCCTTCCTCCTTTTGTGTTTGCCTCCATCCTTCCCATCGCCTTTATGTCCTTCTGTATTCTTCCCTCTCTTCTTGCAGTTCCTCCCTCCCTTCTTCCGTTCCTTCTTCTATCCTTCTTTTCTTCCTTCCTTCCTCCTTACTTCCGTCCATCCATCCATCCATCCATCCTTCTTAATTCTTTTCCTTCCTTCCTTCCTTCCTTCGTTTTTTCAGTGACATACCCTCCATTTTTCCTCTGCCCTTGCATACCTTCTTCATTTCATAGCTTTTGTTCTTGCTTCACATCCTCCCTTGAACTTTATTCCTTACTTTTCTCCTCCTAAATGGTTCTCCCCCTCCCCCCCCTCTCTCTCTCTCAACTAGCCACCCAAGGACCACAAACGAAGACGGAAAAAACACCATGTACTAGCATTCTGTAGGGTCTGGTTTGGTGGCTATAAATAGTTGCTGATAATGCAATATTTAATGGAGGCTGAGGCTAACCTCCACTGTGAGAGGCTGTCCGTGTGCTGAATGCAAAATCGTCTGGTCAAGCAAGTATAAAAAAGAACCCCATCACCCCGAGAATGATTTTCTTTCTTAATTTTATTCTTGCTACCTCCAGATGATTTTATTCAGCCCCAGGAGAGACTTTTTCGAACAGGAAGAGTTAATCGCATCTCCCGTTGGACATCGTTTTTTTTTTTTTTTTTTTTTTTTATATATATATATATACTATCCAGACGATTTTCTTCAGCGAACTGGAGGAGTTATGTTATTAGCTTTCCTTAAACCCTCCTCTACTATACTCCTTTTACTCTTACTTGGCCTAAAATTGCCATATCTCCATGCTGAGCTGTGGGAATTGATTAACACCAGTGAAAGTATTAAGCTCAATTTGCTCGGTGGTAGGCCAAGAATTTCGGAGAAAAAAAAAAAAAAGGAATCTACAAGGTAAAAAACTTCCTTCTTTCGTCCATGGTGTAACTTTAAAGAAAATCGATAATGCAAGCTCTCTAAAAGTGTGGGGAATATTATCTGTGAGCCTCGGAAAATTTAGTTCATTTTAAAGAGGAGGGAGATCAAATGATGTATTGAACAAAACGTAATTGTAAAGGAAAAAATGTGTGTGCGTGTGTGTGTGTGTGTGCATGATTTTGTAGTTAACAGTAATGCTTCACTGTATATGCCTAATGTGTAGTGTAAAATTTAAGTACCTGAATCCTCACCGGTCCTTGACATGAGCTAAAGAGAATGGAAAATAAATACTACACAATTAGGTCAGTGATCCTAGAAGAACGGGATAAAGCCAATTTTTAGCTCATAAGTGGGGAGGTCAGACAGTATATAAAAAAACCGGATTGTAAAAGTTTAAAAGAGATGGATGGATAGATAGATAGATTGATTGATTGAGGGAGAGAGAGAGAGAGAGATCCATAATGTGTGTCAAATGTGGCTATTGATTCTGGTACATGAAACTCCAGGATGATGGCGTATGTAAGGAATTTTACTGAAAGCTGAATATCAAGATCATCCTGTAAAAGAAAGAAAAAGTAAATAGATTCTCTGGATATAGCAAGGGTGGTTGTTGATTCTGATTGTTGATACTGCAAATTATACCCTAGAATTAGAGAGATGCGTATTGCAAGTATCCAGATAAGCATAATAACGATGTAAAATAAGATTGCATTCCTCTCCGCGTGTGTGCCAAGGGAAGTTGTTGATTCTGGTACATGATGGTGCAGGATTGTGGAGTGTGAGTGAGTAATCTGTCGGCCACGTGAAAGTTACCCGGGTTTGATGGACATTGTCTCGAGGGTGGGGCGGCCTGATGATGGAGGGGGTGGCTCTGGGTGTGGGTGGAGATGGTATGTGGATGGAGGTGTGGCGTGTGTGTGTGGGGGGGGGGGATGGTGGTGTGGGTGGAAATTTGGTGATTGTGGAGGGTGGGGATGATTGGTGTGTGTGGGTGTGTGCGATGTCGGTGTAAAGGGTTTTGGTGCGTAATTATCACGTCATTATCTCCATTATAGTTATATATAGACACACACACACACACACAGTTAATACGACGGAACTAATATAACTGATATACAACGGTGAAATGAGGGTGTGCTGGTGGTTTCAGGAATGAGGGATGCCTGTGTAGAGGGTGTTGAAAAGGAGTGTTGTGACAGTGTGTAGGGGTGGTGTAGTGTTTTTATAGTATTGGTTGTAATGGTGGTAGCGTGGGATGGTGTGAGGGTATGTAGGTATATGTAAGTGTCGGTTAACATTGTTACCTAGGATGCTGTGTAGATGGTCTTGAGTGTGTGTGTGTGTGTGAGAGAGAGAGAGAGAGTATACGCGCGGGAGAAGCTCAAAGAGAAATGGAGTTCGTCCACTTTCGTAACTCGGCCCAGCAATTTAGTTAGTGAATGCAGGTGAATGGCGCTACCCTCTGATCAGTGTGTGTGTGTGTGTGTGTGTGTGTGTAGATGTGCATTTGTTGGTGCGTCCCTGAGAGTGAAAGAAGGAACACTGTGCATCCTGGAGGGTTCGTCACTAGAGTACGTTTCGGTCAAAGGCACGGAGAAGCGAAGTATCGTCCATTATATTTTTGTATTGTACCCTATACACCACTTCATCATCATCATCCACCTCTCCATCATGACCCATTAACCCTTTATCTTCCACCAGCTAAATTTAAAGTTACGAAGGGCAGGTGTAATATTGAAGAACCTTTGCTTTTTAATATTGCTACTTTTATATAGCCTAGTCACATCCCCATAAAATAAATATTGAATTTTGGTAGCACAAGAATTGGCTATTGCTGTTTTATTTATTTATTTAGTTTTACCTTGATTTACGAATCGACGAAGTACATGTTCATATTTAAAACCCATACTTAGAACGTACCCACTGTCTTCTTTAATGATGAATTCAGGGGAGGTTTGATTCACGGTGCCGTCATTTGAATTAATTATACCCACAATTTGAGTGCAATAAATGGATGTGTACTGTACTCTAGGTGTACTGTAATATACTGTTAACTGCTCGTTCATTACGTGAGATTTACCCAGCTACATAACGTGTCTTGTAGTTGCAAAAAATATTAGGTAAAAGTATTAGGTACAAAATATCAGGCAGAAAAGATCATCGGCCTGAATGTGTTAATGAAAGGTGGAGACTGGGTCGTATTCTCTATGGGTAAGGAGGCTCCCTAACACCTCTTCCTTAGCGATTTATTTTTTATATGACTGATTAATATCCAATAGTACGTTATTTATGCAGAGTATGGCGATATTGGAAGGATTTTATGTACATAATCTCTCCTCAGTGGCGTATGATTGTCTAGTGGTGGCAAAAAAAAAAAAGGGGGGGGGCTGTTAACATGACAAAGAATCCGCTTAACCCTTTGACTTCGACACCAGCCCCCCACCCCCACCCCATCCCCCCCCAAAAAAAAGATAAGTAAGAAAAGAAAAGAAGATTGATTTTAGCCTGATTGCAATACATACATAAATCCATGACAGTGAAGGAGGGAAAAACAATGAAACAATGTGAGAAGAAACCTTGGAAGGAAAGACAAATGAGATGAATAAAAGTGTAAGAGGAAGTGATAGGGAGGATGGAGGAAGGATAGAAGGATTGGTTAAGGACTTTGTAACCCTCCTCCTCACATTTCCCTAATCTGGTTAAAATATCGAAGTTGGACCCAGCGTAGTCAGAGTTTTTAAGTATTGTCTGGGCTTAACCTTATGATATTGTCTGTAGGAAGTGAAGTAGGTCAGTGGGTAGGAGTCAGAGTCAGGGTCATGCGGTGGCGTGGCGGGGCGAAACCACATTTTTTTTTTTTTTTTTTTTTTTTTTTTTTTATAAAGGTGGGTAGCAGGAGTGAGAGAGAGGGGGGGTTGTGTGTGTGTGTGTGTGTGTTTGTGTGTGTGAGAGCCGCAAGGGAACATTGGTTCATTGCAATTACGGCCTTGCAGAGGCGATTTCATGACCGCGGTTGATGGATGTGCTTGGCCAGACAGGCTGGGGGTGGTTATTATCATCAACAACTCGTATAATAACTTTCAGTTAAACTAAATCGTATGGCCCCAGTAGAGCAAAATATTTAAGAAGTTTTCTCATTCATAATAGGGTTAATGGTAACATTATTAACACTGCGTCTGCTATGACTCACAGCTGGATAAACTTGTGTGGCAATAGCTGAAATAGATTACTAGAATTATTCCGACCGAGAGAGGGTGAAATACTAGGAGTATTTTAACTCCTTGTTGAAGGTGACACTTATTAAAGTTAATTCCAGCTGCTGGCATACGATTTTACTTGGGATCAACCTGACAGCGAAAAGATTAATGAAGGCCGTATCTAACCCCTCGTGTTTGAAAAGTCTCTCCCAGGCAGAATTAAGTCGTGTCAGGACTCAAATCATCTGGCGATAGCAAGAACAGAACAAAAAGACGTCAGAGAAGGAAAGGGATAAAAAAAAAAAAAAACGTCAGAGAAGGAAAGGGATAAAAAAAAAAAAAAAAAAAAACGTCAGAGAAGGAAAGGGATAAAAAAGAAAAAAAAAAAAAAAACTGAGTCAGGCGTGTGTTAATAGTGCCGTATATATTCAGACAGCCATGCGTTCAATCATGTCTGTGTTTCCTGTCTTATGGGAATTTGGAGGTCGCCTTGTGTAATTTGCATATTAAGTAGGTATATTTCACTAGTCATTGCAGCGATTGATTGTTTTATTTTCTTTTATTTATTTATTTTTTTTGTAAGTGTTTACCATGTGTGGCTTGCTTTCTTCCATTGTGTTTGAACCTGTTGTATCAGCCTGTTTGTTTTTCAATTGTTTATTTTATTGGTAAATGCATAGCGTGTTTTGCATGTTTACTTCCATTATTTGTGTCATGCTTCCGTCTCGCTACCATCAAGCGATTTGGTTCGACTTGAGAGACGTTCTTGGCCTGAAGGGGTTTGCCTTCTGATAATAAATTACCGGAAAGACGTCATCACCCGGATACACTAACCTTGCGACAGAAGATAATCATTCGACTTCAGGTTCCTTTAAGAGAGAGAGAAGGAGGAAGGGGAAAAAAATCTCCCCCAGGCATTATAAAGCGCAATTTTGTGAGAATCTTTTGGTATGTGAGGTGAAAAAAAAGTCGAGATTTTAGTGAGTGAGTGGATGTGTGTATCATTTCACTGGGCACACTGTCTGTTGCCCTTCAGCTTTTTAAATTTCGTGTCATTATTTTTGGAACCTTATCACGTCGCTTATTGGTGGCAAAAAAAAAAAAAAAAAGTTCCCATGTGATAATGGTGGTATTGATGATGATGAAACTTAGGCGCGGTCGTGTAGTGGGAGGATTAGAGCAAATCGACATTACGTGCTTAATTCGACCTCTCGCTTTCCTTGCTCCAGTGTGGTTGTTTGAAGTATGAATGATAGAGCAGCAGAGCCCTTAGTGTCCATCTGGGCTGTGATTCTACTGGGGTGATTTTCCTTTCACACGCAAGCTGACAGGTTTATTTTGACTTACGTGTGTGTGTGTGTGTGTGTCTGTGTGTGTGTTGTGTGTGTGTGTGTGTGTGTGTGTGTGTGTGAGAGAGAGAGAGAGAGAGACTGCAGTGTGTGTTCATGTGTCTTGTCTCGGGAATATTGAGAATTTTGTGATGTGGTATTGTGTAGGGTGCTGTTGTGTCATGCATTGCGTTGATTATAATGGACAGCATAGACGTTATTACTTTGTTGGGAAAGGATATTGTTCTTGTTCTCTTTTGTAGGGTTTTATTGACTATGGTAACCTGCACACACCTCACTATATTGTTATGCTTGAATAGTACTGGGTTCCTCAGTAATGTGGTAGTATGACGAGGAAGGAAGCCAGCCAGTCACACACACACACACACACACACACACACACACACACACACACACACACACACACACACACACACACACACACACACACACACACACACACACACACACACACACACACACACACTAAAGATGTATACCATAGCAATTCATTCATCACAGTTTAGTAAGGTTTTGCAGCACAGAACATTGACTACGAGAGACTCCAATGGCTTTAATATACTCTCATGGTTGCATAATGCCCACTATAGGTCATGTTGCTAAGTAGGGGGATTTCCACTGCACATAACCCACTGTTGGTGCATAAAGACTGAGAGATAAAGAGTTGATTGTTGAAAAAGAGTTGATGATAATTGATAAAGAGTTGATGATAATTGATGATAGTGTTCATGACCCAAGTAGGCGACACCAAAAAAACGATTAACCAGACATTTGTTTCTCAGCGATTTTATTTTTTCACATTATCAGTTAGCATCCATTAGTGTGTTAGGGATCCGAACTATCTCGATATTAGAAAGGATGTATATAACGTACCAGAGAATATTATGGTTTATGATGAAGAATAAGTCACTAAGGAGGATGCATTAGGAACTCTTGCAGTGTCACGGAGAATAGCTCAGGACGGAAATAAAGCAGCCGGGAGCGAGGTGGAATGAAAGAGAAGTGCATATTTATTTCCCAAGGACTGCTAGTGGCCGGATATGACAGCAGTTCCAGAGTTAGACAGTAATAATAATAATAATAATAACAATAATAATAATAATAGCTGCATGGTGTTCTGTCATAATACTGTATGCATGTATGTTTGTGTGCGTAAACTTCACATGCAAGTGCGTATGTAAGATTGTTTCATAACTTGCTAATAATTGCATGATAATTAATCACTAATGATTGGATGTACAGTATGTGCGGATATGGCTGGCACAGTAGTATATCGAAACATTATACCGAATTGATGAATTTAACGCTGTAATTTGAGACAGCGAATATTACTATGGTTTGTGAACTATTTTGAAAACATTACCAAAGTAAATGTGTATGTATTTAATTTCATATTTATAACAGGTAAATAAACATCATTGCAGATATTATTGTAGATTAGTTCATGTGCAGTTTTGACGTAGCCAGTCTACCAACATACACAAAAATAAGTATGATTAAGGAGTCATTAGGGCTAAGTACAAAATACATAATTATGCTATTAATGTGGTATAAGATTTACAGGGTGGCTCATACACTGCAGTCTGTTGTGATGTATATTTCTTCATCTTCCACGACAGGAGTATTGATGGTTTTGATATTATTAGCTCTGTCATTGTCATAATAAGTATTTCTTAAACCAGTTACAACATATTTTTGTGTTTGATGTATTATTGTTTCTCATTAATTCGTTGACTTCCTTGCCACCCTGTATATCATATGTTAATTGCTTTTTATTTCAGTAACTAATGATAAATGCAACTTTATATTGTGTGTGAACAGGTAAGGAAAGGTATTTACTATTTTGCAAGAGTGTTTTTTCTTATTCAATGCATATATTTACCTGCCTGCCTCCCTCCCCTTCCCCTACCCCAGGTAACCCGTTCTCCGTATTAATATTTGTGCAACCCTTGACCCAACCACAATTGACACCTCCCCAGCCAGTCTCCCCTCTCCCCTTCATATTTTGCCCCCTCCCCATCTCAGCTGACTCCTCCCCTCCCTGTATGCCTGCTGTCAGCCTCATTCCACCTCCCCATATGAGTGACCCCTCCTCGCGTTCCTTCCCCCTCAAAATATGCCCCCTCCCCTCATATTAATGCACCATCCATCTCCCTCCTCAGATCTCCCTTTCCCCTTTTACCGCTGCTTGCCCCAGTTTGACTCCCCTGCCTTACTGCCTTCGTGTTTGTCTTACCCTGCCTGCCGTATCCCATCCTCACTGCGCACTGTCCTCCTTTGCATTCTTTCCTTTCATCGCCCCTCCCTTTCTTACATTCCTCCCCTCCTTCATTTGAATTTCCTTCCACCCTCTCTGCATTCCTTCCCTCCTCGCCTGCATTCCCTCCCTCCACCCTTCCTTTGGATCCTCCATGTCTTTCCCCATCATTTCCTCTCCTGTCCTCCTCGCTGCTTCCCCTTTCCTTTCCTTTCGCCTTCATTCTACCCACACCGTACTTCACCCCACCCACACCCTGCGCACCCACCCTCACCCCAGCCTCACCTCACCGTGCCTCACCCCACCATCACTCTACCTCACCCTACCACACCCCTCCACCACTCTGCCACACTCCAGCCTCACCTAACCACTCCTCACCCTTACCCTGCCTCACCCTGCCTGCGTGTGTGCTCTAATACACTAAACAGTAGGAGAGTTGTGTCATGTAGTAACGTAAGGGTTTATATTGTTTGGTTTACATAATACCATTCACCTGTATTTACATTCCTCTTCCTTAGTTCTGTCCTTTCATTCATTTCTCACGTTTTTTATTTTACTCTTCCCCCTTTCACTCGCTCTCATTCTCATTTTTTTTTTCTTTCCACTTCCTTTCTTCTATTATTTTTTTTTATTTCCGTTCTTGATTATTCTTACTTTTTACTCTTTCCGTACTGTTATTTTTTTTATCGTTATTACTTCTTTTTATTCTCCTATATTTCTTCCCTGTTTCCCTTTTCCTTGTCATTTCAGTATTTCCCTTCACATTATACATTCCTTTATTTTTGCCATTATTTTTCCTTCCTCCTTTTGCTCTTCTTTAAAACTTTTCATCATTCCTTCCACTCCTCTCAGTCTTTTCCGTCCTTTCATTGTCTCACTTCCTTGATCAAATAAACATAAAATATCCCTCATTCTTTCTTTCATCCACACCTTGTCCCTCCACTCTCACCCCCTGTGTCTATCCTGCTTTCCCTTCATTTGCTTCATCCCTTTCTGTTCCTTCCCTCTTCCTGTTTAAATGGCTTTTTTTTTCCTCCTGTGGCTCTCGCTCGCCTTGTCTCTGTCTGTCTTCCTCCACTGTCAGTTCTCTTCTCACTGTTTTCCCCACCACACTTTTCCCTTCATTTCTTCGCGTCTTTTTTTCCTCCTGCTTCTCCGGCCCTGTTTTCTTTTTTTTTTTTTCCTTCTTTTTAACGTACTTTAACTCTTTCTCACAGTAGTTCTCATTTCTCTCTCTCTTTTTCTCCCTTTCTTCCCCACTTGCTTTCTCTCCCTTTCTTTATTCCTCACCCTGTCCCTCCACCTCCATCGTTGTCCATCCTGCTTTCTCTTTTTACTCCACCCACTTTTCTCCTTTCCTAATTTTTTCTTACTTCCCCAGTTTACTCTCTCTCTCTCTCTCTCTCTCTCTCTCTCTCTCTCTCTCTCTCTCTCTCTCTGTATGGGTGGTGCATGGGCTCTAACGGTGCGTGTTGTTGTTGTTGTTGTAGGCAGGTGTAGGGGAGTCTCTGCTATCCAGCCTCTCCGGGGCACGCACCAGAGAAACATCGGTGAGTACAACCATCAATTCCCGTATGCTTCGCGGTTAAAGAAGTTCCCTGACACCTCTCCCTTAGCGATTTATTTACCGAACTACCCATTAATGCCCTCGTGTTGGCTTCTCATATATTTTTAATGTCGATACAGACCGCTTGAGAAACACACAACATAGCAGCAGAGAAGAATCAGAATTAGACCTTTTGGCGATATTGGAATGACTTTAGTAACACACAAAATGATGAGAATGTGTAATAAACAAAATAAGTCGCTTAGGAAGAGGTGTTAGGGATCTTCCATAACCGACTATAATACGGGCATAATTCATCATGCAGGCACCAGTTATTCACTCTTCATTCACTACTGGTACTTGTTTATTTTCGAACATTTTATTCACTCCTCATTCACTCCTGTTACCTGTTTATACACAGTTTAAGAAGCATTTATTCATGAACATTTTATCCTGTTATCCTTGGGTTATTCACTGTATTCACGACTGTTTCCTGTGTATACATGACTCTGGGTCCTGTTCACCGTTTATTCATTCTTTATTCACCACTCAGTCCTGTTTATATGCCTTACTGGACCCTTTATTAACGATTCAGGACCTGCACTTTTCATTCACTCTATTCACTGTGATGCACCTTTATTCACTCACAGTAGGAACTAGTTATTCACCTTTCTCCTCTGTTTATTCATGATCCTGGGAAGCCTGTGTTTCTGGCCTCTGAACTTATTATTTATATCATTCACTGTTATTCATGGCTCCTAAAAATTATTCACTCTTCGTCTTTGTCTTTGCTCACCGTTCATGCCCTTTCACTTCACTGTTATTCACTGTTTATTCATGGTTGTGCTAATTGGGTTTGGCCTGGCATCCTTATTCAGGGTCCTTCATTCCCCATTCACTGTTTTCATTATGTAGTCACGATACTTCTCTTTGAATAAAAGTCTTCATGTTCTTTACTCACATTCATTTTTTATTCATAGACATTCATTTAGTTTTTATCGTCATTCATTTTTCTTTATTATAATTCACAGCCAGTTATTATTCACGAGTTTGCATTCTGTTCATAACCTTAAGCTAGTCATGCATAACCATTCATTCCCCCTCCTTCACGGCCCTGTAATTCTTCCTCGATTCTGCATTCATTTTTCACTCTTCATTCATAATTCATAAAATTCTGGACTGCTTTATCCTAGCCTCGACACCCTACACTTTTCAAGGGATATTAATAGCAAAGTTTTTTTTTTTTTTTACCGTCATCTTGTATTTATTCTTTACTGCCCTCTGTTATTTATTTTATTTTATTTAGTACGTTATTTTTGCGGCTCACTTTCGTCTTCACTCAGCCATTCTTCGTTAAAAATAATAATAATAATTGCTTGCCGTCTTTCATAACCGGTTTTACGCGTGACTTCATCGCGGTTTTTCATTCATTTCACGAGCTTCCGGCAATTTCATGCGCTTTCATTCACTTCATGCCGTTTCATTCACTTCATGCGCTTTCATTCACTTCATGCGCATTCATTCACATCTTGCTCTTTCATTCACTTCATGCACTTTCATTCACTTCATGCACTTTCATTCACTTCATGCGCTTTCATTCACTTCATGCACTTTCATTCACTTCATGCTCTTTCATTCACTTCATGCACTTTCATTCACTTCATGCGCCTTCATTCACTTCATGCGCCTTCATTCACTTCAACATGCATTACCTTTCTTTACATCCATGTTCTTTCACTTCGTCTCTCATTTACGCGCGTTCTTTGGCTTCATTTATGCCGTTCATTCGTGGCCACCTAGGAACTGAAGCACCTGGCCTTTGATAGATAGATAGATAGATAGATGAATAGATAGACAGGTAGACAGATAGATAGATGGTTCATTAACATCTGCAGGTGTGTCCATTAACCTCAGCCAGCGTATTCATTCAATTGGTGAGGCGTTTTGACTGATTGTGTGTGTGTGTGTGTGTGTGTGTATGGAGGAGAGAGAGAGAGGGGGGGTGCGTCAGTGTCGTCGGCCACTCACCCATAACTCAATCTTGACATTCCCACCACAACCGGATTTGCCCGCGGGATGGAGTCAGGCCCGCCCCACACCCCTGCATGTGTCACTTTTACCCACACAACACGCTGTTTGCCTTGGGTTCTGCCATGTGACCACGCCAGCCGCTTTGTTTGAAGATTCCAGTTTGTGTGAGAAAGCGATTCGTATTAAAAAGAAAAAAAATTGTACGAAGAGATAAGCATAAAGAAGCATTTTTTATTTTTATTTTTATTTTTTTTAAGAAGCGAAATATAAGGCAGTAATTTAGTGTAAAGGAACGTACTGTTATAATATATGAATATGGATGAATAAAGATTGTAATGAGAAAGCGAGTTTGTGAAGGATTTGTAAAGAGATTTGAATGTGAAGAAGAATTAGTATTATAAAGGGAAGCTGTAAAAAGAATCGCAGCTATAAATTATGAGGAACTAAATTTGCATGGGGAAAAAATCACGAATAAGGGAATGGGTATGAGGAAGTGAATTTGAAGATGATATTTCGTATTTGGACGAGAATGAGTAAATAAGTATGAATTAATGAGATGAACCGAAATCGTATAAAGAAACAGATTAATACGAAGGAATGAATTTGTATGAGGAAGTGAATAAATAATAATTAAATGAATTAGTAGAGGAACCTAATTGGCCTTCAGTACGATTACGGTAGAGGCAGATGAATGTATTATTATTATTGTTATTATTATTATCATTATCATCGTCATCATCATCATTATTATTATTATTATTATTATTAACCACTTCACGCTACGGACCTGTCCTAAGTTTGATGTCATCTCGAGGAAAAAATCACACACACACACACACACACACACACACACACACACACACACACACACACACACACACACAAAAGAATGTAAGAAGAAGATAGCCATATAAGCTTTCCCGTACGTAGATAAAATGTCATCGTATTAATGGAGGAAATGGTCTTGGTTCGTTTGCGATTAAATAGTTTTGGACGATTTTTAAAACTGCCTTAATTTATCTACCACCTCCTTAGGCATACTTTTTTTTTTTTTTTAATTACCCTTTGAGCCCAAGGACGCCATTTCTATTCTCGCTCTCGGCAGCTTTATTCATCTTAAGAGGGTTTCCAAATGATGCAGTGATTAATGACGGTAAAACCAACCCCATCACTTCAATAAAAGTCTCCGAAAACAAGAAGAGGGAAAACGCAAGAATGAAACAAGTAAGATCGCATCAGAGCGACACATTTCGTGGGAATAATAATCTGACATTAGCTGGAGGCGAGGGAGAGGGAGGAGGAGACCGAGGATGAGGTGGAGGGATGGAGTTGAGAGGTATATGAGGGAAGGGGGAGTGAGTTGGGGGGAGGGCAGTCAAATGATGGGTGACAGAGCGACTTGGAGACGTTTTGTTTGCGGCCACCCTTTGCGGGATTAGGGCGTCAGGGCAATAGATAGATAGATAGAGTACTAGAAACGTTTGGCAATGAGAGGGTTAATAGTGAAAGTATTAACAACAACATAATATAATCCTCTCTTGTTAGCCCACATGAACGACTACAGTTGATTCGACAGTGAGAAGGTAGAAGTGATTAGTTATGTTTGGAATGACTTACAAGATGACGATGACAAGCCTTACTTTCTCTGGTCCATTTAGTACATTTTCGTGCCGCCAGAGGTCACCACAACCAAGTCACAGCTTTCATTCATCGCATCCGGCGCACCCTCACCATAAGCGTCACTCTCACGGGACGAGAGGGGGAGGGGGTTGGAGGTTACCTTACGAAAGAGTGGGAATACCTGAAGGTAGGCCAACCGGTACTACAGGTACACACACACACACACACACACACACACACACACACACACACACACACACACACACACACACACACACACACACAATATCCTTGGACGATAAAGAGTTTCTGTGACGAGTAAAATCGCTGGAGTTCAACCTAAGTAAAATACCAAAGTCACCATCAGTCACTTGAGTTAATGGAGATGGTGTGTTAATCCTAGAAGTGTCGGTGATCAGACCTAAGATGGATATAGTACTGGCGGCCGGGTCATCTGTAAGTGATCAGCGAGACGCAGAAGGGTTAAAAGCTGACTACAAGTAAAGTCATTTCAATTGCTCCTTTTTAGTCTATAGTTGGCGGAGGCAATTGTTGTCGTTACATGCAATTTTTTATTAATTTTTTTTAGCTTCATATTAAAATGGTTATACTCACATTCAGGCAACAGGCTATTTAGAACAGTCCTTTACCTTTTTAGGAAGAGTCCTCTCACAACTGCTCGGTTGAGACACTCCTTCCCGGCCCCTCCCCTGAGCAATGTTGTAACTCAGTATCCATTACGAGTAGACTTTGGAAAAATCGACACAATTTTTGGTCGGACCACAGAACTGAGCCAATTAAATGTCAAGGTCAGTGATGAAGTCAGAGGGGGGGGGGAAATATGTATTGAAATTGGGGTCGGATTCCATTATCGTATACCTGTGGTGTTGACAACATCCGGAACAGATGTGCTAGATTTTTTTCTCATCTCACTACCCGTTTACTGTGAGATGCTTTTATGTAAACTAAAAACCTCGTCTGGTGTGGTGGTAGCAAGATTAAAACTGAAAAAGTTATTGATGAAAACTGGTTAGTTCATCTCATTCATTCACTTCATTTATCATTTGTAATATTAATCTCATTTAAACATTTATATTGGCCACCTCGTATTCATCTAAATCATTTATCCCATTTCTTTGTTATGTTCACCTCAGTATTTCACCCAGTTATTTAAGTCGTTCGTCATTGGTTCATTTCCTTCATTAATCACGAGCATTGCTACCGTCCCCGTCCCGTAGGGGCTCTGGAACGGATATTGTTTTCACTCGGTTTGTCTTTCTGTTTGTTTCTTTGTTTGTTTGTCTGTCAGTTAACAGTTTTACTCGAAAATTGCTGATGCTATTTTGGGTAAAATTACAGGGATGATAGGCAATGACCTCACCTAATTAAATTTTGGTCCAAACTGGGCCAAGGCCCAGGCTGTGGGCCCCAAAAATGTAATAAATAAATAAAAAAATTCTTGCCACATCTACTTTCATATTCGTCATATCGACATGAAGCCAAAACCTAAGGGTGCATCTTTTAAATCTGCATCCTATAACATGCCCCATTACATCAAGGGGGTGATCCCCCCAGTTAGCGGTAAAGGGGTCAGTGTCAGGTGGTTCGGGCCTAAAATTTCAAATAGACATAAAATCGTCAGTTATCACCTGATTTACTCCTAATTTGGTATGTGACATCTTTGACTAGATATCCTGTTGTGTTTATATGTCAGAACTAAAATGACTGCAGGGGACGTGTTTGCTGTGCCTTGGCACCGCTTCTTGTTTTTCCTAATTTGTTCATCTGAGTTATTCATTTAATATCTCTAACTTATTTTACACATTATTAACATCATTTACGACTCTCATTCACTTTTTCCTATTATTTAATGTTCATCCCCAACTTGGTTCCTTCCTTGTTACTGCATCATTCATTTTTTTTTTCCTTTAATCATTTTAGTTATTTCGATTGGTTCATCCCTTAGTTTTTTCAGTCAGTTGGTTTTCTCATTCACATCATTCATTCATTCTCTTCAATCATATAGTTACTTTATTTCATTTTTTCATTCGATTCTTTTTTTTCCGGGTCTTTCCTTCGGTTCTGTGTAAAGGTAAGGTAAATTTGTACACACATCATTTACCTTATTCATAAAATATTCTCCTCTCTCTCTCTCTCTCTCTCTCTCTCTCTCTCTCTCTCTCTTCTTTCCCCTCATCTCACGTCACCTCACTTCCCTTCCCCTCTCCTTTCTTTTCCCTTCCCCTCGACCTCCCTTCCCCTCGCCTCTCTTCGCTTTCCCTCTCCTCTCCCCCCTTTCCCTCCCCTCCCCTCCCCTCCCCTCTCTTCTCCCTTCCCCTCTCTTCTCCCTTACCCTTGCCGGCTTACCTTGACCAAGTCCGCCTGGCTGATGGGAGGGGAAGAGAAAGGAAAGAGGGGGGGGAGGGGAGACGGGGGGTAAGGGAGGGGAGGGAAGGGACGAGAAGAGCTAAGATACAGGAAGAGGAGAGGACAGTGAGGAGCAGGAAAAAGAAGGCATTGAAGAACACAGAGAGAGAAAAGTGAAGGGAGAAAGAGAATTTACATATATATATATATATATATATATATATATATATATATATATATATATGAGAGGGGTAAAGGGGAGCCTGAAGAGAAGAGAAAGGAAATTCAGACAAAAAAAAAAAGAAGAAGAACGAAGAAGAATGAGCTGTTCATGGTTACATCGCCTTGATAACCTTGTAAATTTAAGAACTTTTGTAAATACTGTCTTGTTACTTTTACTCCTTGTGTATTTACGGGCAGCTGTGGTGGTATTGTACAGATGGTGAAAGTAGTAGTAGTAGTAGTGGTGGTAAAGTAGTAATAGTGTTTGTGCATGTATGAGATGGAATGAGATGGGGGTGGTTGTAATGTTGGCTGGATGTTTTTCGTGGTGACTATGGTAGATGGTGTGATTTTGTTGTGATGAGTGTGCAGGGTATGATGTTTATATTGTGGCGGATGGATTTATGTGGTTGTTGTGAGGTGGTTTAATGTTGTATGTGGTGGTGGTATTTTTTTCCTATTTTCACCTTTTCTTTATGTGCGTAATAAGTTATTCTTTTGTAAACAATAGTTGTACGTAAGGTGGGAAAAAAATTAAATTGGCTTTCACCCTTTGGATCCGTTTACTTTTTTTTTTTTTTTTTTCCTGGCTAATAACATATTTTATTCAGCAGAAAAATTACTCCCGTAGTTATGGATCTAGATAGTTTGTAATAGTTTGTTATCCCTTCACTACGAGTGTCTTAAGCCCAATGAAATAGTAGTGTGGCAACAGAAATCGAAAAACAAATCGTTATACTGTAAGGGGTAACAACACAGACTGAGAGGAATGGATCAGTAACTTAATTAAATTCTACGGAATGCACTTATTACTTCAGCATCTATTGGACTTATTAATTGGACTGAGAATTTAAGTCAATATCCATCCTGGTCAGAATCCGTCCATCGGCATTCCGAAAGAAGAAGAAAATCGTCCGGAAATTATCAGCGTAAAATATAAAACATCATGGCAGGGCTTGATACATATGATCCCCCCTCCTCCAAAAAAAAAAAAAAAAAAAAAAAGTCCGGGGTGTTGCCTTTAAAGCTGAAAAATAAGCGTCTGAAGTCATTCTGCATGAAATTTAAACACCATCGTACTAAAGGGTTAAAATAAAAAAATATCCATCGTAATATCAGACACGAATGGAGGTTTTTTTTGTATTTTGTGTGTGTGTGCGTTTTTTTTCTTTTTTCACCCCATTCTGAAACATAAAGAAAATCTCCCTGAAGTAGTTGGAATTTGGCACACACGTCATCGCACTGCAAGGGTTAAAGACCAGGAAGAGTCTAACGTAACGCAATACCGTACCGGACATGGGTAGGGTACTTTTTTTTTTTCTTCATCAAATTCCGCAAGATTTTCGAACCTCCCCTTCACATCCGCCAGCGAGAGGAAATACTCTGTCTGGGAATCTGCCACTTTCTACGCATCTTTTTATTTTATTTATTTATTTATTTATTTATTTTTTTTTTTGGGGGGGGAGGGGCGAGAAAATGATAAAGGCTGGAGTCAGAAATTTTGAGCCTGTAGTATTCGGAACCCCTTCAACACGAGCCTTTTTTTTTTTTTTTTTTCCCAAGTACTACGAGACTTTGCTCTGAAGGAAGAGTCACCATGCAGCTTCTCTCTCTCTCTCTCTCTCTCTCTCTCTCTCTCTCTCTATTAGGAAGTGTCTTCATGCAGCTAAGTCCTTATGTAACAGCTGAGTGAAATCCCCTAAAGATAGAGTAAAAAAAGGAAAATCAAAAGCTGTCACGGTAATCAGAGACTTAATAATTTGCGATGAAATAAGATTGCAATTGAAACTGCAGGTGTTGTGGTAAAATTCTAAAGGCCAGAGTGAAAAAGATCGTACCCGCCTGAATCACGCTCTGTATGCTTAATGACCCGCATAATTTTGGATATTTTTCGCAAGTCTTTTCGATGCTAAATAAAATCGTTTGTAGGTAGGAGAAATAAACTAATAATGACGCCACCGGATTGAGGGGTCTTTACGGTAGGTCACGCGGCGTTAACACAAGTGAAAATAAAAATTGATAAAGAAACAGTCGTTGTTTTTACATCACTTAAAACAAATTTAAAATCACAGTCCGCAACGTTTTGGCTGTTTGAAGTGTAAGTGAAAATTCCAGACGCAAAATTACTTTTACAGATTACTTATTGCCGCGAAGTTAGAGTAGATTGTTAAACTAAGCGTTGCTTTATAACTCGAGATCGTCTGTAAAATATAAATATTCACTTTTTCCCCTAGTTGCCTAGGATGCCCTTCATGGATTTGTGTAATCAATGTAAAAATATTTCTTTTTGTTTATATATATATATATATATATATATATATATATATATATATATATATATATATATATATTATACAGTATATATACTCTTCACTTTATATATTTGTGTGCTTCGTTTCTGCAACTTATGTATATTTTTCTGTTACATATTTGTGTTATAATATGTTGCCTGTTTTATAGTTTATACATATGTCTCTCATATAATTTATATAAAATATCTCTCCTTCATGTGTCCTTTCCAGCACCCTGTATTGCTCTTCAGGTGATTCTATTTCTGTTTCTGATGTGGACTACGCTTTAGGCCTGAGAGGTGATTGTGCGTGTTTCTTGTGTACCTACCTCGTTTGTGTGTATGCATGTCATGCTCCAATGTTCCTCTTTTACTTTTTCCACCTCCGCCATTTTGAATGTTGATGTTACCACGCTTGCCAAGGCCTGTGCTGTGTGGTTGATAATAAATACAAAGTGAGGTCATCGTATTCTTTTCTGTCATAAGAAGCTTATAAAATTTCACGTGCACAGCCCAAACTTGGGCTTTTTAACCCTCTGAATCAACATCGTTTACTCTTTGCTACTTTAAGACTACGTAGGAAATGCTGTGTTGACTAATAGACTCCTTGGCTGAATTAAACAAGACCAGTATTCCCGTCGGTTAAGGAAGCTCCCTAACAACTGTTCTAAGCGATTTTTTTTTTTCCCTTAATACACCTTACTGTCCTCTGCTGTATATATTTCATTCTAAATTTGTCATACTCTGGATAAATAACGTACCAAAGGATATTAGCCAACCATATCCAACAATGAATCGCCAAGGAAGAGGTGTTAGGGATCCTTCTTGCCCGACGAGAATACGGGCCCAAATCTACAAGTAGTAAGAAGACGATACAAAACACGTCACCTGATTAAAAAGGGGTAAAGGAACCAAGATGGTGTTCTTGTCCCGTTCCTCCATTCCTGTTCTGTGTTCTCTCCATGTAAAGCTCAGCAATGTCTGTTGTGAAAATCTTCCCTTCTTTGCACCAGCTTACGGCAATTTCACCCTTGTATGAAATTAGTGTTCTGTGTCTGCAAGATATTTTCTAAGTATCCTGTGATATGTTCTTGCGTTTTTTCTTATCTGTTTTGGTGTGTTTTTTTTTTTCCGCTTTATGATGTACTGTATATACAAACCTATTCTTTTTGCTTTTGTATGTTTTGTTATTGCTTTTCTTTTGTATCCATGTGCAGGTGGACTCTATTTCATTATTGTGTATTAGGAGTCAGTGCAGAACCTACTTGCATATACTTGTTTACGGACGGATTTTATTTATTTAATTTATTTTTATTTTTTTTACAGGTTGCAGTGACATGGAACCTCCCATTTCCTTATTATATTCTAGAAGACAGAGTTTACCGTGAAAATTATCCAGATCATATGTTCAAAAGTACCAAAACCATTATTATTTTGTACGTATTTTATTTATAATTCCTTTTTTTTTTTTTTTGCGAATCTCAATTCTTCCTCCTCAGTAGATATAAAATACGACAAATCGTATAATTTCTTGTCACGTCTCTGAGTGTTTCAAAAATTCAAGGAAGTCCCATAAATTATCCTCAATCCGGTAAGAATGACAAAAAACGCTAATAATGACAACAGGCGCAAAGAATGACAAAAAACGCTAATAATGACAAAAGGCGCTAAGAATGAGGAAAAACGCTAAGAATTACAACACAAGAATGACAAAAAGCGCTAAGAATGACAAAGAACTCTAAGAATGACAAAAAATGCAGAGAATGACGAAAAACGTCGCCATATCGAAGTTGATGATGTTCCCCTGTTTGCTGTATATCCGTTTTTACTATTGGCACTGAATTAAGAAAATGAAGTAATCTACCATATACAAAACTCAGGTAGAAGGGAAAAAGTGCTGGCGATGGTTCAAAGCCCGCGCGAAAATTTGGCCACTACCATAATTATGTAAGCCATTATCCTGATCGAAAGTTCGCCTCTGTTTCTCTGCCGGTTGTGGCGATGGAAGATGTTACATGAAATATTTTTTTATGTAACAGCAATAAGAAACATACGGCAGGAGGAAGAGTACTGTCAGTCGTTCAGGAAGGAATGGGATTTATGGAAAGCTGGACACAGTGGTGGCTGTGAATTGTTAGCGAAGTATTGCATGTTATAATGCGGTGGCCATGAGTAGTTTGTTTACACCGCCTCAGAATCCAGTAAGGTCATGCCTGATTATAAAGCAACAGTTAAATTACTATATACTGTATATATATATATATATATATATATATATATATATATATATATATATATATATATATATATATATATATATATATATATATATATATATATCATTACAGTCAAATGAATTAGATTTTTTTTCCTTAGATCAAATCCCAGTAGTGTAATGGGATTCTTGACCCAAGCAATGCACTGAAAGGGTGTGAATCAACATATCGCGCCACTTGTTTCAAAGATAATCATGCCCGGTACTTGTAATAATTGCCAGCGAAAAGTTATTATCATGTTTAGTTTGGTTGTAATGTGGCAGACCTATATATTTACTGATAAGGTAATGGACGATATTTGCTCATAATTACCTCCCTGAGAAACCAAGTTTTTCTGTTTCTTCCTCTTCTTGAGCAAACCTGATGGAAGAATTTTTAATCTCAACACTTTGAGTTATTCTTTGGACCAGAAGAGAGAGGAGCAGTCAGGGAAGAAGACTGAAAGTCGAGAAGCTGAGTGTCTAAGAAATGGCAGACGAATACAGGACCAAAGTAGTGGAGGAGTTGGAATCAGTGAATTAGAATGAAATGGATCTGGACAGCCTGTGGATGCATATTGCTTAGTTAGGAATGCTAAAGCGGTATGTTGTGTGGCAAGAGTAACAACAAAGAAGAAAGGTACGGCATGGTGGGATGAAGAGGTTAAGAGGGCAGTGGAGGAAAAGAGGAAGAAATGGCTAGAGTGGGTACAGAACAGGGGTTCAGTTGAAATAAGAACTGAAAATATTGAGAGCAGAAACACTTAAAGAGGCTAGTGAAGAGGAAAAAACAAAGAGGTAAATAATTATCTAGAAAGATAAGTGAATGCAAATTACTCTGAAAGTAGGAAGTTATTCTGGAAAGAGGTGCGGGAATGTAGAAGTGACAGCGAAAAGAAATGTGAAAGTGTGAAGGATGTAAGTGGTAGATTATTAACCCATGGGGATGAAGTAAGGACCAGATGGAAGGAATATTTTGAAAGCCTGATGAATGGGAATAGAGAGAGGGAGCAGAGCCGCCGTAAACATGGTTGGTTTGGGGGGGGGGGTGCAGAGAAGGAATGCCGTGCCAGGAAACGTGACACTCGCACAGGTGAAGAACGCTGTGAAGCGGCTGAAAAATGGGAAGGCAGCTGGGGTTGATGAGGTGTATGCACAGATGATTCAGTGTAGTGGAGAGAACGGAATGAAGTGCCTATTGGAGATATGTAAGAAGGCATGGATAAGTGAAACTGTGCCAGCAGAGTGGAAACTGGCTGTGATTGTACCCCTGTACAAAAATAAACGTGAGCGAAATGAGTGCAAGAATTATCGTGGCATAAGCTTATTGAGTGTGGTAGGGAAGGTATGTGGAAGAATTGTTCTAGAGAAAATAAGATTTATCAGAAGTCCTAGTGAGTGATGAACAGGGTGGCTTTAGGAGTGGCAGAGGACGTGTGGATCTAATATTGGCTGTAAGATAGATAGTGGAGAAGGCTTGTGGGAAGGACCATAAGGTATTTATGACATTTGTGGATCTGGAAAAATCATATGACAAAGTAGACAGAGAAGGCTTGTGGAAGGTTCTGGATCACGGTAATTCTCGTTGATATAGGCTGTACATCCTTCTTGTTTACAAGTGGTTGCAAGTTGAATTTGTTGTTGTTGTTATTATTATTATTTTTATTATTATTATTATTATTATTGTTGTTATTATTATTATTATTATTATTATTATTATTATTATTATTATTATTACTGAAGATCAGCTTAATTAGGATTTTAGTATCGTGTCTGTTATCCTACTAGTTCCAAATTTTTTCATTGCCATTCAGGTTTAGCATTGTATCATACTAGCATTTTTGTCGTCCATGTATATTTCACACACACACACACACACACACACACACACACACACACACACACACACACACACACACACACACACACAGACACACACACACAGAGTGAGTTGCAGAGACATTACAGAAAAGAGAAGGGTGGGTGGACATTATCTATCTATCTGTAGATTTCAAGAAAGCATTTGACATTGTACCACACCAAAGACTTTTACGCAAACTGTACCATCAAGGAGGAGTACGAGGCAAACTGTACTGTAGGATGCAAGATTTTCTTAATAAAAAGGAAAAGACAACAGTACGAAGGGGAAATTACTCATCATGGAGGGAAGTGACTAGCAGAGTTCCACAGGGCTCAGTGCTGGCATCAATCATGTTTTTAGTGTATATAAATGACATAGATAGTAACAAAAAGCTATCTAAATCTGTTTGCTGATGATGCAAAAATACAAAGGAGAATTACTAACACAGACTATTGTAAAGAATTACAAGAAGAGTTAAATAAACTTTATGAATGAAGTAATACATGGCAAACGGAATTCAGTGTGGACAAGTGTCATGTAATCAAGTTTGGTAAAAGTGGGAAAAGACCAGAGTGGGATTATAAGTTAGGAAGTAAAACCCTACACATATCAGAGAGAAGGACCTAGGTGTGAGTATCAATAACAGACTATCTCCGGCTGACCACATCAGTGAGGAGGTACGAAACCTGTATACACTGCTTGCAAATATGAAAATAGCATTCACATTCATAAACGAGGACATGCTGAGAAAAATAATAACATCATTCATCAGACCAACCCAGGAGTATGCATCATTAGTCTGGAATGCTCATCAAAAAAAAAAAGTAAAAAAAAAAAAAAAATAAGATTGAAAAAGTTCAAAAGGCCGGTACAAGATGAGTGGGATCTAAGCTACGAAGAAAGACTAGAAAAACTGAATCTGCCAGCACTACAGGAGAGAAGGAAAAGAGGAGACATGATTATGCTGAAGGAGAAAATAGACATAAGTGATTATAATTATAACCTATGGGGAAGCATCAGCAAGAGGACACTGCAAAAAACTGCAAAAAAGAGAGGCGATAAAGACGTAAGGAAATTTAGTTTCCCAAATAGGGCAGTTGATCAGTGGACTGCACTACCGAATGAAATATTGTGTGCCAAAACAATTCATATATTTAAGGAGAACTATGATGAAAATGGTTTAAGACACGGGACAGTACGAGCTTGACACATTCCTGTAAAGATACAGTTAGGTAAGGACAATTAGGTAAAACACACACACACACACACACACACACACACACACACACACTCTTTCTCAAGTAGTTCCGCAGACTGTAAACCATTTTCCTGCAGCTGTTCGACCGGATCAAGGAGACGCAGCCGGAGGTGGTTCAGAAGGTGTTTGCCGTGAAGGGTGACATAACAATGGAGGGACTGGGGCTGAGTGACCAGGACGAGGCCAGGCTTTGTGCTGAGGTCAACATTGTCTTCCACGCTGCTGCCACCATCAACTTCCAGGTAGGCGAGAGTTATTAGAGCAAAAAATGTTGGAATGTTTGCTGTGTACAAAATGCTAATATCTCTAGAACATCGCAAATATACGTTACCGATAAAACTCATGAACATCGCAAAACCCCATGATAAAAATTGATCACAGTTTGACGGTTGGTAGTTATAAATGCTACTAGATATGGTGCCAGAGCGGCAATTGGCATCGGCGTCCTTGCTTCCAGGTTTGCAAAGCTCTTTTTATTTCGATTAACAGATAAACTAAAATTGCTTTTGCTGGACAGATGAGGGAAGTAGAGTGCAGAATTTTCTTATGTCTTGTTCTTCATGCAGAAACAAGGCTTTGTTAGTAGAGAAAGTTAGTTTCAACCAAACAGGTAGTTAGGAGAGAAGACAAATTAACTGAGATCTGTTTTTGCATGAAGAACAAGGAAAGAGAAAGCAAAATCTTCCCTTGCCATACTTACCTTTGTTACGGAAGGTCTCCCCTAAGCAAAATAAAATCGGCCTAAACAAAAGGAAGAAAGTTGTATGCAACCTTTCACTACAAGAGATATCCCAGTGCTGAACAGATTAGTCTGCAGGTACGGTAATAAGAATTCAATAAGGAGTCTGCCATCTTATTGAAGGTGTTGATGGGGTCTAAATCTTACTAGCAGATAAATGTAATGTCTGTAAAGTAATTTGTTAATATGGCTAGTTGCCTTAAATATATTGATTGAAAGTGTAAAATAACATCATGTATCATGAAGCAAATAATACTGTGATTTAAACCACCAGTGAAACTCTAATGATGCACTGTATTGGGCAGGGATATTTTTATCATCAGTATTAGCATGATTCACTCCAGTAACATGTAATACACCTTTTTTTCTTCTAGACTAATTTGATTTTTTTTACTGTATACTGTCTGTAATCCACGCCCTTAATACAAAGCTCACACTCTTCATACGTCGTGTTACAGCTTCTCCTCCATCCATATACTGACAGGTATTCGAGGATGAAGTATTTACAGTAAGTGTAGTTCAGCGGAATTACTGTTTAGTTATTATGTTTTATTTATTTATGTATATAATTATTTATTTTACGATTCTGTAGGTAATGTTGGATGTGTGTATCTTACTGGAGCCTCGGTGGCTTATGGTAGATGTAATAGCAGTCATGTTCAGACGCGTAGTACTTCAAAATGAACATAGTGTTGTCTGTTATCGTTCACTATGTCTCACGGGTGGTAGTGTGGTTGCCTTTGTCAAGAGGCAACAGTGTACCTAGTGAAGGTTTTGTCATATCATGTTATCCTCGGCTCCTCAGATCATATATTGACGCAGGTTCTTCATTAACTTAGCAGGTTCCAGGATAAGACCTATATAACACCAAGCTAACCGAATCTCTTGATGCCACCCTTTCATATGCTCTTTGTCGTCTGGCCAGCTTTTTTTTTTTTTTTTTTAATAGATAATGAACGGAGGAAGGAAAAACAACAGAAAAAAAAAATAAGTCCATGTGCCTAAAGGCATCCTTCATTCATAAAATGTTTATAACAACTGAAGTGGATTAAATGTTTGTGGGAAACAACTCCCAGGAAGTGAATTAGTCATTTCCCCTTTGTAAGAATGTGGCCGTATGGAGTGCACTCTGCTTATGTAGCATGAGATACACCATTGTGTAGAGTACATTTTATCATCGTTGATAACCATCTGTAAGGATGTAAGGCTTCATCATCATGCATGTGTAAAACATTTCATCAGTAGGAAATGAATGGCAGCAGCTCTCTGTAAAGTACAGTGCTCTTATCTGTAGAGGGTAGAAAGGGTATAAAACACACATATATTATAGGAGAGGAAGTAGATTGCACGTCCAGCTATGGGCCCTTAAACATGATGTTTTATGTCCAGCCAGTTTGACTGCATGCCTGAGCCAAGCAGGTGTGCTATTTTTTGTTTAGCTTGGACAGCCAGATAGCCGTGCATTCCTGCAAGTAGCAACCGATTAAAAATTGTACATTTATTACTAGACAATCACCAGAGACCACACCTTCGCAGGAGAGCAGCTGCCATTCTCAGGCTGTCCCGCATTCCATATCACTGCTTCTTGTCTCTCACTTGTCCACAGAATGGATGGGTAGATTATATTTCAGTGTTTAGACTGCAGTGTATATAGCCAAAGCTGTTTTAGAGTACAAGTAATGCTTTTAATTGGTATCAATAATGTGTAACTATAAGTGCACTAATATGTTTCTTTGTATACAGGAACCACTGCGTGTAGCAGTGAACATGAATATGCTGGGAACGAAACGAGTGATCAGCCTTGCTCACAAGATGACCAACCTCCAGGTAAACTTCCTGGCAATGAGAAATATTGAAGAAATCTGTTAGATACAGATTATTAATAAGCATATGATAATAATGAAAGAAAAGCATTCGGGAGCCGAATGCTACTCGCCCTCCAGAATATGCTGTTGGCCAAGTCCAAGATTTAGGGGATATCTTGCTACCCTGAAGGTTTCATGGTGATAGCTCAAGCCGTTCATGAGCTATAATAGTGCTAAATGCAGCCGATAAAAACTAGTTGACCTTTGGCTGCAATATTGGTGACGACCTTGACCCCGAGTGCCCATTTTCGAACTCGTCCAAGATTTTGGCCATATCTTGATACCCTGAAGGTTTCATGTTATAGCTCAAGCCGTTCATGAGCTTTAATGATGCTAAAGGCGGGTGGTAAAGACTAGGCCTCTGGCAGCCATTTTGGTGACCTTGATCCCGAGTGCCCATTTTTTAACTCGGCCAAGATTTTGGCCATGTATTGGTATCCTGAAGGTTTCATGTTGATAGCTCAAGCCGTTCTTAGGATATAATGGTGCTAAAGGCAGGCGATAAACACTAGTTGACCTTTGCCAACCATTTTGGTGACCTTGACCTTAAACTCGAGTGCCCAATTTCGAACTCGTCCAAGATTTTGGCCATATCCTGATACCTTGACGGTTTCATGTTGATAGCTCATTCATTTAATGAGATATAATGGGAACAGATACACACACACACACACACACACACACACACACACACACACAGGCAAAAACTTTACCGCTCCACCTTCTAAAGGCGTGCGATAATTATCTATATATATACCTATCTGTCTATTTCTCCATCTATCTATATCTATCTATCTATCAATATATCTATCTATCTATCTATCTATATATATATATACCTAAGTTGCTTCCCCCAAAGAAAGGGAGGTAGTCAAGACAGGACAACACACTCAATTTACTCATCCACACACACATATTTATTCGTATCTTAGCCCCAAGGGGAGAAAAGACAGATCCTTACCGCACTACACCCACGAGGGTCAACTGCTCTGGGCAGTCAGCGACATCCGCAGCAGGGCCTTGCAACAGAGTTGGTTTACCCCTGCCACATCATAATGGACCCTTCCCCTTAACCGCACCTGACCTGATCAGCTGATCAGACCAAATCCGGGAGAATATCCCCTCAGGGCAGCGTCACCATTTATTCATTCACAATTTCTCCCCAATCATTCCCATCACGCAACCACTCTTCCTTGCTCAGCAGACATCCCTCTCGCATCAGACGCTGTCTTCACTGTCCATCCATCCTATTCATGGTCCTCCCCTCACCCTTACACCTCTCACATCCGATCCAGTTATCTTTTTCACCAATCACTCTTCATCCATTCTCTTCATATGCCCAAACCATCGCAACACTATACTCAGCTTGATCAGGCATCTCCCTCATAATTCCAGTTCTCCTTCGCACTTCATAATTTCTCACTCGATCCATACGCGTCACTCCACACATACTCCTCAGACACATCATTGCCATTACTTTCAAACTTTTCCTCTCTGCTACACTCATATTCCATGTTTCAGCATCAGTAATAATAATGATAATATTAATAATAATACACATAATAATCGTTGTAGTTGTAGTAGTAGTAGTAGTCGACTTGCAGTTGAATAGCTATGTGTGAATTATCTGACCCCTCCCCCCCCAAAAAAAAAAAAAAAAAATGCTTAAACCAATTGCTGAATGGGGTATTGTTCATTTGAGATCTCAACTTTCATAAACAACCAAAGTTTTTATTTCTATAAAGATACAACAATACTACCACAGAAAGAAAAAGAAAAGGATATAAGGATATATATATATATATATATATATATATATATATATATATATATATATATATATATATATATATACTGTATATATATATATATATATATATATATATATATATATATATATATATATATATATATATATATATATATATTAAGCATGGGGCCGAGTTAGAGCGTAGTGGTTTCCTCGAGCAGTTTTGACCTGATGTACATCAAACTTGTTAGAAGGGTTAGGGGTAAGGCATGAAAAAAGGGAGTTTGTTTTAAGAACAATCAGTCAGAAGTTAAGGTCACAGGACTAGGTTAAGGTTTGACCCAGCTGTGTGTGTATATGAATGAACAAAAGTACTAAAACAGTATTGATCTAATTAGATCAGATTGGTGGAAGGGTTGAAGGTCAGTTACGTTTTTTTTTTTTTTTTATAGCATCAAAGGTCAAGGTCACATGACATGGGTTTTATTGGACTAGGCAGAACTTGGAAAGGTTGAGCATCCGGCAAAAACAGTGGGATTAGATTTTGAATACAATCATTTGGAAGTCAGGGTCAGTTTGTCAGTATCTCATGTGTTTTCTTGCACTAAGTTTCCAGTGATCATCATTATCGCCTGCCATTTGATGCAATATGGTTTTTGTTGGCGTGCGTCTCTGTGCGTATGTATCTGTTTCCTAATTTATCTTGAAAAATTGAGGACAGATTTTCACTAAAGCATCAGGATATAGCAACTATGTGGATATGCAGAAGTTCCTAACTTTTGGTGAGGATTTTATTAGAGACGGCCAAATACCAGCCGCCCTATGTTTTTTAATATGAATTGGCATTTTGGGGTGTCTAAATGGCTCACTTGGTAAGCTGCTGTACTCACGCAGTTGCAAGCGCTGGTTCGAATCCCCGTTTTACCCCTGGGGGTAGGGGGGTTTCAAGAATACTCCCCCAGTATCCCTGCTTGTCGTACGAGGCGACTAAAAGGGTTGGTGGTGGGTTAGTGCCCCACCCCGTAAAAAGAACTAACTAAAAAAGCAAATAAAGCGCCTCGGACCCGGACGGACCATACGTTGACGACTAAGGAACGGACAAAGGACATTCTGAGAGTAGGAACGTGGAATGTGAGAGGAGTGAATGATGAAGTGAAAGAGAGAGAGAGATTGTCCAGGTGCTTGAGGATGCAAAAGTGGATATATGTGGATTGACTGAAACTAAATGGGAAGGTGAAAGGATGAGAGAATGGGAATACGGTGTAGGTATATGTGCGGGAGTCAGTGAGAATGAGAGGGCAAGAGAGGGAGTATGTCTGATGATAAGCAAGAAGTGGAAGGAGAATATAAGAGAGTATGGAACAGTGGGTGCAAGGATTGTATGGGTGAGGATGAAAGTAGGTATACAAGCATGGGCGATTGTATGTGTGTATGCTCCAACAGAGGATCGAGTGGCAAGAGTGAAAGATGAGTTTTGGGCGAGAGTAGAAGCATGTATGGACAAGTTTGAGAGGAGCGAGAGAGTGCTGTTGATTGGAGACATGAATGGCAAAGTCGGGAATGTACGAGTGGATGGAGTGGTTGGTCAGTGGGGTGTGCCAGCAGAAGTAGATGGGAATGGTAGTGCTTTGGTGGACATCGGTGCTGGTAAGGGGTTGGCAATAGCCAACACCTACTTTCGTCATAAGATGATCCACCGGTATACATGGAGAGTAATGAGGAGGATGGATGGTGAACTTGTTGAACGAAAGGCAATGATAGACTACGTGTGTGTGGATGAGCGAATGAGAAGACAAGTGTTGGATGCAAGGGTGTGGAGAGGGTGGGGGAATGGAGTCTCGGACCATCACTTAGTGATGGCCAAGGTAGAGCTGCAAAGAAAGTGGTTGAGGAGGCGAAGGGGAAGACAGAAGGAAACAGCTCCTGTGAGAAGAGTGGAGAAATTGCAAGATAGTGAGAAGAGGACAGAGTATAAGAGCATAGTGGAAGAAAGATTGGGAAGGTATGAGCTAGAGCAGATGGAAGGGGTGGAAGACGTATGTAAGATATTCACGGAAGAGATAAGCGCAGCGTGTGAGGTGGTTTGTGGAGTGAGGAGGAGATGCAAGGGTGTGCAAGGGACAGCATGGTGGAATGATGAGGTGAAACGAGCTGTGGAACAAAAGAATAAGGCATATGGTGAATGGTCGGCGAGTAGAGGTAGGGGAGAAGATGAGAGAGAGAAGAGAGAGGTATATGTGAGCAGGAGAAGGGAGGTTAAGAGACTGGTGAAGGAGAGTAAGAAGAAAGTGGATGAAGAGTTTGGGAGGAATCTGAGTGTGAAATGGAGGGAGAGTAAGAAATTGTTTTGGAAGGAGGTAAAGAAAGTAAGGATGTGTGAAAGGGGAAATAGTAGGGGAGTGAAAGATAGGAATAATAGATTGTTGGTAGAGAAGAGAGAGAAATTGAGGAGATGGAAGGAGCACTTTGAGGATTTGTTGAATGTAGAGAGTGAGAGCAGTGTGAGTATAAGTGGTTGGGGAATGGCTGGGAGAAGAAGAGATGAGAGGAGGGAGGAAGAGATCAGTAGGTCGGAAGTAGTGGAAGCGATGAAGAAGATTAAGCTGGGAAAGGCCCCAGGAATTGATGGAGTATGTGGTGAAATGCTTAGGTATGGGGGTGAGATTGTTGTGGAGTGGATATGGAAGTTGTGTAGATTGGCTTGGGAAGAGGGAAGGGTTCCAGAGGACTGGAAATCAGGTATAATTGTTCCTCTGTACAAAGGAAAAGGGGAGAGAGAAGTATGTGGTAACCATAGGGGTATTTGCCTTCTTAGTGTGACTGGTAAAATATATGGTAGAATACTCATTGATAGGGTTAGGCATATGACAGAGGAGCTAGTTGGAGAAGAACAAGGGGGATTTAGGAAGGGAAAAGGGTGTGTAGATCAGATATTTGTTCTAAGATGTTTAGTGGAGAAGTATCTAGAGAAGGGAAGGAAAGTGTACGCTGCCTTCATGGACTTGGAGAAAGCTTATGACAGAATAGATAGGAAAGGTATGTGGAAGGTATTAAGAATATATGGAGTGGAGGGGAAATTGTTGAGTGCTGTGAAGAGTATGTACGAGGGAGCTAGGGCTACGGTGCGAGTGGATGGTGAGCTGAGTGAGTTCTTTGATCTCAATGTGGGACTGAAACAGGGGTGTGTAATGTCTCCATGGCTGTTTAATATATATATGGATGGGGTCGTAAAGGAGGTACAAGGTAGGGCAGTGGATGTGGGGGTGGCCCTAACGAATGAGGGTGAGATTTGGAAGCTTCCGGTGTTGCTGTTTGCTGATGATACAGTATTGTTGAGTGAAGATGAATGGGAGTTGCAAGGTTTGGTGAATGAATTTGGGACAGTGTGTAGGAGGAGGAAGCTGAAAGTTAATGTAAACAAAAGTAAAGTTATGGTGTTTGAGAGGAATGAAGTCACAGAGTGTGCAGTGAGGTTGGATGGTGAGGATATGGAGAATGTGAGTGCATTCAAGTACTTGGGTAGTGTGATGAGTAAGGATGGAACTTTGGGGGATGAAGTGCGTGAAAGGGTACAGCAGGGAAGGAAGGTTGTAGGCATGCTGAAAGCAGTGATGAGAAATAGGGAAGTGAGTATGGAAGTTAAGAAGTCTCTGCATGATGGTATTGTGATCCCTACCCTGACGTATGGAAGCGAGGCGTGGACCTTGCAAGAGGGGAACAAGTCAAGAGTGAGAGCAGTGGAAATGAGTTACTTGAGAGGAGCATGTGGAGTGACATGGAGGGACAGGTTGACGAATGAAGAAGTGAAGGAACGTTGTGGGGTAGATGTGGATGTGGTTGAAAAGATTAGGAGAAATACACTGAGGTGGTTTGGACATGTGGAGAGGATGGAGAGTGAAAGACTGACTAAGAGGGTGTATGTGGGTGAGGTGGAGGGAGGGAGAGGGAGGGGTAGACCGAGGATGAGGTGGAGGGATGGAGTTGAGAGGTATATGAGGGAGGGGGGGGTGAGTTGGGGGGAGGGGAGTCAAATGGTGGGTGACAGAGTGACTTGGAGGCGTTTTGTCTGCGGCCACCCTTTGCGGGATTAGGGCGTCGGGCTATAGATAGATAGATAGATTTTGTGAAACTTGGTGACTGAATTCCATAGAGTTTTGCAAATTTTCTTCAAATTTGGTTTGTAGGTAGCTTGTACCATAGCCAACAACATATTTTGGCAGGCGATTAGCATTCAGCCCCCAAATGCTTTTGTTTCATTTAATATGTAATATTAATAAGTAGGAGAAATGTCATTGAATCAGGAACAAACAGTGATCACAGGCTCTTGCTGTGAAGTCAGGCATATATGAATGTGAACCTGGTAGGCTGCGGGCTGAGGTTGCCATTTTTCTGCAGTCCCCCATCCTCCTTTTATGGAATAGGAAGGAATCTGAGGAACATTTTTATAGCTGGGCTGCTCATGGTACCACTGCATGTGTATAACCAGGCAGCTGTCGGTGCCACTACATGTGTATAACCAGGCAGCTGTCGGTGCCACTACATGTTTATAACCGGGCAGCTCTCGATGCCACTACATGTTTATAACTGGGCAGCTTTCGGTGCCACTACATGTGTATAACCGGGCAGCTGTCGATGCCACTACATGTGTATAACCGGGCAGCTCTCATTGCCACTACATGTGTATAACTGGGCAGCTTTCGGTGACATTACATGAGTATAACTGGGCAACTCTCTGTGCCATTACATGTGTATAACCAGGCAGCTCTCTGTGCCATTACATGTGTATAACCGGGCAGCTCTCGGTGCCATTACATGAAGGTGTCCCATTCTCGCACCTCTGAAGCTCTTAATTATTAACTGTCATGATCAAAACTCTGCTGACACATCCCTGCCAGCTGTGGTTATGGAAGGTGTTAAAGGAAATTTATATATTTTTATAGCAATATGAAACACAAAGCAAAGGAATATGAATACAAAAGATACATCAAGACATTCAAAGGAGAATAAAGATAAAGAAGGCAGGACACATTGCTGCCATGAGATTGAAGAGGTGAAACAGGCTGTGGCACAAAAGAAGAAAGGATACAATGAATGGATGAGAAATAGGGGCGTGGAAGAAGTTGAGAGGCGGAAGAGAGAGTTATATGTAGAAAGAAAGAGAGAGGTGAAAAGATTAGTAAGAGAGAGTAAGAAGAGAGTGGATGAGGAATTTGGAAGGAATTTGAGTGTAAAATGGAGGGACTATAAGAAAATGTTCTGGAAAGAGGTGAAAAGAGTAAGACAAGGTGGAAGTGAAGTTAGCAGGGGAGTGAAAGATAAAAATGGTAGATTACTAGTGGAGAAGGGAGAAAAAGTGAGCAGATGGAGAGAACACTTTAAGGAATTGTTGAACATAGACGATGGAAGTAATGCTAGTATAAGTGGCAGGGGAATGGCTGGGAGAAGGAGGGAGGTGAGAAGACAGGAAGAAATCAGTTGAATAGAAGTTGTGGAAGCAATGAAGAAAGTTAAATCGGGGAAAGCCCCAGGAATTGATGGAGTGTGTGGTGAAATGCTGAAGCATGGGGGAGAGATAGTATTAGAATGGATTTGGAAGATGTGCAGATTGGCCTGGGAGGAAGGTAGAGTCCCGGAGGATTGGAAGTCAGGTATAATTATTCCCTTGTACAAAGGAAAAGGGGAAAAAGAAGTGTGTGGTAATCATAGGGGCATTTGTCTTCTTAGTATAATAGGAAAAGTGTATGGTAGGATACTTATTGACAGAGTTAGAGAAAAAACAGAGAAATTAATTGGAGAAGAACAGGGAGGCTTTAGGAAGGGAAGAGGTTGTGTAGATCAGATATTCATTCTTAGATCTTTAGTGGAAAAGTTTCTAGAGAAGGGAAAGAAGTTGTATGCGGCTTTCATGGATTTGGAGAGCGCATATGACAGGGTGGATAGACAAGGATTGTGGAAAGTGTTAAGGATATAAGGAGTAGATGGGAAGTTGTTGAATGCTGTGAAGAGTATGTATGATGGTCCGAAGGCTGCAGTGCGTGTGGATGGTGAACTAAGTGAATTTTTCTCTTTGAAAGTTGGGTTGAAACAGGGATGTGTCATGTCTTCATGGTTGTTCAATCTGTACATGGATGGGGTAATAAAAGAGGTACAAGGTAGGGTAGTGGATGTTGGAGTGGCCCTGGTGAGAGAGGATAGTGTTTGGAAACTCCCTGTAATGTTGTTTGCAGATGATACTGTGTTGTTGAGTGAAGACAAAGGGGAGTTGCAAGGCTTGGTGGATGAGTTTGGGAGAGTGTGTAAGAAATGGGATCTAAAGGTGAATGTAGGGAAGAGTAAAGTGATGGTCTTTGAGAGAGGTGAAGTCAGTGAATGTACAGCAAGGTCGGATGGTGAGGAATTGGAAAATGTGAGTACGTTTAAGTACTTGGGTAGTGTGATGAGTAAGGATGGAGGTTTGGAGGGTGAAGTGCTTGAAAGGGTACAGCAGGGAAGAAAGGTTGCTGGTTCTTTGAAAGCAGTGATAAGAAACAGGGAAGTGAGCATGGAAGTGAAAAAGTTACTACATGACAGTATTGTGATTCCAACTCTAACGTATGGAAGTGAAGCTTGGACGTTGTTGGAAGGACACAAGTCAAGAGTGAGAGCAGTGGAAATGAGTTATTTAAGAGGGGCCTGTGGAGTCACATGAAGAGACAGGCTGACGAATGAGGATATAAAGGAGCGTTGTGGTGTGGATGTGGATGTGATAGGAAGCGTTATGAGGAACACACTGAGGTGGTTTGGCCATGTGGAGAGGATGGAGGGTGAAAGACTGACGAAGAGAGTGTATGTGAGTGAGGTGGAGGGGGGGAGAGGGAGGGGGAGGCAGAGGATGAGATGGAGGGATGGGGTGGAGAGGTATATGAGAGAGGGGGGTGTGAGTTGGGAGCAGGGCAGTGAAATGGCGGGGGACAGGGCGACTTGGAGGCGATTTGTTTGTGGCCACCCCAAACGGGATTGAGGCGTCTGGCAATAGATAGATAGATTGTCGATGAACTTTTACTCTTGATAGTTATAATTCAAAGGAGTGTTTAAAAAATACAGTGAACCCTCCATATGCACAGTTTACGTGTTAATCCAGGTGTTTATGCACTCAGAGGATGTGCATGCTGATCCTGTTAACCCATTATCATAAATCTAATGTGTTAACCAGCCCTTTGATCTGCCCCCAGCTTGCCTACTTAAAACTCATATGATCCTAACCAGACAGTGGATGTGTTTCCTATGGGTATTATCTAGGTATAGAGAGGTAAAGTAGATAATGACATTACATGGTAGTGGGCCGGGGGGGAAGTGGGTGGATGGAGACTGTGTCAGTGAGGGAGACTGTGTTTGTGAGGGAAACTTAAGCGGGGAAGGAGACTACAGCAGGGAGGGGAGGGAGACTTTAATAGGGAGGGAGACTGTGGTGGGCAAGAAAACTATAACTGGGAGGGAGACTGTGGTGGGCAAGAAAACTATAATTGGGAGGGAGACTGTGGTGGGCAGGGATGCTAGTGTGGGGAAAGAAAGTACAAAGGGGAAACAAAAAGGTTAAAGCAGTTAATAGGACTGTAACTGAAATTTGAGAGAAACTGGCAGACCAGCTTTACAGGCAGCAGTGGAAATGTCATAAAGGCTCGTCACAAATTACTGTGGACAAAATGGCAAAAAAGAGCATAAAAAAAAGTGACTTACAGTGAGGATGTAGGTACCTGAGTGGGATGCCTTCATGTAATGGCACTGATATGCTTCCTAGTTATACAAACGGTTTCAGCCTCCTCCATGTTCTCAGGAGGAAGAACAGTGGACTGCAGAAGAAGGAAAGTTTTAACTGCAGTCCATTTAATTCACATTAAGATGAGTCTGGGCCAATAACAAAGAACTATACATTCACCCTAACACAATGCTGTAATCCCTGGACAGTCGCTGGTACACGTATCAACGGCATACAGCAACTGCCATCTGCCCGAGGTGTATGAGGAGCTGTACCCAGCACCGATAGACCCTGGACGCCTCATACAGCTGACAGAGTGGCTGGATGACCAAGTGCTGGAGGACCTCACCCCACGCTTGGTAGCCCCACGACCCAACACCTACACATTCACAAAGGCGCTGGCAGAGCATCTCCTGGTTAATGATGGAGCCAGGCTGCCAGTGTCCATTGTCAGGCCATCTATTGGTGAGTGCAGTAGCCACCATGTGGAGGATATGTTAGGTTTATGTGCATATCTGTCATAGTGCAGTATCACAGTGATATGAACTACAATGGAAGAATTACACCCATATATTGAAAATGTATTTATTGGGAAGCTAGAACTGTTGTATCATTCCATGTATAGGTATAATTCTGTCACAATATCTGTGGCAAGGTTGTGTGCAGTTATCAGCATTCAGCATTCCTCTAGCAGGCAGAACACATTAAGTTCTGCTGCAATGTAACATTTTAAACCTAGCTCAGTCATTTTCTGTACTCAGCATTACGAAATACAGTATCTTATTTCTCTAGTGAGAAGATAGTCCCTTATGGAATTAAGGCATCTGGCAATAGATAGATAGAATTCTCAGGAGGCTAAGGAAATCACATTTATTTATAAAAAGCATAAACCATGTAACTATAATGGATCATATTGTACCAAATCATGCAGTATGTATCATCTGTATATGATATATTATATGCTACACATATGCTGTATGCTGATCTGCTTTGTGGTGTGCAGTATGTGGATCATGGAAGGAGCCTCTGCCAGGATGGGTGGACAACCTCTTTGCCTTCACGGGTCTTCTAGTGGGAATGAGCAAGGGTGTTCTGCGTTCACTCTACATCAAGCCTGGCATCACTCTAGATTTTATCCCTGTTGACTTCCCAATCAACCTCATGATTGTCTCTGCCTGGAACACTGCTGCTGGGAGATACAAGTATGGTGATGTTTTTCATAATTGTGTTGATGTAATGTTTCCATTATCATAGTCATCATCTCATTGCTTTGCTCCTTCTGTACTGTAGAACCCTCTGCAATGAGTGACCATGACAGCACTGCCACCAAGCTGCAATGTTCACATCTTTCACTCTCTGACACTCCTCTTCCTCAGCCTGCTTTCACACACACTGTTGCATTACTTTCTTCTATAATAATATCTTCAGGCTCCTTGGCACTCTCTGTGCATTCTGTAAATGTTATCATAGCACATCTGTTGATCTGAGGCCATGGAAGTAAATAGGTATTGAGTTCCTAAATTATTAATCACTGTAAAATACATTTAAAGTTTGATGATGTTATAAATCAGCTGCTGTCCCATTTCCTTCATCCTTTTGTCCACCCAGCACAGTATTGTTAATCACCTTGTTTTGCCTCCTTTTTTTTTTTTTTTTTTTTTTTTTTTTTTTTTTTTCACAGTAAATTACAGAAATATTGCTTATTAATTTCCATTGCTATCTGTAAATCTGGTGTGTGGTAGGTGGGGGCAATCATCATCCACTTACTCGATGTGGTGCTGCACTTGGGTGTCTGCCCTTTCCTCTTTTCCATCCTTCTTTCCTCCTATCCTCTTATACTGTACTTTACACTCCCTCTTCTGTCTTTCTTTCCTTCATTCTTTCCTTTTCCTTCTGCCTGTTGGTAACTCTACACTGAGTGACAAGCCAAATGGTTTCCTGTACACCAGGGAACCATTTACACTGGGTGGTAACCATATAACCAAATTTTGGTGCCTGGTGGTTTAGTGGGTAATTATTGCACTCCAATCGGATTGAGCCAGTGAAGGTTTATATCCAAGGGATGGTTGGGGTTTATTGCTCACATTATACTACTCAGGGATGAGTGAGGCTGGTCACTCTCATCTTAAATATCAGGACCAACTGCCTAGCCCCAGGCTCCTACGCTCCTAATGGGGCAATGTAGGATTGGATGATGGATGGATCTGTAAATCTGGTATACAGTACCACTTTCCAGTACCAGTTGTATGGAAAAGCTGTAATATTTTGACTTAAAGACTGCCTGTATGTTTATTGTTTTATATGTTCACCTCAGGGCATAGACATGACAGTCTATTCCTTAGAATTTGACACTCCTGTGTGCTACAGACTTTCTCATGTCTTCAGCATGAATACCCACAGTGTGTAATGAATACATGCTCAGGCTGTTTCATTTACAGTTGTTATTATGGTGTGTTTCATTGAGCTTTGTGGTTAGATCAGTAAAGTATTTGAGGAATTTAAAATCATCTTACTGTTTTTGGAAGACCAGTAAAGTATGTTAACAAAATTCACATACTGTTATAAAACTGTTCCCTTCACAAGCCTGGGATTCAGCTTCCATCCGTTTAGACAGTAGACCACTTTTGTTGCAACATATCCTAATATCCTTGGAACAGTCAACATTCCCCTTCACCTCCTGCAGACCTGGTCCCGTGCCCATTTTTTGCTCATCAACGGGGTCCCAGAAGCCTATGACAAGCGATGATCTGGCAATTCACCTTCAACACTCAGTTCGCTCCTTCCCATTCAATTCTCCCATCTGGTACCCAGACGGATCCGCTAAAACCAGCAAGTTCATGCACCAGCTTCATGTCTACCTTGTCAACATCATCCCTGCCCACATTGCAGACACCATCCTGAGGCTACTCCGCAAAAAGCCCATGTGAGTGTTTCAGCCTAGCGATCTAATGGGTTAAGATGCTGAAACTAGATGTTGCCTATAAACATTTAAATCCTAGAGGTGGATGGGATTTATTGCTCTCATAATGCCACCAGATGAGTGAATAGTTACTCAAATGCCATGACTGAGTAGCCTAGCCCAAGATGCTTACACTACTGATAAGGCAATGAAGATAGAAGCAATAGAATAAATGAGTTCTTCAGCTGAGTAATAGGTATGGAAGTTGTAAATAAAGGACTAGGATAAATGTTTGTAAGACCACAACTTCATTAAATGTAGAACCTGTAATTATGACTTACAGAACCAAATGCATATAACTAAAAAGTATAGACAATGTGAAGATTGTTAAGGTGTTGGAATTATGAATAAAGATAGTTGTATGAATGTTGACTGACAAAGGGTTGGGCAAGGAAGAAGAGCAGCAGGGGAATCATAATCAGTGGCAGGATATAAGACTGTAAGTGTGAAAGTATGGCAAAAGGTGCCTGGCAGTGATCTACTGTAGTTCCAGCACTTACCTAATAATAGCAGTAGTATTAGCTACTAGTAGTTGTAGTTGTAGAGTAGTAGTAGGAGCTGCAGCCTCAGGTTCATCAGAAATGTGAACCCAGTGGAGTACAAGCTTAAATTGCCCTTCAGCAGTCCATCATCCTTTTGGGAGATTGGGAAGTAGTTGAGGGACGTTTGTATAACCAGGCAGTTGAGATGCTTGGTTATATTGGTGCCACCACATGAAGGTGACCCTCTCCAGCATCCAACACCTACATAAATAAGTAAAGTCTGAATTTTGCATGAGGCAAGCTTAGAATGAGAGCAAATAAAACAATGTACCTTAGGAGTACCAACAAAATTACTTGGAGGGATAGGTGATGAATGGATTTGCGAGGTATGTGTTTTTGAAGTCGTTGTAGTGAGAAGAGAAAATACTTTGAGGTAGTATGATTGTAAGAAGCAAATAGAGTGATTGATTAATAACTGGAAGAGAGTGGGATGATTGAAAGAATTAAACAAGGAAGGGTATGATAGGGAACTTTATGGGGGTGGGGGTGTGAAAGAGGCTCATTGGAAAAAGAAGAAGAGGAAGCTAAGAGAAATATGGAGGGAAAAGGTGGGGAATTTGATGAGAGTGGGTAATGCTGTTTTTCATGAAAAAGGGGTATTGGAAAAAGAGAAGAAGCTAGCCAAAAGGAAGATGAAGGGGAAGGTGGGGAACTTACCGAATGTGAGTGATATGTCATTGAAGAAAGGTACTGGAAAAAAGAAGAGGTTAACCAAGAAAAAGGTGCTGGGGTAATATGAGGAAACTTTATGAGAGTTGGGGTGATGTGTTGTGGAAGGAGTCAGTCTGAGTGGGGACCAAAATATATGGGTCTTTTGTCAGGGCAGCCCTTCACAGTCAGTATATTGATATAAATCCTGTCTGTTTCATTGCCACAAAAATATACCTTAAACAATATAATAAGATGTACTGTAGTTACTTGTAAGAACTGACGTTACCTTACTAACTTGAAACTTGTTACAGTGCTGTGAAGTTATGCAACAAGATGGTAAAGGCCGTGACTGCACTGGAGTACTTCATGTTGCGTGATTGGGTTTTCCACAACACTCAGACTCAGTGCCTCTGGGATACTCTTTCTCCGACTGACAAGGAAATTTACCACTTTGATGTTGATGCCCTGGACTGGCATCAGTACATCGAAAGCTACCAAAAGGGGTGCAAGCAGTACATCATGAAGGAACGACTGGGGGATGTGCCAATGGCCAGGCGTACCATGCACAAGATGCATGTCCTGCATCGCATTGTTCAGTTAATCATGATGTATGGAGTGTGGTGCCTCCTTTCCTCAGAAGCTGCCACCACCTTCTACTCACTGTTTCTCACTGGTGCAGCAAAGCTTCTTTCCATATCTCCGGTGTTAGCAGCAGCAGAGGAGGTGGGTGGTGTAGATATCATGGAGATAATGGAGGATGCTGCAGAAACAGAACTCCTGGACACCTTGCCAATGTAAATAAGTGATCTTTGCAAATCAGGGATGCAGTTAGCCGTATGCCTGGCCAGTGGATGAATCATAGTCATGTCTGTTTACCAAGGTACTCAGAGAATGGCCATTGTGGTTGTATGTTAAGTTTTTTTCATACACACATTTAGCCTCCACAAAAGTAGCATAGATACTGTATAATTTGTTTGTTTTAACATCATAGAACTAAATACTGCATGAAAGCACATAACCCCTGTGGTTTATACATATGTGTTTCCCCATTTTGTAAAAAACTTGGCCAAGAGAGTGCTGTTTTTTTTACTATTTATTTGGCGAGGGTCCATAGGAATAAATGGATTCCTCTCTAATCCCTCAATAAAGTCCCTGGATAATGGACTTTGCATCATCTACCTCGTGAGCTCCGATTTTAGCGGGGCTGAGGTACACCTTGCCTCTCAGCCCCAAATTCACCGGGCATTTTTGTCTTATCAGATAATGTGGGTCATATGTGGCACCTTTTCTTTCCAGGATGTATAAGCATGTACAGAACTTTGTAAGTTGCTAAGCCAGAGTAATGCAACAGCAGAGCATTTTTTTTTTTCCCCTTTATTTTACTGTACAGAATCTACTGTATGGCAGATTTACCTATGAGTTTGGTAGCTTTGTATATGCCTAATATTATAGCATGTTTTGTCAGGATAGTTCATGAATATACCAAAGTTCTTAGGACAGTGAAAAATGCCACAGACCATCAGCTACTGTGAATGCTCAAGTTTAACTAGGCGGTGTGAGGTGGTTGGCGCAAGTAATGTGGCACAGCTCCACCCTGTAGCATAAGAAATTGGACAGCTGTGTTGTTTTGGTTCCTGATTCACCACTTGTTAGAAATTTTGCAATCATTTGACAGTGTAGTTTGCCTAATATTGCACCTCATCTGCTTTTCACTCTTCCTCTGTTGGCCAATATTCATTATATTCTTTAGCTGAGAGAAGCTTGATATGTTCCTGTGTCCATAGATGTTGCACTTTGATGCATCAAGGACGAAAATGGTTGCCATGCCCGAAGTGGAATGATAGGTGAACTTCTGTCTCTGACTGTACTGCTATTTCTGTGAGGTTTATGCCACTTTTGGAACTTCTTTGGCATAACCTGATGCTTTACAAAAAAGAATGCAAACCATGGTAATAATGGTGAAATGTCCAGTTGTAAAAAATGTAAGGTCTAATGAGAACTGTGTTGTCACAAAAGATAGTTGTTGATCAGTATTTCATTAATCTTTCCATGTAAGGTAAAGTACGATATTCAGAACACTGAGTTGTTTGGAGCTTATCAACATCATTTGTAACACAGTACCAGTCTTGCTTTTGTAGTTTACTGTACGATGTATTTTGGTTGTGTAAATATTTTTTGTGTACTGTGTTTAGGTATAGGATGTTTATTTTTATTTTATATTATTATTATTATTATTATTATTATTTTTTTAATCATGACAAATTGCAGCGTTCCCCGTACCATCTAATACAAACAACTTACTCAGGAGGTGTTGAGTGAGATGAGTCATAACAGACAGGCAGTGTATGTTATAAAGCCACATACACATTAGTGTTTCATCATAACAGCCTCTTCTTTCAGGCAGCCATGTCAGGGCACAAATCCCTGATATGTATTTCAAGTTCATGAAATTACTACCTGTGTTTCATACATCACTAGATTAGATTTTACATTGGTCAGAGAAGGTTTGTACTGTATTCAGTTTGTTTATTATTAAACTGTTTCTTGAGCTGAGTACCCCAAAATTTTATGCAGAAAAGACATTGATAGTACTGTACTTGCCCATGCCAGGAAAATTCTGTATGACATACAGTATAGATTGAAGAGATACTATTTACAGTTAATGAAGTTGTACTGTTCATGGTCTTTTCAGGAACTGTAATCAGAGAATGTACTAAACAGTACATGTGTAATTTGTTATTGTTGTAATCAGTTCTGAACCCCATCTTGTCCATGAAATCTAACCAATCATGATTTTCCATGTGGGGTTCTATAATTTGTTGAAAATTGATGATCTGTTGTAAGGGAACATATACCCCCCCCACATACCCCCTCCTCATGCCCCTAGAACTGTACATATATCAACCTTAAGTATTCTAATCAATAACCAAAGTAACTATGCAGCAGATTTCATTTTCATATATAAATAATTTTTTTATGATTTGTGACCTTAGTATTTTCCAATTTGAGGGTCTTTATCAAGATGGTGAAAGACCATATTTTTAGTGTAATAATAATTATTTTTTTAAGTATTGAGTTATCTTTTTCTGTGCTCATTTACATTTTTTTATCACTTAGAATCTTGGCATGTTAGCATGTTAGTTTAAACCAGGGACCCTGTAAAAAAAAAAAAAAAAAAAAAAGTGGCTTTTCCACCAGTTTGGATTATCTGTGCAGTTCACCAAGGTTTTTGTACACAGTAAGACCCTTTTATTATATCCCTAAATGGCTGGTAGCTCACTGAATATTTGGAATGGCCAGAATTTTGGGAATGTGGTGGCAACCATCATTCACTTACTTAATGTAGTGCTGCCTATTTCTTCCTTGACGTTTATCATTTCTTTATCTACAGTACAGTATTTGTGCCCTCCTCTCTTCCTATTTCTCCCTTCTTTCCTGTCACTTTTTATTACTCTTCTTTCCTCTTCAGGTGGCATTACATTGAGTGACTGCCCTAATCATTTCCAGTAAACCAGGAAACCATTTACAACATGGGGTGGTAACCATATAACCAGCCCATACATGTTCCCTAAATGTCAACAAGTGGGTTGGCGGAGGCTTAGTGCCCCTCCCCTGAAAAACGACTAAAAGACAAGTGACCACCCCTTATGGGATTATGGCGTCTGGTAATAGACAGAGAGATAGATTGATACTTAAAAGACTGGGATATCTGAATAAAGGGTTCTTACTAAAGTGAGTTAGTGGTATGCCTTCTGTCTTGTGGGTTACGTGCTGGTGTACCTTATACAGGTACATACAGCCATAGTGGAGTGGATGTGTCTTGACTCAGTCAGGTGGATTTGTCGGTTCTTTTATGTCAAGGGATCTTTAGGTTGTTCTTAGTCTTATTTATTTTTTTATTTTTTTTGCCATTTGCTCACATACTAAGATTTAAGGCATAGAGTGTGTGTGTGTGTGTGTGTGTGCATGCGTGCGTGTGTGTGTGTGCGTGCATGCATGCATTCATGCATGCATGTGTGTGTGTGTTCATATATGCACATGTGCGATTGGAAATAATGAGTCATTTCATTTATTTCTTTCACATGTGCTTGCAAGTTTTACAGTATACATGCAAGAAGTGGTCTTCATTATATCAGTTATTGTATTTCATTCGGTTTTAAACATCTGATTAGTTGACTCCATGTATGGTACAGAATATGTACCATTGCATGTGTCTTTCTGCATCACAGTTATGGAAATTTTTAATTCACTATAACTTAGGATTGGTTCCAAAAGATTACTTGTGTTTTTAAAAGCTGAATGCCTCACCACTTGTAGTGTGTAATGTATGTAATATCTTGCACCAAATGCCTTTCACATGACAATTCTAGGGTTGTGCAGTGTACAGACCCTGAAGTATGGGAGACTGGACAGCCCCCATCATTTTGTTTCTAATGAGGCTTGTCCTCTGTGGTACAGCAGAACTTTGATTATCAGCATATTTGAGTAACAGTATCCAGATAACCATATCACTCAGAATCTGATTTCCTGGCAGGCTGACCAGGCACCAGTTACTTGTACTTTTACTCACTTAATCAAGCTATACCGGTACTTTTTGTATTTCATGGACTTTTTCCATGCTTACTTTGTAACATTTGTTTTTGTTTGCAGTAGTGTCAGTTAGCAATAAACCATTAAGAAAAATTGTAGGGTATGGAAAAAATACTGTTTAAAGTTCATAAATTTAGCAGTGTCTCACTGTTTACTGGATACAGCTACTTCAGATGAACTGAGAAGGAAACAGTGTTATACAGTACAGTGTTATATGAATAATCAGAGTTTTGCATTGTATTTACATGTTTATATACCAGTATTAGAACCAGTTGAAGTGTCCCTGCAAGATTCAGCTGGTTGGGCAGATCCTGAGCCAATATGGTAAGTTGCCCAGTCTCATACACCTCAGGAGTGGGATTCTCAGGCATATTTGGTATCAATTCCTTCTCGTAAATATCAGACATGAATCTTAGAGGAAAAAATTATAGAATTTTCCCATTTTTCTTGTTCTTTCAGCAGTAACAAACCTTAGTTACGAGAGAAAAAATATGTTTTCATAGGAAGGGAGAGTATTAAAACGTCCCACTTCTCAGTTCTTCCTGTAAATCAAGATCCGAGTTACGAGACAGAGTGGATAGTAAATATGTTCGAAAATCTGCACACAGGTGTGGAGTGCAGTTGTGTGTCTTGAAAAGCCATTAATTCCCCTGAAGACACTGGATTCAGGTTATTAGTAGCCGTACTCTAATTGTAAGTTTGACCCTTTTAACATTTAACCTTGTTTTGTAATATTAAGATTAAAATGTATATACAGTAGTTTGTATTAGATATCTTTTAAGGAAAGACAGAGACTACAGTAATGGTTTCTTGAAGAGAGGTTATTTTTTCTTTTTGATACAAGTTGCATATTTGATGCATATAATCGCATTTGATAAGTTTTATGTCAGGTTTGCCACATTGTCAGGTTTGATTCACTTCTGATAACCTGACTTTCTTGGTGGACAGAATGTCAGAGATGAGGCTGTTTCATGTACAGTTCCTGATAAATGTGGTAAGGAAATGTTTCTTGTGTGAAGATATTCCATCCATTTGAGTCCTCTTATGGTGAACTTCTTTAAACTGTGTTTTCTACTGTAGTGGTAGCTGTAAACACTAGATTTTTATTTTTTTTTATAATGCTGTTTTATCTGTGTACATTACAACTTATATAAAATGAAGTGGCACTTGATTTTTATTTAATAATGCACCATGAAAGCAGCTTGAGATCTTATTTTTCATTCAGTTTCAGATGTTCTTTCACTAATGTGTTCCTACAGGTCTTTATCTCGGTAGGCTTGTCTCAGTACAGTTGAAAAAAAATTACTGATCAGTCATGCTTCAATGTAGTCCGGAGATATTTAGGGGTCATTATAGCCTTTGTGGGTTATAAGTAGGTTAGTTAGGGCAGGGCCAATCTGTCAGACTTGGTGTGCAGTGTGGGTAAAATTATCATACTTTGGGAAAATAGTTGACTTGTAGTCAAAGCCCTCTATGAACATGTTGGAGAGAGTCATACTGAACTGCATGAAACATAAAGTGGAAGTTCTGCTCTTCTCGATTACCATTTATTGTATTAAGAGTATTGTATTTTACTACCTGTATTAATTAACATGTATATTACTGAAGCACATTTGTATCTTCTTCATCCAAGGGTACAGTCTGAGCACTTGAAATATAAACATGGACTGTACTGTGCTTTACTCTTCCTAAATATAAGGTCCAAACTTATGTTAAATTCACATATGTACAATACATTGTTCTATTTATAGTATTTTCAATTAATAAATGTGTGACTTTCATATACTGTATATTGACTCACTGCCTGTGGTTACCAAAAAAGGTGCGTATTCTGCACTTACTGAGAAACTGGAATCCATTTCCTGTATTAGGTGTTAACCATATAGTTTCTTTCATAGTGTCTCGGATATCAACCCATGTGCCTTGCCTGACAGGCAGTGATAAGTGCAAATGTGCAGTATAGTGAGATATTAGTTATATGCAGTCAGTGGTGTTTTGTTGCATGAGATATTATGCCCCCTTTTTTGTTAGGCCTGTGGTCCTCTCCCCTACCATTGTAATTGTTTAGTTAGATTGAGCTGTTTTTCTGTTTAGGATAAAATGTCACTTAGATGTCAGGTTTTTATTTGTTAGAGTACTTAGGTTAAGTTGCTTTGACTTGTCAGTGCTTTACACTACAAAAATTAGTTATTAAAATCCAAGATCATTTTCCTTGATTACAGTATTATGTCTTTTGAATATTCTTTGCATATTCTTCTAGCAGAGCAAATAATGGATCCACTTACTTGATGTAGTGCTGCCCACTTCTTCCATCACCTTTATCATTCTTTTTCTGTATCTGCCCTCCTCTCTTCCTATTTCTTTTATCTTTCCTGTCATTTTTTTCTTACTCATCTTTCCTTTTCGGGTGGTTTTGCATTGAGTGACAAGCTTAATGGTTTCCTGTAAACCAGGAAGCCATTTGCAGCCCTGGGTGGTAACCATATAACCAACCCACAGGTGTTCCTTACATGTCAACGAGTGGGTTGGTGGAGGGTTAGTGTCCTTCCCCATAAAACAGCTAACTCAGAGACAAATGGCCACCTTGTTGGGACTGTGGCATCTGGCTATAGACAGATAGACTCTTGTTTCTGTGCCTGTGGTTGATAACCAGATATCCAACAAACTCTCTCTCTCTCTCTCTCTCAACTCACACACACACACGGTGGTTGTGTTTACATTAGCATTATTTAATCACAAACCCACCCACATACTCCAGTAAGAGAGAAGACAGGAGACTCATATCAGTACCTAGCCAACATCAGTGCTACAGGTGCAGTGCTATATTGAGCTTACCAACAAATGAAGTTGTCCAGTAGTTACAAATTAAACCTTCAGGGCTTGAGATCAACTGTATTAGGTGACCACTGGGGCAGTATTCTTGTAGCTTAAGGAGGCTCCCTAATGGCTCTTCCTTACCGGTTTATGTCTGTTTATGGCACACTGATAATCTTTTGCAGTATAGTGATGCAATCCATCCATCCATCATCCAATCCTATGTTGCCCCGTGAGGAGCTTAGGAGCCCAGGGCTGGGCAAGCTGGTCCTGACAGTTATGATGCGAGTGACCAGCCTCATCCCTGAGTGGCATTACGTGAGCAATAAATCTGAACCATCCTTTGGATATAAACCACCTTTGTCTTAATCTGATTGGAGCACATTAATTACTCACTAAACCACCAGGTGCCATAATGTGGTTATATGGTTACCGTCCACCATAGTAAATGGTTTCCAGGTGTGTATTAATATTACAAACTCACAAATAATATACAACAAATGGTAAGTTGTGGTTTGCAAAATAAATTGCTAAGGAAGAGGTACAGTACTTGAAAGCCTCCCAAGCTGATGAGAATGCAGCCCTTGGAGCTCATGCACAATGACTCACCATAGTGCTTTTACTTTACCTGGGCCCATATTTTTGTCTTTCTTTTCTTTAGCCTATTTTCATGGAGATCAGTGGCAGAGTAAGACGATACTTTGGCTTTACATTATTTCCATAGAACCACCTTGTGATTCTCATCGCTAGTGTTAATCTTTTGGTATGACTTAGGATTCAGGATGGGATGAGGGCAATTTTAGGCCAAGTTAGAGTAAAAAGGGTATAGGTAGAAAAGCTGGCGCAGTATCCACTATGACATGATGCATGCCCAACACCCAAGCAGACTAATGATCATCAGTGGTGTTTTTTTTTTATCTATCTTTCTATCTATCTATAGTCCGATGCCCTAATCCCACAAAGGGTGGCCACAGACAAAACTCCTCCAAGTTGCTCTGTCACCCACCATTTGACTGCCCTCCCCCCAGCTCACTCCCCCCTCCCTCATATACCTCTCAACTCCATCCCTCCACCTCATCCTCGGTCTCCCCCCTCTCTCTACCTCCCTTCACCTCACCTACATACACTCTCTTAGTCAGTCGTTCATTCTCCATTCTCTCCACATGTCCAAACCACCTTGGTGTATTTCTCCTAATTTTCTCAGTCACATCCACATCCACCCCACAATGTTCTTTCACTTCTTCATTTGTCAACCTGTCCCTCCATGTCACTCCACATGCTCCTCTCAGGTAACTAATTTCCACTGCTCTCACTCTTGACTTGTTCCCCTCTGGCAAGGTCCACGCCTCGCTTCCATACATCAGGGCAGGGATCACAACATTATCATGCAGTGACTTCTGAACTTCCATGCTCACCTCCCTATTTCTCATCACCACTTTCAGTGAACCAACAACCTTCCTTCCCTGCTGTACCCTTTAAAGCACTTAATCCCCCAAACTTCCATCCTTACTCATCACATTTTTCCTTTTTATTATTTCTGTACTTTTTCCCTGTTGCACTTGAGTACTTCCACCTTAATGGAACAGTTCTCTGATGCATGCGGGGAGATAAGGGAGGACCTTCAATCTGTGTACTGTTTAGTGCATTAGCCTCATTGCTCTCATACAATTTTCAGGTGCCATGTGATCTAGTGAATATTGGTGCTCCAGCCAGATGTGGCCCATCAGAGTGTAACTCTGAGGAATGGTTAGGGTTTGTTGTTCATGTCACTCCACTAAGAGGAGAAATGCTTGGACCTAGACTACTCCTGGGCCCTTATGCTCCTGCTGGGGCAATAATTGATTGGGTGATGTATGGATGGATGGATTTTATTCATTTATTTGCTTTAATTGCAGTAGGTGGGGGTACCCAAAATTCACTTAATCATTGTAGTGATGCTTTTGGGTGACTTAGGTGACAAGCTAGATGGTTTAAAATAATCCAGTAAGCCATTTACCATGCTGTGTGGTAACCATATAGCCAAATGATGCCTTGTGGCCTAATGGGTCAAAGCACTCCAACTAGATGGGTCCTTAAAGATTTACAGCTTAGGACTGGTTGGAGTATATTTTCACATAGTGCCACTCAGGGGTGGGTGAGGCTTGTCACCTTTGCCTTGAATGTCTGTACTGAGTACCCTAGCTCCCTGGTTCCTGTGCTCCAAATGGGACAATAAAGAATTGAATGATGATGATAATATTTACATTTTGGTGTGGTAGGTGGGGGCGCTCACCATCCACTCACTCGATGTAGTGCTACTCTCGGGTATCTGCCCTTTCCTCTCTTCCATCCTTCTTTCCTTCCATCTTCTGTCTTTCTTTCCTTGCATCTTCTGTCTTTCTTTCCTTCCATCTTCTGTCTTTCTTTCCTTCATTCTTTCCTTGTCCTTCTGCCTACGGGTGACTTTACACTCCCTCTTCTGTCTTTCTTTCCTTCATTCTTTCCTTTTCCTTCTGCCTGTGGGTGACTCTACACTGAGTGACAAGCCAAATGGTTTCCTGTACACCAGGAAACCATTTACTACGCTGGGTGGTAACCATATAGCCAAATTTTGGCACCTGGTGGTTTAGTGGGTAATTATTTGCACTCCAGTCGGATTGAGCTGGTGAAGGTTTATATCCAAGGGATGGTTGGGGTTGATTGCTCATGTAATGCCACTCAGGGATGAGTGAGGCTGGTCACCCTCATCTTAGATATCGAGACCAACTGCCTAGCCCCGGGCTGCTATGCTCCTCATGGGACAATGTAGGATTGGATGATGGATGGATGGATGGGGCGGGGGTAGGGATGGGGAGGAATTCTAGACCCAGCCCACTCATTTTGCACAAACATTTGGGTAATTATAGTACTGTACTAGAATCTTCGTAATTCAGGCAAAACAGTGATGTGTGATTAGGCTTGCTTTTCCAGCAAAATGTGGCCAAATATTTGCCTTAATATTCAGCCCATAATGCTTTAAAATGTTCGTGAATCCTAGTTCACCAACTGTCTCGACCTGGTCACATGTGTGGGACCCCTTTGCTTGCCATGTCTTTGTGAGAAATAAAGAAAAATTTGTGGTAGGTGGGGATGCTCACCATAAACTCACTCGATGTAGTGCTGCTCTCGGATATCTGCCCTTTCCTCTCCTCCATCTTATTTTCCTTCCATCCTCTTCTTTCTTTCCTCCAGTCTTTCCTCGTCTTTCTGCCTACAGGTGACTGTACACTCCCTCTTCTGTCTCTTTCATTCTTTCCTCTTCCTTCTGCCTGTGGGTGACTCTACACTGAGTGACAAGCCAAATGGTTTCCTGTACACCAGGGAACCATTTACTACGCTGGGTGGTAACTTATCTATCTATCTCTCTATTGCAAGATGCCATAATCCTGTAAGGGATGGCCATTTGACTTTGAGTTATTTGTTTTACGGGGAGGGACACTAACCCTCCACCAACCCACTTGCTGACACGCAGGGAGCACGTATGGGTTGGTTATATGGTTACCACCCAGTGCTGTAATTGGCCAATCCACGGCCGGTGTCGGTCTAGTGGCGGCCTAGAGGTCGCAGTCTAAACTGCGACAGGACGCAGACCGGCCGGCCACCCGTCAGTGTCTTGACCTGTCTGTACCTGGCCATGGTCGCCGTTCGGCCGCCCATTGGATGGACACTGGACGACCAACGGTAGCCGATCGGTGGGACGACTGTTTGGAGACCTCCATGGTCGGGGACTGGTTTCGCGATTTTCGGGTTTGCGACAAGTCGTACCTGCAGTGTGACTGGGACATAAAATAACTAACAAAAGACAAATGGCCACCCCTTACGGGATTATGACGTCTGGCTATAGATAGACAGATAGTACCTCACTCAATACATTCCAGTTCATCACATCTCTGACCTCATCCATATTTTAATACAAAGTTTGAGTCTCAATGTCTGCTTTCTTGTACTTCACTAATATAGGGAAACTTGAAAAAACTGGAAAAGTCATTGCCACACTTATGCATGAATGGAAGCTATTAACCACCTATTTCCTTCCCACTTCCCAGGAGACACTTTGTCTACAAATACTGAAAGATTAATTTAGAAAAAGAGCAAAGAAGGAAAGTGGCAGGAGTACTGGGAAAAAAAAAAAAAAAAAAAAAAAAAAAAAAATTGTGAGACAGTATATACGGCTAACAGTTATGTTATATTATGAATTACCGTATGTATGATGCATGAGGATTATATCAAAAACTGAAATTAATTTCATCAGGAGAGCCTGTGAAGGGACACCGATAATGGAAAGAATTCATGTGGAATGTTTAAAGGTTGATGTTAGAAATGCTAAAAACCATATGTGGCGATTCAGCCGTAATGACTATGAGAGGTGTGGGCTGGTTGGAAGGAGAAAGATAACACTTATAGCAGCATAGGAGAAATAAATTCCCTGATCGATCATATAGCCCCGGTAGGCGACGGGAAAGCGCTACCTCTCCCAGCAAGGCAGCTACCCGGGCTGGGCGCGAACTCTCGACCCTTCGGTCTTGAGTCAGGCGCACTACCTTTGAGCCACTCTGCCCCCTGTCAGCGTGGGAGAGTGCATTGAGAAAGGTGGTGTCAAGGGGCGAAGAGGTCAGTGATGAATGGAGATAGAGATCCCTGCAAATTCTGTGCCAAGGACATTCATCAGGGGACTCAGTATTATTTAACAGTTTGTTAAGCGTGTTTGGCAGTTTCACAGTGACCAACAGTACAGTACATATAAGTATTTGTCTTCCACGATATCCATATACACATCTCTGATAGTGAACTGTCACATGTGCCCGAAATAATTCCATACGCCCTTTACCACTATAGTCCTTCCTCCCCATGCTGCCTGGATTGTGCTTTGCCACATTGTGTGCTATCCAGCGCTTTTTTTTTTTTTTTTTTTTTTTTTTTTTTTTTACATGGTAAAGAATCGTCTCCGCACCTATTCTGATCACTTATCTTCTTGGTCTCTGTCGACTGCGCCTTTGCGTCAACTTCCTTTCCAAGTGCAAGCAATGAGAATATAGGAAGCCAAGCTCGAATTATTTGTAGGAAATAAGCAGATGGGCGCTGAAAGAGAAACCTACTTAGACATTCTCATCCCTCCCCTCTCAACCATGGCCACTAATTTCATCAGTACTCGAACTCCATTTGAACTTCTTTATTTAATTTGCGAATGATAAGTTTATCACTAAAGACTATCATTATCGTATATTATAGTTTAGAGTAAATATTTCGTAATGATTCTAATTTTAGTGCAACTTTGAACGATATTGAAATACCTTTCACGAAAATCTTTTGTTTACATTTCGCGTAGCAGTAGCAGAGGGGCGGAGGTCGCAAATTTGTAGTGTTACTGTTATACTGCAATGTGGGCTTGGAAATGGCTCTTATGACAGGTGAGAAGTGCTTTTGCTATTATTGTTTGGTACAGTACGTGTTCGCTAATGCATGCTTCTGTATTAGCCCAAAACTTAAATGTTTAATACGGTCGTTCCTCCAGTCTCGTAATTATATATTTTTTTCCTCTCTCTGTCCTCATATTTAGTGCATAACTTTGTGGTATTACAGTTATTGTTGGGCTTGACAGGTGTGTGTGATGTCATAGGCGTGGACTGGGATCAGCTGGTGATTTGGTTCAGTTTGTGATGGGTGGGTCGACAACAACAGTCTTGGATACACTACTGTTGCTTGGTGAGCACATTCAGAAACATTTAATAGTGGTGCTGGGTATTTTTGCTGTTTTAGACATGCCTTTCAGTCAGGCAGGTTAGCTTGATTAGGATAGGTTAGCATTGATAGGGTATGGTAAATCAGTTCAGACTTCATAGTTAAGCTAGATAGGTTAGAAAAACAGGTAAATTTTTACAGTGGACAGTACATCCCCCAGGTAGTGCAGTATATTTTTATGGCAGTTTTTGATGCAATTCGAATGTTTCTGACCTTCATTTTTGTCGGAAATGCCCCTCACCGAATGGGGTAATGGGGGTTATTTGTGATTCTTAGGGACTATACTATACGATAATGGTGCTAAAATTCCAAAACTGCATATTGTCCACTTGTAAAATAATACCGAAAAACACATAAGAATAATGTTGATTGAAGCTGCAGATTTATCATGGTGCTGTATGAGGTAATGAGATTCAAATTCTTTTCAGCTATATTTTTTATTTGGGTTATTCTCTGATGTGTTTGTGAAGTCTGTTTTGAGTCAGACAGCATCATTGGGAATAATTACTAGTTAATGTAATATTCAAGTACCGGTAGTATGTTTTGTAGTTTAGTACAGTATAGGTCTTGAAAAATTATTGTGGTATGTAACACTGGTACGGTATTGCATTTTTTTTTTTTTTTTTTTTTTTCCCTCCCCCATAATACGTACAGTACCAGTATGTTAGTGTTACCTGTGTTTAATGTTTTTATTAGAAAACTTCAACCTATCAGACATTTTCCTTTTGCATAGCCATTGTTTGATATAGAGTAACTGATGCATAACCTTTTGTACATGGCAACATTCCTTGTAATTTTTATTCAGTGGTTTCGAGACTGTTTGACCTGATGTCCCCTTTCATTTCTTGCAAGATTCTCATGAATTTTTCAGGCCCTCTATAGTTTTGTTAAACTGAAAAGTATTTGTTCAGTGTTTTAGTATTGTTAAGGTGCAGCTAATTGGATGTCACTGTGTTTCATTGAAGAAATCATAAGCATTCCCATGAAGCTATAACTAGGATATGTTGTGAGTTGTATTTTTCTTTTTCCCCTTTCTAGATGATATGGGAGGATACTCAGTTCGCTCAGTACATCCCCAATTTCGCTACAGTTAACAATGGAATGAAATTACGTTTCAGCTTGAGTAGCCTATGCTATATGTAGATGTTGCATGAGAATTTTGAATTCCGTACTGTTTGTTACTGATTTTATACTGTAATATAAAACCCTCAGAACTGATAGTGACTGGAGTATGTGGTGGGAACAACCAGTCAGTGCCAGTCAACACATATGCATGTGACAAGAATGGGTCTTACCACTCAGCCTCTCGGGGAACCATCATCTCACCTCTCAACAACATCTCACACCCGACACATGTTTCTTGCCACTGGATCCTCAGCAATCCATGGCAGGACACACTCATACTCAGGTTTGTTTATTTTTTGCAGATACAAGGAAATGCTTATACAGTAGTTACCAGTACATGAAATTGCATATTTTAGCCATCATACACCATGCATCATTGTCTTTGGAACATTAATTGTTTTGTGTGTTTGTGTTTTATGCAGATTTGGAAGGGTATTGTAAATTTGTTCAGTTTTATTGTACATGGCCTGAGATACATACAGGTACAGTATGACCTCACTACAACGGACTTCACTAGACTGGAATTCACTTTTTTCGGAGTCAAGGAGCTGACCGGAATTATAATACGGGAAAACTCCGAAAGAGCTAGAAGCGGTCTGGACTGCCTAACCTCAGGCCGAGACAGCCATATTGTCCGCGCGGTTTGTGTGTTTGTGCGTTGGTTGGTGGTGGACCAACGGCGTCACTATTGTTACACCATGCTTTGGCCTCAGTCTGACCCACATCATTTCCCTGGAAGTCCCTTATGCTGTATACTGCTTGAGGGTGATTAGCGATAAGTGAAATATACAAAGTGAACATTTTTAGTTTGTAATATCGTAAAGAATAAGGGGCATAAAGTGTACGGTACAGTATTTAAAAGTGTTTAAAATTAAGTTATACCAATAAAGTACTTTCTAAATGCTAAAAAATCAGAAAAGGGATCTGCATTAATATTAATATTAATATAATTATGTGGAAATGGAAAATGTGAGTACATTTAAGTACTTGGGTAGTGTGATGAGTAAGGATGGAAGTTTGGAGGGTGAAGTGCTTGAAAGGGTACAACAAGGAAGAAAGGTTGCTGGTTCCTTGAAGGCAGTGATAAGAAACAGGGAAGTGAGCATGGAAGTGAAAAAGTCATTACATGACAGTATTGTGATGCCAACTCTAACATACGGAAGTGAAGCTTGGACGTTGTTGGAGGGACACAAGTCAAGAGTGAGAGCAGTGGAAATGAGTTATTTGAGAGGAGCCTGTGGAGTCATATGGAGAGACAGACTGACAAAAGAGGAGGTGAAGGAGGGTTGTGGTGTGAATGTGGATGTGATAAGAAGCATTAGGAGAAGTACACTGAGGTGGTTTGGCCATGTGGAGAGGATGGAGAGTGAGAGACTCGTGAGGAGAACGTATGTGAGTGAGGTGGATGGGGAGAGTGGGAGGGGAAGGCCAAGGATGAGATGGAGGGATGGAGTGGAGAGGTATTTGAGAGAGGGGGGTGTGAATTGGGAGCAGGGCAGTGAAATGGCAGGGGACAGGGTGATGTGGAGGTGATTTGTTTGTGGCCACCCCTTACAGGATTAATGTGTCTGGCAGTAGATAGATAGATAGATTATTATTATTACTGTATTGTATGTTTTCATATTTAGGTAAATCATCATTATTTCTGCTTTAGACCCCATACCTTAGAAGGGGTGATATGGGATTAGCTGTTAGCATTTCCATTCTATCAGGCAAACCTTGCAGTCATATTTTATTCATATTATGAATGCAGTAAATGTATATATTACAATATGCTTGGTATATAATTCATTATCCACCTCTTTACAGCTTCAGCAAATTTGATCTGGACCAAGATAGTAAATGCAACAGGAAGTGGGACAGTTGCTGCACCCATCAGTGGCTTCTGATTAAAGAAGACCAAACTACACAACCAAACATTGATAAGGGGGAGGGGGAGGAGATCATTGAGGAAAGCAACAGTGGAATCTCAGAGGTCAATACAGATCATGAAAACCATGCATTGTTTCCCTCAGATTTTGCCTCACTTCTCGCTCCCTTCACTCCAAGCAAAGAGTTTTTTGGAAGAAATACTGAGACAAGAACTGTAAATACATCTGTGACTGCTGAACAAAGGGACATCAAGACAACAGGAAACACAGGGCACATGTGTGGGAGGACTAGACCCCCACCCATGCAGACACGGGCAAAAAAAGTTATTATCAAGTTCTTCTCTGACACTCACGCCAACATCACCAGAGAGCGCTTCAGGCTGAATTACTATAGGAGTGAGTAAAGATAAGCCCCTTCATGATGAGAATGTCTTTGGTATTTTATTTTCGTTGCAACTAGAAGATATTATTCAGCTTAGGAGAGACCTTTTGGGCTGGAGGGGTTAGATGTAGTAGCCTTCATTAACCCCATCACTCCTACAAATTCTTCCTGAGATTAATAAAATTGTCTTGAGAGGGTAATAATAATAATAATATAAATGATGTAGAGCACTCTGCCTGAAAGAGTTGATGTATTGATTCTCATTCTGTATCATTTACTTAACCGTTGTAGCTGTATCCCCCTTTACCATTGTAAATTTGTCCCAGAAACAGAACGTTTTGAAAAAGTGGAGGCCAAACATCTTAGGAGGAAATATTTTATCTTGGTTGGAGCTGGTTGCATTAATACTAACCCTATGTTATATAAATTGATCCTTTTGCTTGGTGCTAGAATAATGCAGGGTTTAACTTTTTGTTTGTGAAAGCTTTATCGTTGTATCAGAAATAGATTTTTTTTTTTTTTTTTTTTTTTTTTTTTTTTTTTTTTAAATAATATAGAGCTGTACTGTAATTTTGCTTCAGGTTCTCCTTCTTGTGTAATTTTGCTACGTATGCTAAGTCTGATTTCTGTTGTGAAAAGGTGCAGACAGCATACAAGAGAATGTCAAGGTTTATTATGCAAAACATATCACTGAGGAAGAAATGCTGGGAAGCCTTCAATGCCAGTGAAGATAAGGCATGTGTTACCATATGCTGCCATTTCACTGTCCATACTGTAATGCAGACTTGGCAGTGTTTCTTCCAGGTATCCCATAATTGTTCTCTTGCCAGGTAGGGGTGGTGCCTGCAGGGAGGGTTCAGTGAAGTGTAGTGACAGTAGTGTGTGCATTCCTAAATCCTGGAGATGTAACAGCCAAAGGGAGTGTCCAGATGGCTCAGATGAGGAAGGATGCCCAAGTGAGTATTGCCACTTATTGGGTTTGATTTAGGAGTTGTGAGAGAGAATGATGGTGAACTAGTAATTATGTTGTTGGATTGATTGTATTTTAGTCAGGTTGGATAGAGCTCAGTTGTGTCCCTGTGGTGTAAATTTGATAATTTAAAGTTAAGTTAGGTAAAGTTGAGAAATGCTGGGTTTAATTGGGTTCTATTTTATCATATTTAGTAGCAGCTGAATCATCTGCCGTTTGCTGAAGATGCTTACCTGAAATCAGCCTATATTTACCTTATGGAGACTCAGAAAATGAACAAATGGTAGATGAAGTTACAATAGTTATGTTAGTCCAGTTTGGCAAGATCAGGTGTTTCATTTCAGTTCAATTCTGCAAAGTCAGATGTTTCATTTTATTCATCCATCCATCATCCAATCCTGCGTTGCCCCACGAGGAGCTTAGGAGCCTGGGGCTGGGCAAGTTGGTCCTGACATTTAAGATGAGTGTGACCAGCCTCACTCATCCCAAAATGGCATTACATGAGCAATGAACAACAACCACCCCATGGATATAAACCTACACAGGCTCAATCTGGTTGGAGCACCTTAATTACCCACTAAACCACCAGGCGTCGTAGTTTGATTATATGGTTACCACCCAGCATAGTAAATGGTTTCCTGGTGTACCGTACAGGAAAACATTTGGCTTGTCAGTCAGTGTAGAGCCACCTATTGACAGAGGGAAGAGGAGAAAGAAAGAAGAAAAGAAAGACAGAAGAGGAAGAAGAGAAAAGAAATTTTAAAAATAAGACTGAAAGTTTGTTTCATTTTTTTTTTTTTTTTTTTTTTTTTTTTTTTTTTTTTTAAGGCTCCAACATGCTCTCATGTGTCATCCATGGTCACCTAATGGCAACTTTCCATGCTGCTCGATCTCAGGCAGCTTCCCTGTTTAGTCCCTTATCCCTGAGGTCACACTCAATGACCTCGTCCCAGGTCTTTTTCAGTCTACCTCTCGCTACCCTACCCCCAACATTCCAGTCCTATTCTACCTCTCAAATCTTCCTTCATAAACCTAGCCCCCCCACGCATCGCACTCATTGATGCACTTCACGCCCACCTAATCATCGTCATTTCTGTATGTTTGAGCCTGTGAATATCCTCTTCCTTTCCTGCCCAGATCTTACTACCATACATTACTCTCCTAACACATGCTGCATACAAAGATCCCTTAGCGTGGAGGGAGAGCCCTCTCAATGTCAGGAGAAGTAATAGCTCCCTGAACTTCCTCCAACCACCCCTCTCTCTAGCCACAGAAATAGCTCCAGTCCCACCTCTTGCACATAACATGTCTCCCAGTGAACAAAACTCTTCCACACACTCAAGAGATTCACCAGCAAGTTTAATCCTTTCATGCCTGGCAGTCTCCACGTGTTCTCCCCAAAACACCGCACACATGAAATCAGTGTTATCTTGCAGTCTGCCTCTAATGCCGCAACATCTCTGATGCACCCACTTATCACAAACATTGCACAAGATGGAATTACATCCTACGCCCTTGTGTCAAATCGCACATGGCCACTCCTCCGCTTCTTTGACAGTACCACCCCCAGCCCTAGTTACCATGATTTTTGTTTTATGTGCATTTACTCTTAAGCCCTTGTACCCCATATCATTCTCCATTTCCCAAATCTTTCCTCCACCTCCCTTTCATTCTTTGCAATCAACACTAAATCATCAGCATACATCTCCCACGGGAGTCCATTTCTGAAGTCACGTGAGAGGGTTTCAAGTACCATAATAAACAACAAGGAGCTCAAGACTGACCCAAGATGCACACCAACATTCACGGAAAACTCCTCACTCAAATCTCCATTCACCCTGAAAATGTTGCATGAAATTTGATGTTGATGCACTTAATATGACATGGGTTTGTCAGAGATGTGTGAGGATAAAGTAGCCTGCAGGTGGTGTGGTTATGGCCATCTCCTGTCCAGGGATTTCCATTTAGGATAAAGATAATGGAGATGTTGGTAATTACAGTGACGATGATAATGGTGATTAGTCAATTTCACTTGTGTCAGTGGCAGAAGTGACGTGTGAAAGTATGACTGGGACACAACGCTGTGATGGAACTTGGAACTGTCACCAAGGAGAAGATGAGAAGGGTTGTTCAGGTGAGTTGGTGTAGTTTTTACTGCACTGTCACTTTAACTTGTAAAATTTCCATGTCTCCATCTTGAATGCTTAGATGTAACAATAGATTAGCACTATTATATGATGTTCATCAATAAGAAATACAGTACAGCACTGTGGAAAGGATGTAGAGCTGTAGCATTGTCTTATTCTGCCATTGATCTATTTGAAATAAGTTATAAGAGGCCAGAAATCTGCATCAAATTAGGGTGAACAAACCATGGTAACCACATCTGTGATGATGTCCTGTATATTCTAATATTACTGTTGCCAGGCAGTTTTATTCCACTTAGGAGAGATTTTTTTCAACTAAATGGGTTAAGTATATTCTTCTGTATCTTGATCAGTTGCAGGGATCTTTTCTGATGACAGAGGACAGGGTGACATGGATGCACATACTGTAGTTGTTTATTTTATTTTATTTTTTTAATCTCTTGTGGAAATAAGGTGTCTGGCTATAGACAGATAGATGAAATCATCTATTCTTTAGTCAGTCTATACTGTACTGTAGATCTTCATTAGAATTTTTTTTTTTTTTTTTTTTTTTTTTTTTTTGAGTTCAGTAACATCCTTCTGCATTATATTTTTATTATTAACAGACCATTTCAATGAGCTTAGGAGAGACTTTTCAAACTGGGGAATTAGGATATACGCTTCATTAACCCCTTCAGTACAAAAGACCCTTCCTGAGCTAAATCATCTGGAGGTAGCAAGTGTAAAGTAAACTAATACGGTATTGTATTTCAGGATTTAAGTTCATTGTAGATTGCAGAAAGATATGCTTTTAAATTTTCATTGGTACTTGTGAAGCTGCTTGTCACCAGTTGTATGGAAAAATTTTGTGATAACTTGAATATTTCCTAGACTTATAATTGGGGCCATCTGTAGTAGCATACTGGTTTGGCAACCCCATTGCCCAGAATTGGTGTTCTAACTAATTTCTTACCTACAGCCTACAAACAGTCCACAGTGCCCTCCTTCATTGTGTTACAGCCACACACACCAGAACACACTTAGCTCAAATTCATGCACCTTACTGTAACAGCATAGGCAAACCTTCAGCATGACTTTATCAAGAATTTTATGAAGACTCGACTGAAGTGGCCAGGTTCATGCAGTCCATTGGGTTCACATCCAGTTGAAACTGGGGCAACAACAACACCTCCTACAGGACAGAAAAGAATATTGTGCCTGAAGGCTTCATTTTTTCTGATTCTTGTCCTCAAGGAGATCAAAGGTAAATGTTGTAGATCTCCTCACTCTATTTGAACGTGGGGAATTACATTAAGATGTTGACGATGATGCTGACTTTTTGAGTGCTTTATTTTTATACAGTATAACTCTTCTGAGCTGTGTAAAATAATGAATTTTTGTGTTCATACTGTTTAGTTGGTAAGATTTTATAGTGTATTTTTTTGAAAATTTCCATACTTTAGGATAACAAGTATTCTTTTCATTGTTGCATTCTAGGGTGCAGGAATGATGAGTGGTGGTGTGGTAACGTTGGAGGAGGGTGCTTCCGCCAGAAGGAACGTTGTGATGGCATCCACCACTGCCAGAGTGGTGTTGATGAGATGGCGTGCCGTCAGTTCTTCCACCATTTTATTAACTTTACCATCATCGTCATCATCACAATCATCATCACCATTGTTGTCATAATCATCATCATCACCATCATCATCATCATCATCATCATCATCATCATCATCATCTTTATCATCATCATCATCATCATTATTGTTGTCATCTCATCATCACTATATCTAGAGTAAAATTTTGATGGGCATTAGGTAGAGTGTATGATTTAGGGTAGGGGTGTGTGTACAGTGGTTATCTAATGAGGGCTAAAAGGCTTGGTCATGTGGAGGTGAATCTTCTTCCTAGCCACTAGATAGCTAGTACTGTACTTATTTAAAGTTGTTTCACTTAAAAAAGGGGGATGATATACTCTTCCTGTATACGTTGTCATACATCATCCAACCAACTCAATGTCTAGTTAATTCGTTTTGCCCCACAACTTTCATGCCTTGAATACACGCTCACTAAATTATCCATATTGATCCATCTTCATGGAGTATCATAACTCCTCCCACCCTCAGACTGACTTAACCCATGGATTGTGAGCCACAGCTGAGGCTGGGAAGCTCCGCGTTGCGAGCCACAGCTGAGGCTGGGAAGCTTCGCGTTGCGAGCCAAGGCTCAGGCTGTGCTAACCTTCCAGTGGCCGTGCATCATTGCTGACTACACCCCTTACACAAGCTTACGCATGGCGCAATGCAAAGGCGGAGAGAGAGAGATTTCTTTTTTTTTAACAGATGATGCCATGGATGTTTATCTCCAGATTTATAATAAACAAAAACTAAAAAAAAAAAAAAAAAAAAAAAAATCATTTTTTCACTTCACCCCTACGCAAACTTACGTATGGCGCTACTCAAAGACGGAGAGAGAGAGTTCTTTTATTTTGCTAGATGGTGATGCCCTGGATGTTTATTTTCAGGTTTATAATAAACTAGAACTTTTTGTTTCTTCTTTTTTTGCACACCATGAGGTAGGATAAAAAAAGATAATTGCGCAATCCACGGGTTAATGTTCATATCACCACCCTGTCTGTATTCATTTTCACCATGTGACTAGACCATCTAAGTCCAGCTGTCAGCTGGCTTACTATACATTCTCCTTAACCCTTTCCCATCAGGGGTGGTTGTAGGAAATTGCTTGGCGCATGGCTTTTGCTGAATCTCTGTGCAAACAGTCTCGTAGAAATGTTTTATAACTACTGCGCGTAGCAAAGTTACTATTCATTGTAGTGAGCTCAATTTGGCCTCGTTTTGAAGCTTAGTAATTGTACTTTATCATACTACAATATGTTCAAGAAAGCAATATACACAAAATAAAATGCAAAAATGAGAGTTGAATTTAGCCAATGTAGCAGAGTTCGGATGATGGTGAAAGTCGTCATCTAAACATCTGAGCCTCAGAAGTTGATGACAGCCAACGCCATCATCAATATGTGAAAGGGTTTTCTTGTCTGATGTTCTCTGCACTCCACACACATTCCTTCCATAACCCAGCTTTGTTTGCTGTGTACTAATTAACCATGGAAACATGGTATGTTAATGATTTTGTAGTATTAAGTAGCTATTATCTTAAACTTGCATATTTTTCTCCTGCAGATGATGAATGTGGTAGCGGTATGCTAAGGTGTGGGAATGAGTGTTATACCTTTGCTAAGCGATGTGATGGTTCAGCTGACTGTAGTGATGCGTCAGATGAAGCTGCATGCCCTCCTCACCTCTGTCACTCTAAGGTTATTCCTTCCCTTTCTTGATCTGATATACGAGGTCTGTTCAGAAAATATCTGACCTTAGGCTCTAAAAAAGTAAATAGCTAATTTGTTGAGCTAGGACACAAATCCCCCTCAAAGTAGGCATCTTCTGACTTGACATGTAGCCCAGTGTTCTTCCCAATACCTGAAGCATTTCTCAAAGTCTGTTTTCGGTATCTCATGCAGGTGCTTCATCTCATTTGTCGTGATCTCTTCTCTCGAATGAAAGTTGCTCAAAACTCGGTGGAGTGTGCAAATCGTGATCCAGACTTTTTGAAGACTGTTATCACTGGCAGTGCGACATGGGTGTATGGGTATGACCCAGAAACCAAAGCACATTTATCCAAGTGGAAGCATGCAGGGTCGCCTTGACCAAAAAAACCACAACAGTTCTTCAACAAAGTGAAATACTCTTGCATGTTGACAATCTTTTCTGACTACTGTGGTGTTGTGCATCATGAATACACACCAGAAGGGCAGACTGTCAACAAACATTAATACTGCGATGTTATCCGTCGTCTTCACGATGTAGTTCAGCGGAAGAGAACAGACCTCTGGAAAGTGGCAAGTTGGAAGCTACACTATGACAATGCCCCTGCTCATTCTTATCAACTAATTCAGGAATTTTTGGCCAAGAATGGCATCCCGCAGTAGTAGTGGTAGAATGGATATGGAAGATGTGCAGATTGGTTTGGGAGGAGGGTAGAATCCCGGAAGATTGGAAGTCAGGTATAATAATTCCCCTGTACAAAGGAAAAGAGGAAAAAGAAGTGTGTGGTAATCATAGGGGCATTTTTCTTCTTAGTATAATAGGCAAAGTGTATGGTAGGATACTTATTTACAGAGTTTGGGAAATAACAGGTGAATTATTTGGAGAAGAACAGGGAGGTTTTAGGAAGGGAAGAGGTTGTGTAGGTCTTTAGTGAAAAAGTTTTTAGAGAAGGGAAAGAAGTTGTATGTGGCCTTCATGGATTTGGAGAAAGCATAATGACAGAATGGTTAGACAAGGAATTTGGAAAATATTAAGAACATATGGAGTAAATGGGCAGTTGTTGAATGCTGTGAAGAGTATGTACAAGGATGCTAAGGCTGCAGTGCCTGTGATTAGTGAACTGAGTGAATTTTTCTATTTGAATGTTGGATTGAAACGGTTGTGTCATGTTTCCGTGGTTGTTTAATGTGTATATGGATGGGGATTATAAATGAGATACAAGGCAGGGCAGTGGATGTTGGAGTTGTCTTAATGAGAGAGGGCAGCATTTGGAAACTTCTTGTGTTGTTGTTTGCAGATGATACTGTATTGTTAAGTGAAGGCAAGGGAACTGCAAGGCATGGTGAATGAGTTTGGGAGGGTGTGTAAGAAGCAGAAGCTGAATGTGAATGTAGGGAAGAGTAAAGTTATGGTCTTCGAGTGAAATAAAGTCATTGAATGTACAGTGAGATTGGATGATGAGGAATTGGAAAATGTGAGTGCATTTAAGTACTGTACTTGGGTAGTGTGACTAGTAAGGATGGAAGTTTGGAGGGTAAAGTGCTTGAAAAGGTACAACAAGGAAGAAAGGTTGCTGGTTCTTTGAAAGCAGTGACAAAGGAAAGTGAACATGGAAGTAAAAAAAGTCACTGTATGGCAGTATTGTGATGCCAGCTTTAACGTATGGAAGTGAAGCTTGAACCTTGTTGGAAGGACACAAGTCAAGAGTGAGAACAGTGGAAATGAGTTATTTGAGAGGAGCATGTTGAATTAAATAGAGTGGCAGACTGATAAAAGAGGAAGTGAAGGGGCGTTGTGTTGTGGATGTGGGTATGATATTAAGCATTAGGAGAAATACAGTGAGGTGGTTTGGCCATGTGAAGAGGATGGAGAGTGAGAGACTAATGTGGAGAGTGTATGAGAGTGAGGTGGAGGGGGGAGAGAGTGGGGGAGGCCAGTGATGAGATGGAAGGATGAAGTGGAAAGGTATATGAGAGCGGGGTGAGCTGTGGAGAGGGCAGTGAAATGATGGGGGACAGGGTGACATGGAAGCAATTTGTTTGTGGCCACCCCGTATGGGATTGAGGTGTCTGGCAATAGAGAGATAGACAACATCCCGCTGGTCTGGTAGGCTCCCTACTAATCAAACAAGGCTCTTTGCCACTTTTGGTTATTTCCCGAGCTCAAAACTCCACTGAAGGATTCCTAGTTTAAGACAAGAGAAGAGATCATGACGAATGAAACAAAGATACCAAAAACCAGCTTTGAAAAATGTTTCAGGCATTGGAAAAAAAGCAAGGCTACATGTGTCAAGTCATAAGGGGCCTACTTTCAGGGGGATTAGAGTCCTAGCTCAACAGGTTAACTATTTATCTCTTTTTAGAGCCTGAGGTCAGATACTTTCTGAACAGATGTCGTAAACCCCCCTCCACTTTCATTTGTTTATTTATGTAAAGATGTAGTGACAAACTTGTATTGCAGGCAGACCTATGCCTTCTGTTGCATAGAAGAGGAAATAGTACCATGATCTTTCTCCATTGATTCATGTCTTCAAAGAGATTGAAGAGTATTTGCTGTATATGTCCCAACCTAATAATTATGAACATGGGATGCTGGGTGATCATGGTGACAAAAGCAAGAATAATACTTGTGCATTAAAATATTCCAGTGATCTTTTTATATTGGACTGTTCCATGATGAGTGTCGGTTGAATGTGCAGATCTTTTGTGTTTTGTGTATGTTCTACCATTTTTATGTAAATTTTGTCATTAGTACAGTTTTTTAAGCTGATTCCAAATTTGAATTTATTTTGGGGTAGAAATTACTTTTTAAAAAGCTAGGCTGTAATTAGGTTAGTTAATAATAAAAACAAATAATAAGTATTACATTTATTTCACAATAATTTAAGGATAACATTTATTTATTTATTTAACCCGCGGCGTCCCATCGACGTTCTTTAACGTCCACACGTTTTGTCACTGCCAATCCCGTCGACGTACATAAACGCGAAAAAATTGCAAGGTCCCTAATTTGCACAATTTTCAATTTTCGCGAGTGATTTTTGGTACCTATACACGTGACACCTTCCTCTACAAGATGCCAGGCAGGGACAATGCCTTACCCAGCATGACCTCCTCCCCCCCCCCCTGCATGCCATTGTCTCAGCAATTCACCTGTTATCAGTGACTTGGCCAGTATAGCCATGTCATGCCACGGTACAAAATTCAGGGCCAGAGTGATTCCCCAATCAGTGACAATGTGGAGGACAAACTTTACATAGCATTAGAGGAAGAAACAGTTAGAAATGATGATCAGGTAATGTGGCAAAAAAAGGTCAGGTATTAGTGAGTGAAACAATGCTTATAATGCCTATATTACTGGTTGAAAACCAATATACTCTCGTACTACATATAAATTCGTACCAAGTAAATAAATAAATACCGTTTATGAGTGGTGTGAAATAGTTATCCTCCCATAGAACTCGTTTTCTTTGGTGCCAGCCTGATAGAAAACCCAGTAAGGTAAGGAGGTACTCCTACCTGTATCGAGTATTTTAAACCTCAGGTGAGCGATTTCTCTATGAATTTTTTTTGTTTCTCACCAAAAGCGAAGATTTGAGCCAAAAAAAAAAATTCCTAAAATGGTCGGAATTGGAGGGAGTCAGTGGTGGAAAAGTGGTCGGGATGGGGCGGGTTAAAACACCCAAACAAATGCCATTGTGGGACTGTGGTGTAGAAGATACAAAATACAGACCTATTGAAGATTTTGCAGTGCGTTTCTGAGTTTTAAGCATTAAACAAACATTGAAATTTTGTTATTGTGAAATGCTGTACTTAAGTATTATTTGGTATTATTATTAACCAACCTAATTATTATTATTAACCAACCTAACCTAACCTAACTTAATTTTTTCTAAAATAATTTCTCCCAAAAAATAAAGTCAAATTTGGAATCAGCTTAAAAAACTGTATTAGTGGAGAAATTTACAAAAAAATTTGAGAACATGCACCTAACAAAAATATCCAAATGTGCTTTTTTGGTAAAGGATTTGATTTACAATCTCTGTACCTTTTTGTGATTGGTAATATACTCATATTGTGTATTTAGTGAAAATTTTTTTGGTAACTGACAAGAATATTTAATGTTCTGGCCAAAATTTAATTTGGCTCTTCATTAACAGCTTGGTAGGTTCCTGTGCAGCAACGGTCAGTGTATCCGTAGTGATTGGCGCTGTGATCGAGAGACAGACTGTGTGGATGGTAGTGATGAGGAAGGCTGCCTCAGGGTAAGTGTCTTAGTTTAGACTTTTTTGCACATAATTTTGGTTTTCTTTTGATGAATCTAATCAAAGGTTACCATTGTTTTAGAGGGTTGTATGAGGATCCAGTTATACTCATTTCACTTTAACATGGCCCAAAATTGCCATCTCATTCTGAATGCATTGTTGTAACATTAGAGTAACACTAGAATATGATTCTGGCCATGAAGGGCTATGGAAAGGGTGTAGAACCATAGTGTTATGTTTTTCTGCCAAAGGGCTACTTGGAATTAGCCACAAAAGGATGGAAATGCCCCTTTATAATGGTAAAAGAATGGAAATCTGGCCCATGTTGAGGTGAAAGATTTATAATGTGGGCACTTGATAAACTGTCTTTGATAAGGTGCCAGTTATTATTATTATTATCATCAGATATATTTAGATTAACCCCTTCAATAAAGTGATGTACTGTAATTTATATTTCATTTTTGCTGCCTCCAGACATTATTTTCCACCATAGAATAGACTTTTCTGACTGAAAGGGGTTCAGTATAAGCTTTTATCAATGTTGTATCTACTGGAGGCTCTCCTAAATATAGTTGATCATTTTCTTAGCAGCAAGAGGAAAATAAAAATGAGAACCACTGGTGGATTTAGAGGAGGGGGCCATTGGGGCCATGGTCCCCCCCAGGAGGTATGTAGGCACCCCTCTGTAATTCCTTCCAGTTGCTTGCTGCGCCTCTTGTTGAGAGCCATAGGCAAGAAGAAGTGTCAGGCACCTCACCCTCACCCAGACATGTAGATGCCGCACACAAAAAGTATCTTTTAATACATGTGTTTGTGTGTGTGTGCAGATGGGGACGTTAGTGAATGTTTTCCTATAGAAAACGTTCACTGTATGTCTAGCCTAACCTTCCAGAAGTTACTCATAAGAATTATATATACCTGTATACATAATAAGTAGTGAAAATTTAAATAAGCTGGCTACTAGTGGGTGCCCCTTTCTTGCTTGCCCCCCCTCAGAATAGCCATCTATGGCACCCCTTTCTTGCTTTGCCTCCCCCCCCCCAGAATAACCATCTATCGCACCCTTTTTTTTGCTTGCCAACCCCCAAGATTAACTGTCTATGGCGCCCCTTTTTTGCTTGTCCACCCCCACAAGAACAGGCATCTATGGCGCCCCTTTCATGCTTGGCCTCCCCCCAGAATAGCCATCTAGACCCGCACATGATGAGAACCTTGGGCTAAAGAGGTTAATAATATTTTATTATGGTGTTGTTTACGGCATAAGGTGTGGTAAGTCACTTTCCTGCCCCCCCAGTCATTGAGGCTGAAGACCTGCTCATTAAAGCAAATATGTTATGCCACTCAGGGATGAGTGAGGCTGGTCACTGTCATCTTAAATGTTAGAACCGACTTGTCTAGCCCCAGGCTCCTATGCTCCTCATGAAGCAACACATAATGTGATGATGTATGTGTATCGTTTCGTTTCATTTCGTTTTTGAAGGCTGCAACATGCTTGCATGCATCGGCCTTGGTCACCTAATGGCGGCTCTCCACGCTGCTCGATCCATGGCAGCCTCCCTGTTCAGTCCTTTAACCCTGAGGTCACACTTAATGACCTCGTCCCACGTCTTTCTCAGTCTACCCCTCACAACCCCACCTCCAGTATTAACACTTCTCACCTCCTACACCCAATTATCATCCCCCATCCTCTCCACAAGCCCAAACCATCTCAATCTATCTCTCCTCATCACAACACCAATACACTCCAGTCCCATCCTACCTCTCAACACTTCCATCGTAAACCCAGTCCCCCCAGGCCTTACATGTAGGGACGCACTGCACATCCACCTAATCATTGTCATTTCTGTACGTTTAAGCCTGCGAATATCCTCTTCCTTTACTGCCCAGGTCTCACAACCCTACAGCATCACACTCCTAACACATGCTGCATACACAGTGAACTCTCAATTATCCAGCATAATTCAGCCAAGCCCTGTACCAGATATTGCATAGTAACCCCCATTGGCTCAATATTCAGTACTGAGCTGGATATTGCATTGTAATTTGTCTCTACTATGTATCCTAAAAACTTTCCCTTGAGAGAAAGATGAACATTAAACATAAAATACAATAAAGTAATAAAATACAGTAATACAGTGCTAATTGGCTACTGTTTACAAGGCGGTTGAGACACCTCAATGCCGGATAATGCATAGCAGTGCCAGTTACGTCTCGTTTCGGCACCAGATATTGCAAGATTTCTCCAGATATTGTGTTAATAGAGCCAAGCCAGCAGTGCTGGATATTGCATGGTGCCAGATATTGTGACAATGGATAATTGAGAGTCTCTGTATATCTGTCAGTTGCCAAACACCTCAATCCGGTAAGGGGTGGCCACAAGCAGATCACCTCCATGTCGCCCCATCCAGTGCCATTTCAGTGCCTTGCTCCCAGCTCACACCCCCCTCTCTCATATATCTCTCCACTCCTTCCCCACATCTCATATATCTCTCCACTCCTTCCCCACATCTCATCCTTGGCCTCCCACTTCCTCACCCCCCTTTCACCTCACCCGCATACACTGTCCTCGTTAGTCTCGTCCTCCATCCTCTCCATATGGCCAAACCACCTCTATTTCTCCTAACACTTTCTGTGACATCTGCATCCACACAACAGTTCTCCCTCACTTCCTCATTTGTCAATCTGTCTCTCCATTTAACTCCACATGCTCCTCTCAGATAACTCATTTCCACTGCTTCTCACTCTTGACCTGTGTTCTTCCTACAAGGTCCTTCCAACAAATTGATAATTTACTGTATGTATATAATTTATGTATATATATATATATATATATATATATGCTGTATGGTAGTGAGACCTGGACAGTAAAGGAGGAGGATATTCGCAGGCTCAGATGTACAGAAATGACAATGATTAGGTGGATGTGCAGTGCGTCCCTGCATGCAAGGTCTGGGGAGGCTAGGTTTACGATGGAAGAGTTGAGAGGTAGGATGGGACTGGAGTGTATTGGTGTTGTGATGAGGAGAGGTAGATTGAGATGGTTTGATCATGTGGAGAGGATGGGGGATGATAATTGGGTGCAGAAGGTGAGAAGTGTTAATATTGGGGGTGGGGTTATGAGGGGTAGACCGAGAAAGACATGGGACGAGGTCATTAAGTGTGACCTCAGGGTTAAGGGACTGAACAGGGAGGCTGCAATAGATCATGCAGCATGGAGAGCCGCCATTAGGTGACCAAGGATGATGCATGCAAGTATGTTGGAGCCTTAAAAAACGAAAACGATATACTGTATATATATATTATATATATATATATATATATATATATATATATACACACAGTAATCCCTCTAATATCCGAACGCCCAATATCCGAACATTCCCACTAACCGGACATAATCATCCCGGGATTCAACATTCCCAAAATGGTCCGAAAACCGCAAAAAATTAAAAAAACAAAACAAATTTTTCCCTCCCATAATTTGAACTTGGCACACGGGGCGCGGGACAGCTTTGTTGTGGTGCGTCATTCCTCCGACGTCCGCTAGAGCGCCCCTGCATCCTCCCCACTTTCCGCCTGTCTCTCATCGTAAGTGCACGCTCGTCGTCATGGCTGCCCACTTGCTCGCTTTTGTGGTGGTGCCTTACCTGCTACAGGCACTCCTGCTGCTCTCGTGCCTCTCCTTCGTGTGTGTGATGATGGCCCCGCTGCCTGAGAAGAGGAAGAGAGTGGTGTTGACTCTGGAGAAGAAATGGGAGATATTGGAGAAAGTAGATGCGGGATGGTCTTCTTCCTGCATCCTCCGTGAGTTCAACCTGGCCCGATCTACTTTGTTTGATATTAAGAGATCCCGAGACAAACTCATGCAGTACACGGCTGACTTCTCGTCGAGAAGCAAACGCAATGTGGAGAGGAAGGTGATGTTTACTCCCAAGTTTGCTGAAGTCGACTGCTCCACGTTGATCTGGTATCAACAGCAACGTGCTGCTGGTGTGATGGTACGTGGTACGGAGCTGAAGGCCGCTGCTGAGAAGTTCGCCAGGCTTCACGACGCCCTAGACTTCAAGGCATGCGAGGGTTGGCTTTTTGCGTTCAAGTTACGGCATGGCCTTACCAACCGTAAAGCTCATGGCGAAGCTTTGGACGCTAACGAGGATGGAGTTGACAAGTTTCAGCACAAGGTGAAGGGCTTGATCGACAGGGAGGGCCTCACTCTCGGTCAAGTCTACAGTGCTGACGAAACTGGTTTATTCTATCGCTCTTTGCCAACGAACACTCTAGCCTAGGAGACAGAGAAGCGTGTACCTGGCCGCAAGCTCTCCAAGGAACGGATATCTGCTTTGTGTTGTGCCAATGCTAACGGCATGCACCGGCTTAAGCCCGTTATTGTTGGCCGTGCAAAACAGCCTCGGTGTCTTCGTGAGGTGATGGATGTCCTTCCTGTCGTCTGGTACCATTCTTTGAAGGCATGGTTTACAGCCCAGATCTTCAAAGACTGGTTCCACCGCCACTTCGTCAGGGAGGTCATACATTACCAGACAGAGACACTGGGAATCCCGCACAACCGGGTAAAGGCCCTCCTTCTCCTCGACAATGCACCTGCCCACCCGTGCGACAAGGACTTGGTGGCTGAGAATGGCCGGATTAGGTGCATGTTTCTGCCACCTAATACGACTGCTTTCATCCAACCAGTGGACCAAGGAGTGATCGTGGCAACAAAGCGTTTATACCGAAGGAAGTTCCTGGACGAGGTGATGGTTGTTCTCGAGGACGAGGACGAGTGCAGGGAGGGACGAGACACGCGAGGCCAGCGGACTTTGGAAAACCTTCGCCGCAACAACTTCAATTCTGCAATCTACAACTGGGCCAGTGCATGGAAGGAAGTCCCTGTCAAGACTCTAGAAAATGGTTGGTCTCGTCTGCTTCTTGGAACGGATGTGGAGTACGATTTCCTAGGTTTTGACGTGGATGACTTCCATGCACGTCTACGTACGCATGGCGACGATGTTGATGTGGACGATGTGTATGAGTGGTTGGATGACGACGAGGGCAATCCTGGGTATCAGACCTTGTCTGATATCGAGATCGCATCTTCAGTTGCAGGTGTCAGTACCCAGCTTGAAGATTCCGACGAGGACGGCGACGATGATGCGGACTCCTCTCAACATGACACAATTCCAGCCATCCCCAAGCTGAGTGCACTCCGGGAACACCTAGAGTTCATTCTCGACTACGTGGAACACCTGGACTTCGACAGGGGGATGGGGCCCTTGGGACTTGTGGAGGAAGTACGTGCTTTCAGGCAGCGCATCATCAATCGTCAGAATCGTCGTTCCTTGCATCAGTCAACAATTGACAGTTTTTTCAGGCCCGTGACCCCCGCTGTGCCCAGCCGTGGCTCCACTCCGTTGCCTCCCCAAGACAGGCCCTCATGTTCCGAGCCACACCCCAGCACATCAGCCACGGTGGAGTCACCGCTCGACATGAGTTTGCGTCTATCATCAGAGTCGTCTGCAGTGGGTACGCCATCACCACGACCCAATGACGCACCCCTAGGTCACCTGCCATTGATACTCTCGGACTCTGACAGTGAATAGACGCCAAGAACTTCTCCACTAGTCCACACGGGAATTTACAGTGTTGTGCAGTGAAAAAAACAGTGCGTTGTGTTAAGGATTTACAGTTGTGATTGAAAAGACAATTTTTGAACTAAATTTAACGTTAATAGACGTGTATTTTTGCTTTAGAAAATGGTTAGAAGAGTGGAAAAAGTTAAAGTGCAGAGTGCAACACTTAGTAAGTTACAATGGAGCATAAGTTAGACAAGAGTGCGCACTGTAAAGAGAACGGACTTCTGAGTGCGAATGGCTAAGTTCAGTGGAAGACTTCATGAACAGTGTACTGCAAGTGCATCAGGAAATCCTTCTTACTGTCAGAGTCCGAGAGGAGGCGGTTATTCATCGAGATGGCCATGGACTTGCTGTAAGTAGGCAGAATGTTTCATACTGTACTTTACTGTATTTTCCATACTATACTTACCTCAAACACCTCATTTCACTCTTTTATGTCCCTTATTGGTGTGAATATGCTGTGTCTTAGGTGCTATGCATGTGCAGTAGGAAGGTGTTTTTCTGAGTTAGGCTAGGTTAGGGTCCATAACTTCCAGTCCAGGAGCCAGGAACTTGTAAGTACCCAGAATGTTGAATATTGTATGAAACTACCTCAAAAACCTCATTTTATGCTTCTTTTGCATTTATTTCAGTCTTTTATGTGCCTTATTGGTGTGATTTGGGTCTTAAATAGGTGCTATGCATGTCCAGAGGGAGTTGTATAGGTGTTTCTCTGAGTTAGGGTCCATAAGTACAAGTCCATAAGTACAAGTCCATAAGCTGGGGCCCAATATCCGGACAAGACCACTATCCGGACCTGCCTGTGGCTCTATTACGTCGGATATTGGAGGGATTACTGTTTATACAGTATATATATACAGTACCCACGCGTCCAACACCCGTTAGTCCAGCACGATTCATGTCCAGCACGGAGAGCAAGTTTTCATTCATTCATTCATTGCCAGACGCCATGTATCCCAAATGGGGTGGCCAAGGGCTTAGAGTTAATTGTTTTACAGGGAGGGGCACTAATCCTCCACCAACCCCACTTGACACGTAGGGAGAACGTTATGCCAACAGCATCTGGTGTTCCCAGGCGGTCACCCATCCAAGTACTAACCAGACCCAACGTTGCTTAACTTCGCTGATCGGACGGGAAGCGGTGTACTCAACGTGGTATGGCCGTTGACATAATTAGTATTATTTAATACGATTTAATTACTGCAACACGAGTGTGTTATTATAACACGCACAGAGCTCCGAGAAGTGGGCGAAATCCGCAGAGTTCACCTCTAGCACGATCACCCCCGGTCCAACACGGTCATACTGTACATTCACATGATGATGATAGCCAATGAAAACTTCTGATCAAGTAGCCTTCCCCGCCAGCTATCTTGACGTGATCGTGATGCCGCCCAATTAAAAACGCTTCTGCTGTCACGTGATGTTTTGTTTAAATTTCTCCCGCCACAGCGCCACTCAGTCGCATAATTCTCATTGGAAGGTGCTTTTTTCTTGCTGCATTTTCTGCCCTTGTTACTGCATTTTACCCTGCTCACGATGCCTAGGAAGCTTTCTGAGAACCCCAAGAAGCGTCGGCACCTCCCTCAGGCCACCAAGCTAGAAAGCATCAAGAGGAAGAAGAAAGGGGAGAGGAAAGTTGACATTGCCAAGGCCTACGACATGAGTGAAGCCAACGTGAGGACCATAATAAAAAATCAAGACAAGATCCTGGCAGCAGTGAAGGCTTACAGAGTGCTAAGACAGGCACAAGCAGGACCTTCCATGGCTGTGGACGAAGATAGTGATTCTGAGTGTGATTTCGAAGGATTTATGAGGGAGGTTGAGGAGGAGCAGCAGCCATTACCCGCTAGTGACGCCAGCAGCCATCCTCCGGGGACCCAGTAGGACTACCTACAGCCTTGGATACCACCTTCCATTTCCAGCAAGCCCACCAACACTATCCTAAAAGCTTAGTTATCATTCATAGCACAGTACCATTTATTATAATTACAATAGTACCAATATATGTAAAGGTATATGGTAGGTATTTAGGGTGACATTTCCTAGGGTTGCTGACATAATTCGTTTTTCCCCATAAGCTCTATTGTTTGTCCAACACGTTTTGGGTCCAATACGGGACCCATGCATGACAATATATATATATATATATATATATACATACAGTATATATACAGTATACAGTAACCCCTTGTTATATGATGCCTGTTTATGCGATTTTTGGCTTATTCGATGTCGACATTTAGTACCCTACGCCCACTATACTATGGGAACAATTTGCTACAATGATGGGTCATCCGCAGCTCAGTGAACAGCTATCGCAGCACAAACGTCCCCATATGGTTGGCGCTGGACAACACACACTCGTCCACCGGTCCAAGCCCTACCCAGCCAGCCAGCCATGCCCAGCCAGCCAGTTCTGACAGTGATGAGTGAGGGCTGTGAGGCCCTTATTGTCCTTTTCGGAGTTGGGACAATTCGCCATCAAGTCAATTCGCCATCAGGACAATTCCCTGTCATTTATTAACATATCAGTTTATTTAGCAAATACACTAGTTTTTTAATTATATGAGTTATAAAAGTGATGGTGGTTTATTGTTTTTATAGTAAATGTAAAACATGGCATCAATAATGGGTATTAATTGAAAAAATATAAATATATTGAAACGTGAATCAGCTGATTTACGATCGTTCCCTCATCTTAACGTAAGGTTACATACGAGACATTGGCATTTATATAAATGCCTAATGACCTTAAGTGAACGATCGACATACTTTGGAATTATATGAATAATCTTCATATTACGTCTATATAAAGGTTTCGGGACAATTCGTCGTCAAGTCAGTTCACCATCACAACAATAACAAGACAATTTGCCATCAGGACTTCTCACTGTCAGGATGATTCCCCATCGTTTATTTACATATCAGTTTGTTTAGCAAGTATACTAGTTTTTGAATACTGTACTTGTCTCTCTTCAAAGTCTTTTTAAAATACTGTATACCCAGGATGTTATAGTACGAATGGAAATTAATGAAGACTGCTATGGGTGACACCAGAATATAATTCAAAGTCACCTACAGTGAGGTAGAAACAATTACTGTATTGTCTAAAAGTGCAACTTGTAAATGACGTCTAAAGCCTTAGCTATTAAATGAACATAGACTTTGATAGATCCCCGTGAAAATTAGTTATTAAAATATCAGTTAATCAATAATAAATATATTTATAGAATGATGGGGAATCGTCCATATTTTGACGGCGAATTGTCGACTTCACGGTGAATTGTCTAGGAACCACATCAACAACCCTGCATGCTTCAGTAAAGGTAAGAACTACTGTATACTGTAGTTTTCATGTTTTTTTCCTCTTTATTCACTATTAATGTGATACTTTAAATGTTTAAACATAAGGATATTTCATGTATTTGAGTGCTAAGGTGTGTATATGTGAGAGTTTAGGCAGGTCTGGGAACGTATCCCCATTGACTCCATGTTATAATGGGCTTGCTATACCATGGATCGATATACGATGGGGTTTTCGGGAATGGAACCCCATCGTAAAACGAGGGATTACTGTATGTATATATATATATATATATATATATATATATATATATATATGGTATATAGTAATACCTCGATATACGATACCCTTAGATGCGATACCCTGGCTTAACGATGGGGGTAGAAATACCACCATGCCCGGCCTAATGATGGCAAAACCCTGGTTTAACTTTTTTTTTTTTTTTTTTTTTTTTTTTAAGACTAAAATTGTGTGTTCAGGTTGATTTATAAACTGTTTTTAGACAAAGATTAATGTATTTTATCCATAGATGGGATGAAGATTGTCGTTTTAGGGTACAGTTTACTAAACTTGATTTTTTCCAGACTATATTTGATGATTTTCAGATTTTATTTGTTGGTTTTACTGAGTTATTTACAGATGTTCGGCTCTGGTTAGCTTCTTTTGCAGCTGTTAGGCCATTTAGATTGGCTTTAAACTTGTTTTTGGGCTCATTTCGGTGGGTTTTGGGCTTGGCTTGGGGGGGGAACTCAAGGCTGGTAAACACTCCACAATACCTTACATGTTAACCTGAGGCGTCCCGTCAACGTGTATTCATGTTGCAACTTTTTGTCACTGTGACTCTCGACGACATGTTTACACGTTTTGCAATTGCGAGGTCCGTCATTTGCACATTTTTCAAGGTTCACGGGTGATTTTTGGTAGGCTTATGTGGGAGACTTTTCTCTACCCAGCGCCAGGTGGCAACACTGCCTGAACCTGTATGACCCCCTCCCCCCTCACCACATGCCATTTTCTTGGCCACTAACCCGTTAGCAGTGACCTGGCCAATAAAGACATGTCACGCCACGGTCTCTCCTCGTCCGACAAAATTCAAGGCGAAAATGATTCTCGACGTGGAGGACAAATATTACGTGGCGTTAGAGGAAGAAACGAGCTGAAGTGATGAGGAGGTAACGTCGCCAAGGAAGATACAGTATGTTGATGTGTTTGGTGTGTGAATCAATGCTTATATCGCATATATTATTGTGTGAAAACCAATATACTCTTGTACTACATATATATTTGTACCAAATAAATAAATATCCACCCATTCTGAGTGATTTGGAATAGTTACCCCTCCCATAGAAAACATTTTCTCAGAAGCACGGCTCCATAGAAGACGGTACCAAGTTTGATTTTTTCCAGACATATTTGACGATTTTCTTATTTTATTTGTTGGTTTTACTAAGTTATGTGCAGGTGTTAGGCTTAGGTTAGCTTCTTTTACAGCTGTTAGGCCATTTAGATTGGCTATTAAGTTTTTGGGCTCATTTGGGTGGGTTTTGGACTTGGTTGGGGAGGGAACCCAAGGCTGAAAAACGCATCCCATTACTTTACATGTTAAAACTACCCCAATATACGATACCCCACCTAACGATGGGTTTTATCTAACCAATTGCATCATTAAACTGGGGTATGCTTGTATATTCTAGGAGAAAAAAAAAGAAAGAAACCTAATCGAATATCCTAAAACTAACAAACCTAACAGACAAAGTACTAACCTATATGAAAACCTGAAGGCACAAATAGCTAAACTTACACTAATAGGAAAAAACTGTACCTCAGTCAAGAGAACACCATAGACTGCACATATGTAATGCCTTTCTACATCACTTGTCTGCACTCATCACCTGCTGACTGTCAGTCGAGGCACATAGATTTATAAAGGGGAGGGACACCAAGTCCTCGGTGTATGTTGCTTCCTTTACATTCTTTTTCACTTCTTACTCTCCAGTAACCAATTGAAATATTGTCACTTAAAGCTATATTGATGCCTGTGGAACTGATTTCCCAGTTACCCCAATTTACTGCACCAAATGTATAAATTGATTACACTAATGATATTTTTGGAATACATCCATGACATGTCACAAAGACCACCAATTCATTTTTGTGCAGAACACAGTGGTAGGTGGGTGATCTGGTGTGTTGATTGGTGCTGGTGGTGGCTTTTGTGTGCTCTGATGATGACCATGATGATGACCACTGTTATAAATTGTATTCTGTTTTGTTTTTGTGCAGAACACAGTGGTAGGTGTGTGGGCCATGGGTGGGCTGGTGTGCTGCTTGCTGTTGGTACTGGCTCTGGGTTGTTCTGGTCGCCTGTATGCGTTGAGGACAGGCCTCAGCCATGGCCACCCTTCGCCTGCCCTCCCCGCTGCCCCCATCACTGTCCTGGAGCGTCACCTGCAACAGCGAGAACTGCCACCACCTTATCCCACAGCTCTCACTCACCCAGCACATGTGTGGGTGTCTTATCTTTACATTGTTTTTACTGTATCCCACTGCCCTCACCCAGCACATGCATGTGTTCTTTTCTTTTATTATTAACCCCACTGCTGTCCCTTGCTTGGCACATGTATCAGATTTTTTTCTTTCTTTTTGCTTACCGCGCCACTCTAATCTGGATTTTTTTTTTTTTTTTTTTTTTTTTTTTTTTTTTTTATAACCTCTCCCCACTGCTCTCATTCATCTGGCATATGTATGAATGTTTTTATACTATTTCTTGTTTGAGTTTGTTCTTCCATACCCCTCCTCTCTCACTTTATTCTTCCTACCTCTAGACAGTTTTATTCAGTCTGAGACTTATCCAACTTGAGCCTTCATTAACCCATGGTCCTCTTCACAAAACCACCACCTCGTGTCACTGAGGTAACACCTAGAATATGTGTGAGTACACCTACCGCTGAATGACATTAGCATAATCAGACTACAGAGCACAATCCAAATTTACAAGAGCTACTGCACCTAAGCTTTTTTTTCACTCTCTCTCTCTATCTCTCTCCTTTTTCTTTTTTCTTTTTTTTTCTTTTTTTTTCAGTGGAGTGGAAGAGAATAGAGGAAAAATATTAGTTTTCCATTTAATTGTTATTCTTTTGTAGGATGTGTGGTTCTGGTGTTATGAACCCAGCTGCTCCTCCAGCCCCAGGATCAACAATGTCCTCTGTGCCTCCCTTTGGTCCTAGTCGAGGCAGTGGCGATGGTGGTGGGGCAGGACTGTCAGGTTTGTGCAAAATGAATGTTGCTGGATATGTCAAATAAGCTTACAGTTCTGGGATTTGTCCCTCGAATATCACTAAAAGAACTTTCACATATTGTATAATGTGCAAGGTTTCTTGTTCTCAGAAATTGCATAAGCAAAGATCTGAATCACTGCATTGCTAACTATGTATGATACTCCTGTTAACCCTTGCCTCTGGTTAAAATCCTCAGACATGCACATTTTTCCCTTGTACAAGTATTTAGATGCTGACAAGCATCCCAGCAGCTCATTCTCTCATTGACTGATGTGTAAGTTGTACTAGTTTTCTCAATTTTCATCCAATTTCAACCAAACATGAAGAAAGGTTTGAGGATCAACCAGAGGCTTGACACATTGTTTTTGAGAACAGTAGGTCATAGGTCAAGGTCACATGGCAGGCCAACTTAAAAGTTTTTATCAGAATTTAATAAATCGTTGTGGAAGAACATAAAAGGCACATATGAAGGGATCCTTTTTGAGAACACTCAGTCAGTAGGCCAAGATCAGAGTTCGAGCCTTTTGTGTCCATATGTGAACAATGTAACTAAAACAGTTTGATCTGATTTTGACCAAGCTTGGTTGAAGGGGATGAGAAAAAGCCAAGGGGTTGGCCTCTTGTTTTTGACAATAGTTCAGAGGTCAAGGTAAGGTCAGCATGAAAGCTTTTATCCAGTTAGACCATACTTTGTGTAAGGTTCAGGGTAACCCAAGAATGAAGGGATTTGATTTTGAAAACAACCAGTCACAGGTCAAGCTCACAGGGTAAGATCAAAGTGTGACGTGTGTTGTGTACTAGTATTGTGTTTACAGTACTGCACTTGATGCTTATCTGCATTAGTTTTCACATATTTTTCCATTCCATCCATTCATCCATCATCCAGTCCTATGTTGCCCCATGAGGAGTGTAAGAGCTCGGGGCTAGGCAAGTTGGTCCTGACATTCAAGACGAGAGTGACCAGCCTCACTCATCCTTGAGTGGCATTATGTGAGCAATAAACTGCAACCACCCCTTGGATACAAACCTGCACTGGCTCAATCCAGTTGGAATGCCTTAATTACCCACTAAACCTCCAGGCTTCATAATTTGGTCATATGGTTACCACCCAGCATAGTAAATGGTTTCCTGGTGTACAAGAAACCATTTTTGTCACAGCTCTTCAGTCATCCCACTCATTGTTGGCAAGGCAACTGAGTAGTAAGGATGGTCTGCACTTCCACTGTTAAGTCTCAGGACACCTTATAGTCTCTAATAACTTTTTTGCTGCAAGAAGGCTGAAAGCTACTTTAGCTTGTCATCACAGTATGATGGCAGAAGCAACAAAGGCATTCTTGATGTTTATTTTCATACAGAAGAATGCAGTTTTAGATTTTTTGGTAGTATCCCTTCTCTTAAAGAAAAAAAAAAAAAGTTAAAGATAAGCAAAAAGCATGGATCTGCCTGTGGTGCAAAGGTTGATATATAATTATATGTTTATGTAAACAGAATTAGTTAACATTCTGAGCTGCATTTGTGGCATTGTGTTATCTGATTGTGTACAGTGCTGGAAGGTTTTCCCATAATAAATTTGTTCCCATTTTTCTTTTGATATGTATTGTAGGTGTGGGTAATGTTGGCAGGCAGGGAGAGGAAAAGGAGGATGAGGAACGAATTAAAGTGAATGAATTCTTCTCTCCAGCTCCTCTCCATTCTCAGGTCAGTCTTTGTTTTTATTATCACTTGCATCCTATTCACATAGACAGTTACATGCCACTGAATGTTTTTTGGCACTTTGAGTTATGTATTGGCATATACCAGTATTCAGCCATACAAGTTACTGACTTTTTAAGTTGATAAATGTAATTGTATCCTATAATAACTCAGGTTCAGTAATTTGGACTTTGTGTAATTGACATTGCTTAAATTTGCCAGGCTTGGTGATGGTAACACTCTTCTTATAGTGACTAGTGCAGTGACTGTTAACCTGTCAGCTTCATTATTTGGTTTTCCCACCCTTTCTTTTGTGCACAGAAACTGTACAGCTTTGTCTTTAGCCAGTTTTATTAATATGGCATGTAAAAGAACATGCTGAAACAGTATGATGCCTGATATAAGGTCAGTATCTCATAGTTTAGTTGCAATGGAAGTAAGTTCCTGGAATGGTGAACTAAGTAAAAAAAATGCATAATTATTATTTTCTTCTTGATCAGTCTTTAGTGTGATGAGAAGAAAGAGTGTATTTTAAATATAGGCCTGCCATGTAGTAGATCAGTATCTACTGCACAATGGCTGGGACAGTTGTTAGAAGATATAGGGTTTTAGAGGTACTCAAGTAAAAAATATGAAATTGTTCAGTGTTCTTTACAAATAAGCTTTATTGGTAAAATATGAAAGGCAATAGTTATGTTAAAATATAACTATAATATATTTTAGACATTTAGTTCAGCTCAGCCATGGTGAATTGTTGAAAATCAGAATAATTGGCTTAGCAACGCTCAGTCTGCAAGGTGAAAGGAAGGAAAGTGGGAGGTTGGATGGTAGACGGAGAGACATGTGACTCTCTCTCTCTCTCTCTCTCTCAGCTGATAGCGCTGATGAATGGGGGGGGGGTGAGAAGGGAATGAAATGGGAAATGAGGTAGAGCAAAAGGGTTTAGGACCAGAGGGACTTATTCTTGACCTGAGCAGGTTTGGTACAGTACGTTACATAATAATATACTAATAGCTGATATCTTGACTTGACAGTAATTGCAGAGTGATGTTGAGCATTCTCCCTCTCACTTAACAGCTTGAACTGTAATCTGCATTTGAAGGGTTAAACTGAGGAAGCAAAGGAAGGCACCAGGAGAGATTGATGGCTCCATGGTAGTATTAAATGAAATGACCATAAAGCTAGAAGAATTCTGATCAGATGTTTGTTGGACCAAAACTGAGCACTGCCACTGAATACTCATGTTACCTGCAGAATGGGGAGGATGTGCCACTTCTTTTGGGCATGAGCCATGGATCAGATGCAACCGATGATGTGCCTTTCATTTTAGCTGACTCCAGTGACCACAGCCAAGGTAAGTTGAATTTAGGTTCATAATAGATGTTCCTGCAATGTTTCTTTTAGGTACAAATTATTATCACCCATCTCTAGCAAGGCAAGGCAATATAGTTTTTGTTGATGTGTTTCTGTGTGTATGTGTGTATGTATCTGTTGCCAAAATATCTCAAAAAGCTGTGGACAAGCCTTCAAGAAATAGCAGCTCTGTGGATGCGCAGAAGCCCATTACGTTTGATGAGGATTTGATCAAAAGTGATGATATCTAGGGTTGGTGGCAGTACAGTCAAAGAAGAGGGAGAGTGGCCATGCGCAATTTGCCACAGGTACGTGGGAAGTAATTCTATCTTGTGCAGTGTTTGTGATAAATGGGTGCACAAGAGATGTAGTGGTATTAGAGGTAGACTGCGAGATAATGCTGATTTTATGTGTGCGGCGTGCTGGGGGGAGCAGGTGGAGATTGTCAGGTGTGAAAGGATTGAACTTGCTGGTGAGTCTCTTGAGTGTGTGGAAAGTTTTGTTATTTGGGAGACGTGTTATGTGCTGGAGGTGGGGCTGGTCTAGCTCTGTGGCTAGGGTGAGAAGTGGTTGGAAGAAGTTCGGGAGGCTGTTGCCTCTCCTGACATTGAGAGGACTTTCCCTACGTGCTAAGGGGTCTTTGTATGCAGCATGTGTTAGGAGTGTGATGCTGTATGGTAGTGAGACCTGGGCAGTAAAGGAAGAGGATATTCGCAGGCTCAAACGTACAGAAATGACAATGATTAGGTGGATGTGCAGTGCGTCCCTACGTGCAAGGCATGGGGGGGCTGGGTTTACAATGGAAGAGTTGAGAGGTAGGATTGGACTGGAGTGTATTGGTGTTGTGATGAGGAGAGGTAGATTGATATGGTTTGGGCATGTGGAGAGGATGGGGGATGATAATTGGGTGCAGAAGGTGAGAAATGTTAATATCGGGGGTGGCGTTGTAAGGGGAAGACTGAGAAAGATGTGGGACGAGGTCATTAAGTGTGACCTCAGGGTTAAGGGAGGGACTGAACAGGGAGGCTGCCATAGATCGAGCAGCATTGAGAGCCATCATTAGGTGACTTAGGCCGACGCATGCAAGCTTGTTGGAGCCTACAAAAACAAAACAAAGCGATATCCAAATGTCAGCCACCATGTATTTTTTTCTATCGATCGGCTTTTTGTAGTGGTAGGTTGGGACGCTTACCATCCAATCACTTGATGTAGTCCTGCTTTGGGTGTCTGCCCTTTCCCCTTTTCCTTCCTTCCTCTTTTGTCTTTCTCTCCTTCATTCTTTCCACTTCCTTTTGCCCACGGGTGACTTTACACTCCCTCTTCTGTCTTTCCTTCATTCTTTGCTCATCCATCTGCTTGTGGGTGACTCTACAGTGAGTGGCAAGCCAAATGGTTTCCTGTACACCAGGAAACCATTAACCACGCTGGGTGGTAATCATATAACCAAATTATGTCGCCTGGTGGTACTCCAGACAGATTGAGCCTGTGTAGATTTATATCCAGTGGGTGGTTGAGGTTTTATCACTCATGTGATGCCACTCAGGGATGAGTGAGACTGGTCACTCTCATCTTAAGAGTCAGGACCAACTGACTTTTAGCCAGAGGAATTAGATTTTTATTCCTCTTGCTACCATATGAACATGTGAAATGGGGTGAGGATAATGATAAAGAACATTATCTGATTAGGTTATCTTGAGTTACATGCTTTACTGAATTACTTTACTAAAGTTTTCTCCTGTTCTGTATTCGTAAGATGCCGAGGATTTAACATCAGCGACAGATGAAGAGGAGAGTAAAGACTTGGGGAAGAGAGATGAAGATGAAAGCAGCAGTAAAGATAAATTCTATGAAGAAATCGCTGTTGAGAGGAGAGAAAGTATCAAGAGTGAGGAAGGCAGTTTTGAAGGGAGAAGCTGTGATGTGCCAGGCAACTATGTGGAAGAGACAAGCAAGGAGACTGAGTGTGACGAGATGAGAGGTGAGGAGGATAAAGGTCACAGTGAGAGAGAAGTCACCAGGTCACATTGTTCCACTTCCCTTAGGAGAGAGACACATCAGGTCATCCCTACCTCGGTAGCTGTGGTACAACACACGCAGGATACCACTGCCCACCTAACCTCACACCCTCTTTTAGTAGTAGTCAATGAATGCAATGATGACAGTGATGGTGATGATGCAAGCATCTCCTCTTTGAACCCCAATAGTGCTGTTTGTTAACTTCTTCACCATGAGCTATATCTCTGAAGCTGAATTAAATGTTATAACAGTAACAAGAATATTATAAAATGGCATTGTCACACAAAGGGGATTAATGGAGATTGTTTCTGAGCCCTTTATTGCAAGAGGTTTTTCCCATTCTGCCTAAAATCATCTGGCAGTAAAGAATAAAATATTTGAAAAGCATTGTCACATTTAGGGGATTATGATGGATTACTTTTCCTTGGAACATCAAGTGCCTGCCACATGAACATTATCCATAGATATATGTGTCGTAACTCTCTACGTATGACTCCTTTGGATCCTGTTTAAATAATCTAACGGTAAGCAACTCCAGGTGTGTGTTCAGTAATTCATATTTGTGTCTTTAAGTAGATTTCAGGTTGATTGAATCAAATGCATTTCTGGGGATTTAGCAGGTCTGCGCTGAATCACTGCCATAACAAATCACTGTAAAAATTACTGAATAATTATAATCATAGAGTTATCCATTCAGGTACAGCAATTACTTTTGGAAGTCTTCTAGACAGCAGCTGTAACAGCAATATCAACTTCTCCATTGATTTGATTCTAATTGCACCCTTCAGTGAATGAAAACTACTTACCCCCTCCAGTAATTGGAATCTAATACCAGAATTTACTCACCATTTACTCCCTAACTCAGCTTTGAATACCCTCTTCAAAAAGCACAAGAAATTTTCCATGACCATTCCATGAATGTGGCTGCTGGTGTTTTGATCATGCTGACTAAAAAGCAGAAGATTCAAGGCTGCTGAGCAAACCCGGATGCATGTGTCTTTATGGTAAGCTGTTTCAGCACTGTGCACCAAGTTTTCTCCTCCCAGGATAATCAGTCTTGCTTGCAGAATTTATCAGTAACTCTAACCTAACTTAACACCAGCAGACTAGCCTACTGTAAACTAACCCTGACACACTAACCTAACCTAACTATAACCTAACTCCAACAGACTAATCCAACCCAACCCTTACAGACTAATGTAAGCAAACATTACTGATTAACCTAACCTGACATACCAAGAGGTTTCTGGTAAAGAACAAGTGCCCAGATTGACTCCATTACAAAAATATACCACCCAGACAGTGCTCTTAGCCCACACCATTATACCAGGTTAGGTTTTATGGTTCCTGCTGTGAGAAACTGAGATTAAAAATGGCCTGATTAACCCCTTCAGTTTGGTGACATCCTTTTCATTTTGTTCTTGTTCACCCCAGATGACTTTATTTATCTTTTAAGAGACTTATCAGACTGAAGGGATTAGATACAGCCTTCATTAACGCCAACCACTGTGAATGAACTCTCATAACCTGAGCAAGATTATCTAAAAATAGCAAGAATTTTAAGGAAGTGTCACAATGTCTGTGTTCTGTCTGGACATTGCTACTCCCCACCCTGCCTTTGGGTGGGATAGGAGGTCCGGATGATGATGATTTTACGTTGCATGAGTAAGTTAAAAAATAAGGAAGTCTGCTTGCCTGATGATCCAAAGATAACAAGAGTAACAAAAAAGTCAAATAATAGCAGGAAGAACAAATAAAGTATGTCAACATATATTGTCTGAAGATAGCAAGAATAACATTAACCCTTTCATGCATGGACTCCAATCGAGTCATTAAATACCATCCTGTACAACGCACTATGGTACACATCGTGTCAAACAAAGGAGGACACAAGTTTCCCGCCGATGTGTGTCATACATTATATATATATATATATATATATATATATATATATATACATATATTTTTTTTACCTGATTCGTGTCATGGTGCGCTTTACAGGTTGTTAAACAGTCTCACGACTCAAACCACCTGTGGCTGAGAGGGTTAAAAAAAGATGTCAACATGTTGACCGGGTTAACAATATCCTGATTACATCCTTATCAGTGAAACTGTAAATCCTCCCATCTTGTGTTTTTATCCTATAGAAACATTCTTGTGAACATCAGAGGTGTTCTAGCATCTCTTATTCTGTCTTATACTGTATGGTGTATTTTATTTATTCTCTCTCTCTCTCTCTCTCTCTCTCTCTCTCTGACCCGGACTCCATGTGCAGGATTTTATATACATATTACTGTACACTATTATTCTCGGTTTTTCACATAAATATTTCATATTGACATGGACCCCTTCTAATGTATCTTACATGTTACACTACATTATTATTATTATTTTTTCCTTTTCACTACTTCTTTCTTTTAGTGACGTAGACATCATTTAATGTATTTTACATACTGCTATTACACCCTATTTTTCTTTAACCCGTTAACTGCTCATGGCGGATTTTCTTTTTTTTTGTGGTGCGCAGACATAGGGGTAAAAATGAAATTTCCCAAAGGCCAAATTTTGTCTTAGGAATTGAGAGAACACATGCCAAAGTATATACAGTAACCCCTCCAATATCCGGATCAATAGAGCCATAGGCAGGTCCGGATAGTGGTCCTGTCCGGATATTGGGCCCCAGCTTATGGACTTGTACTTATGGACCCTAACTCTGAAAAACACCTATACAGCTCCCTCTGGACATCCATTGCACCTGTTTAAGACCCAAATCACACCAATAAGGGACGTAAAAGACTGAAATAAATGCAAAAGAACCATAAAATGAGGTTTTAGAGGTGAGTTTATACAATATTAAACATTCTGGGTACTTACAAGTCCCTTGCTCTTGGACTGGTTTGAACCGCCAGTTTGCAGTCCACAGTTAATCCTCTGCACTCTAAATTCTAATTTCTTAACACTGCACAACACTGTAAATTCCCGTGTGTTCTAGTGGCAAGGTATTGCAGTTTATTCACTGTTTATTCACAAAAAACAAGCACCTGTGGCTTGCACTGTTATGAGTATCTGCTCTCCATCAGAGTTAAGCTGTGACTGTTGATGTTGGTGGGGTAACAGAGTTGCCAGATCGCAACAGCCACATTACCAATCTCCTCAACTTTCATTGTCAAATATAACTTTTCATTACCAAATTCGTAAAGCTAGCATATATTCTTCACTAATTATATATACAAGTGGAAATACATGTAATCACTCTACTTATAACTAACACCATGTTGATTATTTTCACACTATGTAGGGTAGCAGATTAATCAGAGAGAGCAAACAATCCACCATCTCCATCCTGTGTATCCTCATACATGTGAAAAATCCATTTGGTAATGCATTATTCTAATTCATTACCAAACGAATTTTTCATTACCAAATTGGCCCACACTTGGTAATGAAAAATACCAAATGGCAACCTGACAGGGGAGGGGGGAGGGGGAGGAAGGAAGGGGTGAAGGGACCATGGTGTAACAGCTGTTTGGCGCCAGGCGGGAATTTCAAATTATGGGAGGGAAAAAAGTCAGATTTTTTTCGAATTTTTTGCGGTTTTTGGCCCATTTGGGGAATATTGGATCCCAGGAGGATTATGTCCGGTTAGTGGGGATGTTCGGATATTGGGCGTTCGGATATTAGAGGGATTACTTAACGAAATATTAGCACAATATTTACCTTGGTAAAGCCATGGATGAACATCGAAGTGTCTGATTCCCTACTGGAATGTATGGTTTTTGTTTTCTTTTTCGGTTTCGGTTTTGGTTGTGAAGGCTCAAACACACTTGCATGGGTCGGCCTTGGTCACCATGGCACTATATTCGAAATTCACCTGCTCAGCCAGTGCTGTATTGAGCAGTCGCTCTTGGAACAGCCCAGGCTGTATAGAGCAGTTAACGGGTGAAGACTTGTATTCTGTATTGACATGGACTTCTTATAAAACATACAAGAAAGTATGTAAACATCAAATAGAGCAATAAACTGCTATGGAAGAGGTGCCAGGGATCCTCCTTAGGTAATGAGAATATTGGCCATGGAGAGTTTTGTGTGTAGGGAATCATAGGCTAAATATCACATGTACTGTATAATCACATTGCATTGACATGAACGTATTTTGTCAGGCAGACTCATTCTGTGAATTATTGATAGCCAAAGTGAAATACAGAACAGAACAAGTTGCTACCTTCTTATATATTGTAGTGAAAAGTATTTATTATTACTAGAAAATGATTTTTTTTTTTTTTTTTTTTTTTTTTTTTTTTTTTTTAAAGCAAAGTTTTTCTCTGTGTACCTTTTTGTTGCTCTTGATACTTTTTAAAAACTGAAATTCATATACTGTAATTTATTTTAAGTTGTTGATATAAAAGTATTTAAAGTTGTTAATATAAAATTTTAGTTGTTAGGAAGAATTATGCTTGGTCTCATACACATATCTTTGGGCCAATGAATTAATTGCCGAGAAAGTAAATATTCACTTAGTGTTTTCAGGAGCAGTCAAGGAGAGAGTCTGAAAGTCGAGAAACTGAGGATCAAAGAAATGGCAGATGAATATAGGGTCAAAGTACGGGAGCAGTTAGAATCAGTGAGTTGAAATGGATCTGGACAGCATGTGGAATGCATATAGTAATTGCTTAGTTAGGAATTCTAAAGTGGTGTGTGGTATGGCAAGAGTAACAACAAAGAAAAATGGTACAGCATGGTGGGATGAAGAGGTTAAGAGAGCAGTGGAGGAAAACAGGAAGAAGTGGCTAGTGTGGATACAGGACAGGGGTTCAGTTGAAATATGAACTGAATGTATTGAGAGCAAGAAGCATGTAAAGAGTCTAATGAAGAGGAAAAAGAAGGAGGTAAATGATGGTCTTGGAAGAAAAATGAATGCAAATTACTCAGGAAATAGGAAGTTATTCTAGAACAATGTGCGGAAATGTAGAATTTACGGTGGAAAGAAATGTGAAAGTGTGAAGGATGTCAGTGGTAGATTTTTAACCCATGGGGATGAAATGGGGACCAGATGGAAAGAATAGTTTGAAAGTCTGATGAATGGGAATGGAGAGAGCAACGCAACTGTTAACATGATTGGTTTGGGGGGTGTGCAGAGAAGGAATGCAGTGCCTGGAAATGTGACACATGCAGAAGTGAAGAGCACTGTGAAGCGGCTGAAAAATGGGAAAGCAGCTGGGTATGATGTGGTGTATGCAGAGATGATTAAGCGTAATGGAGAGAGCGGAATGAAGTGCTTGTTGGAGATATACAAGAAGGCATGGGCGAGTGAAACTGTGCCAGTGGAGTGGAAAATGGCAATGATTGTACCCCTGTACAGAAATAAAGGTGAGCGAAGTGAGTGCAAGAATTATCATGGCATAAGTCTGTTAAGTGTTGTAGGAAAGCATCTTAAATGTTAGGACCATCTTGCCTAGCCCCAGGCTCCTATACTCCTCATGGGGCAACGTAGGATTGGATGATGGGTGGATGGATGGGAAGGTATATGGTCGAATTATTATAAAGAAAGTATGAGAGATATCAGAAGTCCTAGTGAGTGAGGAACAGGGTGGCTTTAGGAGTGGCGGAGGACGTGTGGATCAAATATTTGTAGTGAGACAGATAGTGGAGAAGGCTTGTGAGAAGGACTATAAAGTGTTTATGGTATTTATGAATCTGGAAAAAGCACACAACAAAGTAGACAGAGAAAGATTGTGGAGGGTTTTGCGCATGTGCGGTGTAGGTGGTAAGCTGCTACGTGCCATCAACAGTTTTTATGATGGTAGTGAGGCATGCGTAAGGGTAAATGGGCATCTAAGTGAATGGCTCACGATCAGTGTAGGCGTGTGTCAAGGTTGTGTGATGTCCCCATGGTTGTTCAATATATGTATGGATCGGGAGATGAAAGAAGTAAAAACATGAGTAATGGAGAGAGGGATGGTGTTTGTAATGAATTGGTGATGGATGGAATATCTCAAATTTGTTGTATGCTGATGATGCAGTGCTACTTGCAAATACTGGACAAGAGCTTGATAGACTAGTGCAGAGTTTTTTAGATGTCTGTGAGCATCGTGCCTTGAGAGTAAATGTAGAAAAGATTAAAGCGATCAATACTGGGAGAGAAGGTGACTCCCAGTGCGATGTTACAGTGAATGGAGAGAGACAGAGACTGGGATTGGTGAAAGAGTTCGAGTATTTGGATACAGTGATAGGAAAGAGAGGAAAGTAGCTGGTACTATGAAGGCCATGATAAGAAACAGAGGCTTGAGTGTTGCACCAGTGCAAGGCTTACTTGAAGGAGTGTTAGAGCCAACTTTAACATACGGATATGAGACTTTGGTGTGGTGTGAAAATGAAAAGTCAGGAGTAAGAGCAGTGGAGATGGGACTGGAGAGGGATGTATGTGGAGCACAGGGAGTGGATAGATTACGAAATACTGTAATGTGATTTGTGAAAGATGCAGAGTGACGAAGTCTGTGGACACCAGAATCCAAGAGAGTGTTCCGAGATGGTATGGTCATGTGGAGGGAATGCATGACAATAGAGCAGTGAAAAAGGTATATCTGAGCGAATTTGGTGGAGGGAGGAGGCGAGGTAGGCCAAGAAGAAGGTGGAGGGATATGGTGGATGAGTGTGTGAGGAAGAGAGGAATGGAAGTTGGTTAGGCTAAGGGACTGACAAGAGATCAAGCCAGCTAGATGAATTTTAGGTAGATAGAGTATAACCAAGGATTTGCACCCCTTTTTAATGTGACAGTATTTGGATTGGCTCTATCAGATAGGTATATGTGAAGCTACAGAACGTGGTGAAATTTTTTTTTGCCTGTCTGATGGAGCCTGAATTTTGAGGGCTTGAATGGAAGTGTGGCCAATTGAATTGGGCAAACTTTGGTTGTTTGGATGTTGCTATTCCTCACTTTTCCCTAGGTTGGGACAGGAGGTCTGGATGATGATGATGATAATGATGTGTTTCAGTACTGGCCCTTAGGATTGTAATTTGCATCCATAACTGTGCCTGTATGAAGTATATAATTGTCTCCATAATAATGGCCTGATGTAGGAGGAAGAGCTTTCAGAAATTGTACTACGTGTGCCATTGTTGTGTAGTGTTATAGTGCCACGTATACTAGTTAAAGTCTTGTGTAGGATATATGAGGTTGAGCGGAGAATCTAGACCCAGCCACTCAAGTACAGTACAGCACTAATGCACTGTAGTTCACCCATCCACACACACTCTATACTAACACCTCCCTCAGTATGTAATCTAGAGCCGTAGTTTCTGCTGATCTCACCCCTTGGAGGAAAGTCTTGGCCACAACCTCCTCCTCCTCCAAGGGAAACAGAAATTAATAGCTCATGACTGCATTTGGGAGCATATCCCCAGGAGTTAGGAAAGTTTTTCTTAAACAGTATCTCTTCATTTGTGATTAATTTAGTTTTACACATCAACCCCTTTATTCTGGTGCCTATTATTCTCTCTTTCTTTCCGCTACTTTAGATGATTTTATTCAGCTGAGTAATGACCTTTAAAAGTGAAGGGGTTAATGAAGACTTCTTCCAACCTTGTCACTACAGCTGATCCCTCCAAAGTGTAAGAAAGTCATATAGAAATAGCAAGAATAAACTAGAAAATGTATCACTGGATTCAGGGGGCTAATATTCTCTTGCCTGTTATAAATATCTGTAACACTGACCAAGGTTGCATAAATAGGAAAATAACCACAATAACATAAAAGAAAATATTAACATAATCTCTACAGAAATAAGCTGGAAAGAGAAGTGTTAGAAGACCACCTAATTTGACGATTGTATGTGTTTTACACACAAATTTTTAGCGTAGATTTTAAAACTTCACATTCAAAACATGTTCTTAGTTAGACACATTATTACTCTAGATACATTGAGTCGCAGGACATTAATCACACTTACACTTTCACATTGAAGATATATTCATGCTCAAGATACATTTTATATCTAGACATATTCACACTTAAACTTGCATATGCAAAACACATTCACACTTAAACTATCACATTCAAGACGCAGTCTCAAGATACATTCGCACTTAAACATTCACATTCAAGACTCATTCAAAATCAACACATTCCACTCATTACCACTTAAACTTTCACGTCTAAGAGACATTCATTGTCAAGACATATTCACACTTAAACATTCAAAGTCAAGACTCATTCACAACATTCACAGTCAGTACATATTCAAACTCACCACATTCTAGCCATTACCACACTCCCACCAGTGATCACTGCAAGTCACAAGTTGTCTGCCTTGAATGTGCCTTCTGCAACATTAGTACTGTAACCATTATAATCATTTGTCTTGCCTTCACTTGCTGCTTAGAGATGTTGCAGCTTTCCAGACATTGCAAATTTTGTACATTACCTTGTAATGTTTGATGCTGTGGTGGATTATCACATGATAGGGGAAGATTTAGACTAGTAATTCAGGGAGAAGAATTTGAGTATTATTTACAGATAAAGTCCCCCCCCCCCCCTTTTTTTTTTTCCATATGGATGTGGAAAGTTGTTGTTAAACATCATACTGTAATATTTAATGTATTTATTCTACAGAAACTTCTTCAAGGTATGTTTGAAATTATCTGATGCTGATTTTCTGTATAAGAATTACATCCCTGTGATTTTGACCATATAGGGATGATAACAATGTTTTTCAGTTTCGGTCATTTAGATGTTCAAGCAATGAAGTACTAGGCAGTACATTTTGTGCAGAAAAAGCAGCTCTATAACGTAAGGAAGTGTCATCACTAAATTTTTTGCCTGTTTTGGTATATTAAGAGAAGCGGTTAATGATAAAAGGAGATACTGGAATGGTAAACAGCTAAGACATACAGTATAAATAATATACTGTATATTAGATTTTGTAAGCACTATCTGGGCGATTATTATTTCATATTTAACTCCTTCAGTATTGTGACATCTTTTTAATATTATTTTTTGCAATTTTCAGGTGATTTCATTCAGCTTCGGAGGGACTTTTTAGAATGGAGGGATTATATACAGCCATGAATAATCTGTTCATTACTAGAAGTCCTTTCTTAAATTGAGTAAAAAAAAAAATCATGTGGCAGTAGCAAGAATAAACTAAATAATGTCACTCAAATGAAGGGGTTAATCGTGGTTATTTTTTAGAGATATGGGAGCTGTGTTGTATCCATTCCATTCATTATTACCTGAACCTTGGCTTGTCATCATTATACAGTACACATCTTTATGATGGAGATATTGAGGGGGAAGGGAGTCTGTCATTACAGTTTGTTCATCATGTAGCAATTGTATCATATGGTATCACAGTTTGATAGTTTACATGCATACCAATTCACTCCTGACTATTTATAAAGTTTACACACTTCTGTTCTGTCAGCAACAAAGGAAGGTGCAACTAAGCAAACAGTGGGGAGATGTTTTGCCCCATGTTTTGTACTTTGCATTGGGCTGTGTTTTCTCACTTTGGAAATGCCTGTCTCATTCTACTTGTCCGCCTTAACAGAAGTCTGCCTTAAAGGGTGTTTACTAATTCAGGTATAGTAAGTCCTATTATATCATCCAACATGTTTTTTGCTGTTAGTCGACAGTAAATTGGCAAAAAATAGTCTTTTTAAAAGTCTGTTGTCCCATGTAAAGTTTACATCTCAGAGTCATGCAGTTTACATTAGCAGTTATATGTAACAATTTGTGATGTATAAGAATGCATCTCTGACCAATAATAGGACTACCTGTACTGATAGAAGTAATGCACTGTTGATCATAATTGTATTTTTACAGTATAGTGAATATTCAGTACAATACCAGTGTGAGTCATTTGGGATTATTTATTGTGGTAGTTTAGAGGCTGAACACATACCTCACTCATATTTATTTTGGTGTCTGGGATTTTAAAAGTACATAACAGATTCAAGACCATTACAGAATTAAGACACTCATTATAATCACCATGTTTTATTAGTACAATGTTGTTGTTGCCTGGTAGCTTTCACTTAGGATGATGCAAGTAAGAGAAGCGCATAGCCAGCTGAAAGATATCTATAATAATCCAAAATTTAAGTGAAACCTCAATTTAGTGGACAAAGATTCAGTGGATTTGAGATTTAGTAGACAGGATCTAACAGTTGAAATCATATTAATTTTCATTTCATATTTGCTCATGCAGTCAGAGATTTCAAACAGCTACAGCAGGATCATGATAATCAGCTCTCCATACTGCCAAAAGTGGGTCTATAACTTCCTTTCCATGATATCCCAAAGTTCCTCCTCTTTCAAAATTACGTATGGCATTAATAAAGTAACTTTTGATTTCTGTCGTTCATAATTTCAAGGTATTGTCCACTTGGACAGTAAGACTGGCAGTTCATAGTCAGCACTGCCCTGTTTGCATTTGTCTTAAATCCTGATGTATAGATGGATTTATGCCAACTTTTAGGAAACTCTGTAATAATAATAGTAATAAAAAAATCCATCCATCCATCTATCATCCAATCCTATGTTGCCCCATAGGAGTCCGGGGCTAGGCAAGTTGGTCCCGACATTTAAGATGAGGGTGAATTAAAAATAATAATAAAAATTCGTGTGGTAGGTGGGGGTGCTCACCATCCACTCACACAATGTCACGCTGCTTTGGGTGTCTGCCCTTTCCTTTCTTCCTTCCTTCCTCTTCTGTCTTTCTTTCCTCTTTTTTTTCTGCCAGTTGGTGATTCTACACTGAGTGACAAGCCAAATGGTTTCCTGTACACCAGGAAACCTTTTACTACGCTAGGTGGCAACTTTATAACCAGATTATGGTGCATGATGGTTTAGTGGGTAATTAAGGCACTCCAATTGGATTGAGCATGTGTAGGTTTATATCCAAGGGGTGGTTGGGGTTTATTGTTCATGCAATGCCACTCAGGGATGAGTGAAGCAGGTCCCTCTAATCTTAAATGTCAGGACCAACTTGCCTAGCCCTGGGCTCCTATGCTTCTCATGGGGCAACATAGGATTGGATGATGGGTATCTGAGATGGATAAGTCCATCCATCCATCATCCAATCCTGTTTCACCCTATAGAGGAGCGTAGGAACCCAGGGCTAGGTAAGTTGGTCCTGACATTTAAGATGAGAGTAACCAGCCTCACTCATCCCTGAGTGGCATCACGTGAGCAGTAAACCCCAACCACCCCTTGGATATAAACCTGCACCAACTCAATCCGATTGGAGGGCCTTAATTACCCACTAAACCATCAGGCATCATAATTTGGTTATGTGGTAACCACCCAGCTTAGTAAATGGTTTCCTGGTGTACAGGAAACCATTTGGTTTGTCACTCAGTGTAGAGTTACCCATAGGCAGAAGGAAGAGAAAAGAATGAACGAAAGAAAGACAGAAGAGGATGGATGGAAGAGAGGAAAGGGCAGACACCTAAAGCAGCACTACATCAAGTGAGTGGATTGTGAGTGCCCCCACCTACCACAGATAATAACAGTAATAATAATAATATGGTAATAATAATTAATCCATCCATCCATCCATCATCTAATCCAGTGTTGCCCCATGAGAAGCGCTGGAGCCCGGGGCTAGGCAGACTGGTCCTGACATTTAAGATGAGAGTGACCAGCCTCACTCATCCCTGTGTGCCATTACATGAGCAGTAAACCCCAACCAACCCTTGGATATAAACCTGCACCGGCTTAATCTGACGGGAGCGCCTTAATTACCCAGTAGACCACCAGGTACCATATTTTGGTTATATGGTTACCACCCAGTGTAGTAAATGGTTTCGTGGTGTATGGAAAATCATTTGGCATGTCACTCAGTGTAGAGTCACCCATAGACAGAAATGCAGGAAAGAATAAAAGAAATACAAAAGAAGAAGGAAAAGAGGAAAGGGCAGGCATCCGAGAGCAGCGCTACATCGAATGATTGGATGGTTAGCACCCCCATCCACCACTAATAATAATTGATATTAATGTGGAGGAGTTTTGTTATTTGGGAGACGTTATGTCCTGGAGGTGGGGCCAGAGCAAGTTCTGTGGCTAGAGCAAGGAGGAGTGGAAGAAGTTCAGGGAGCTGTTGCCTCTCCTGACATTGAGAGGGCCATCCCTCAGTGCTAAGGAATCTTTGTATGCAGCATGTGCTGGGAGTGTAATGCTGTATGGTAGTGATACCTGGGCAGTAAAGGAAGAGGATATTCGCAAGCTCAGATATACAGAAATGACAAGGATTAGATGGATGTGCAGTGCTTCCCTGAATATGAACCCGGGGGGGCTAGGTTTATGCTGGAAGAGTTGAGGGTTAGGATAGGACTGGGGTACAGTATGTAGGTGTTATGATGAAGAGAGGTAGATTGAGATGGTTTGGGCATGTTGAGAGGATGGGGTTGAAAATTGGGTGCAGAAAGTGAGAAGTGTTAAATGTTAAGGGTAGAGTTGCGAGAAATAGACCAAAAAAGACCTGGGACGAGGTCATTGAGTGTGACCTCAAGGATAGGGGACTGAATAGGGAAGCTGCCAGCAACTGAACAGCATGGAGAGATGTCATCATGTGACCAAGGCCAATGCATGCAACCATGTTAGAGTCTTAAAAAATGAGCAAATAATAATGATGATGCAGGTATTGGTAATATGTTACTGGTATAGTACTATAATGCTGTACCTAACAGGCACTGGTAGTAAGTCATAATAGTAATGCTTTACTTAGTTTTTCTTTTCATTGTTTATCTTTGGCTTTGTTACTAATGACCAGTTGCCTATTTGTTAGTCAGAGGCATTTGGGTGGGGTTTTGTGATTGTTTGGGTAGGTCGAGGGAGCTATTTTCAAATAGCAGACAGTCAGCACCAACAGACAGGGTTTTGCTGTTATTAGTCTGCTAAATTGAGGTTTTACTATATTATACATGCTAGTTTCCTGTTACTACAAGTTGAGTTAGGATAAATGTTTTTTTTGTGTGGTACTGTAGTTATTCATTTATATATGTTCTGCAAAGTACATAGCCTTTGTACTTTCTTGTTGTATCACGTGATCTGCAGGGAATATTTGCCACTGTACCCTTTTAATAGTGCATTTTTGTGAACAGTTCCATAATTCCTTCAGTCCCATGATGTGTTTTGTTTTATTCTTGCGATTTCCAGATGATTTTATTTACCCTGGGATAGACTTTTCAGCCTGGAAGGGTTAGTTGTACAGACAGTCAAAAAGTATCATGCAGGAAGGGCATGATACCAGTATAGCCTGTGAAATCCCACAAAGATTTATCTGTTGCAATCTATAAAAAAAAAAAAAAAAAAAAAAAAAAAAAAAAAAAAAATGACTAGAAAGGGTAACAAGCAGGTGATGTATGGCATCATTATACATGCATATTTACCAGTGTGGGAGGAAAAAAAATCATGGACTTTTTTTCCAATAGCGAGTATCCATGATGTCAAATTGCACTGACATTGTTTTTAATCAGCTGTACCTTTCATTAACTTATTCACTATGATGGGACTTTCCTAAACTAAATAAAATTGTCAGTAAGTAGCAAGAATGAGATGAAGAACATGTCATCAGATTGAAGGGGCTAATTCCTTGATAAAAGACAACCTTATGCTACTTTGTACCGAAATGCAACTTGCATTCATAGTGTTGAGGTTGCTTTCTGCCTGCCTAGTAATGCAGAGTCCTCACATGTGTCTTTGATATAGTGCATTCCATTATACTTCCATGTACCTTACAGTTAGTAGTATAATATGCACATATGAGGTAAATTAGGTGCTTCTGTAATGTGTATCTACAGCCTGTATCTTACTTTTTTTTTTTTTTTGCCTGTGTAGGGTAAGTGAGAGGAATACTTAGTACTGTACTGTAGTAGTTTTGTAAAGGATTAGGCTTGTGAGATGGAGCCTGGATTTTGAAGGCTTGAATGATACACGAATGATTGTGTGGCTCATTTCACTGGATTTGCATTTGATAGTTCTCCCTCTACTATACTTTATCTTTCTTTGTGTTTGGATCCAACCCTATCCCATATTTACGTGAGGAAAAAAAGTCAGGATGATAGTTGTTCTTTACGTGAGGGTTTATTTTGAAATGGTGTAAATCCTCTTTATTACGATTAACTGGGAGTATTCAGTCGTAAAGCTTGTTGAATCCAATGCTCACTGGGCATCTGAATTTAGGAATATAGGTTTGTTATATGCCCACCTAGCTCATTAAATACATTACAGTACCCTAAGTGTTCACATTTGGTGTTTTAAATTTCTATGAGTTCAGTACTGCACAACTCAGCTTGTATACACATTTTCTGTGACTTAGTGTTGTGCAACCCAATACAGTATTGTATATGCAGTACGTGTATACATGTAAAAAATCCATTTACAATTTTAAATCAATAATAATTTAAACTACAGTTAGACAAAATTAACTAGGAAACTGGCAGATCCTTAGTACAAGTATTTGCACAATTTTGGGCAGAGCTAGACTGATGCAGTCAGGTGTATGTCAGGCTGCATCTTCCTCATATTCATCTCTGTCTGTCAACAGCCAGATGCCTTAATTCTCAAGGGAGTGGCCACATACTAATTGCTTCCATGTTACCTGTCTCCTTCCATCAGGGTCCCCTTCCAACAGTTCACACATCCCTCATTCATAAACCTCTCCACCCTGTCCGTCTACTTTAAGCTCATTCGTCCTCTTTACCTCACTCATCTTTTTCAGTATATGAGGAGATATTTCAGTTGGGTCAGAGAGTTTGTTAAAGCTGAATGTAAACAGGGAGGCGGTGGCTCAATCGGTAGAGAGGTGGCCTGCAGTCCTTACGGACCCAGGTTCGAATCCTGGCTGGGGCAGGGAACAGTTTAAGGATTTGAATTTCATTAAATCAGGCTTTACTGATCTACCAGAAGACCCGCCGACATGTCGTAAAAATACCCCCGCTAATACCAATACACCAGTCCAGTATGAGACAGCCCTAGCATGTATTCAATATGGATGGTGGGTGTTAGCGCCAAAGTGGTGACATGTAGAGGTGTATGGTATGTAGGAGGACTGCTGGGCCTTGATAGCTGGCTGTGAAGCCTATGCCCAGAGTCGGACACATAAAAAAAAAGAAAAAAAGTTGTTATAATTAGGATTTACTGTAACTGGTTTGGTAATTATCTGTATCGCAATAAATTTTGTGTTACAGTACAGTATTAGGTACAGTATACACTCTCAGATCCAAACATTTGATTCCCCCAAACCTCCATTTTTCAAAATATTTTTTCATTCTATGGAGGGATGTTGATATTACCTATCCTCACATGGTTCATGCATATTTGAAGACAGCTCTTTTGTAGACATGTATAAGAGCAGATGATAAATTACTAATGCAAGGTGCTTTATTGTAGTTACTGTTCACAGTACAGTAGCCTGTCTAGTGCATGACCTTTCAATAATTATGATTCCACTTTCCAAAATATTCCATTTTCCATAAGACCTTTGGAACCAAGCATTTTAGATTGGAGAGTTTGTACTGTACTTGATAGTCTAACTTGTCCAGAATGTTTTTTTCTTGAGGCAGGTTTTACCGTGAATTTATTATGAAGAACAGATATGAGTGATTCATTTATTGTTACTGATATATTGTTTCTGGTTAGGTAATGTACAATATTTTTTGCTAAAAAAAAAAAAAAATAAGTATGGCATGAAATATCGAGTTAGGGTACTGTACTTATTTAATCAGGGAATGGTTACAAGTTTCATTGTGTTCCTTAGCTATGTGAGATCTAAATAACCCCTATGATAATTGAGTCACAAATCTTTACATAAATTTGTAATATGTATTGCATTCCCATAGGATCATAGCCCAAAGTGTTAGGTAATAACTTTTTTTTTTTTTTTTTTTTTTTTTTTTTTTTTTAATATAAATAAGACCAGGGATGGCTTTGTTAGCATGAATAAAATAATTTGAGAATAGCTAGATTATAATAATAAAGACATCATAGTTCAGTGGATGTCCTTCTAATGCTAAATTCAAATGTTTGGCATTATCTTAAATAACAAGGTTTCCTTATGCCGAAGGGCATAATTATCTATTTGCTATATTTTATTTTCAGGTTTAGTTTTGCACCAGGTCATGTTTATTTTGTTTTGCAGTTGGTGTGTGATGCAGTAATGGCAGAGTGATTGCCATTATTGCAGCTTTGTCTTCAATTGTTGATGGTATTTACTTCAGGTATCTGTTGCAGCTAGTCATAATGGATATTGTTGTTGCAGTGAGATTGCATAATCATCTATTCTTGTTTTCTCTTAAATTACTTTGTCATACTACACAGATGATAGACCTTTTTGTTTCAGTGTGTGAGTGGTTTTAAGTTATAAGTCCTGAATTTCATCCGACTTAGAAAAGACTGCATGATACTGTACTAGTGGATTGTTGATTGACTTGAGAGGGTGTGTGTGTGTGTGTGTGTGTGTGTGTGTGTGTGTGTGTGTGTGTGTGTGTGTGTGTAAGCATGCGTGCATTCATGCTTGTTTGTATACCTAGTTGTGATTTACAGGAAAGGAGCTATGCTTGTACTGTCCTGTCTTCATAATTTTGAAATTGTGAATATCCTTAGCATTTATCACCTCTTTATCGAGGTTTATCACCTCTTTGTCCAGGTTATTCCATGCTTCAATAGTTCTATAAGGGAAGCTGTATTTCTTGATGCCTCTCTTGCGTGTGGTCTTTTTCAACTTTTTTCCATGACCCCATGTTCCTCTTTCGTCCCACAAAAACAGGTCCTCCCTGTGAAGCTTCTCATTTCCCTTGGATACTCTGTACATATTAATCAGATCTCCCCTTATCTTTCTTTTTTCTAGAATTGGGAGATTTAGTCTCGAAAGTCTTACCTCATACAGTAATTCTTTCAAGCCAGGTACCATCTTTGTTGCTGCTGTTTGTATTCTTTCAGTCCTTCTTATATCCTTCTTTTTATGTGGTGACCATACCATTGCTGCATATTCCATCCTCAGGCAAATCATTGATACAACCAACTTTTTCATCATCTCTTCGTCCAGATAAGTAAACATAACTCTTATATTTCTCAAAAGGTTATATGTATCTCTGGTGATCCTGATTATGTGATTTTCCAGCGAAAGGTTTTCTGAAAACAGTACCCCTAAGTCTTTCTCTTCTTTAGTTTTACTAATCCATTTGTTCCCCATTCTGTAATTTCCTGTTTGTCTCTTTGTACTTTTTCCAAGTTCCATTTTTTACATTTATTCGCATTAAACTGCCTTTCCCGCCTTTGACTCCAGTCAGATATCTTATCAAGGTCCATTTGGAGCTGTTTATGGTCTTCCTCATTTTTCACTTTCCTTTAGCTTCACTTCAACTGCAAATAGACTTATATAACTGTCTATTCCTTCCACCATATCCATCCATCCATCATCCAGTCCTACCTTGACCGTATCATTTACATAAACCAGGAACATGAATGGTGCCAAAACTGACCCTTGAAGTCCACCGTTAATTACTTTACACCACTCCGACTGCTGGTCCTTTATGGCTGGTCTCATCTCTCTATCCTCCAAAAAAATCTTTCATTCACTTAAGTAAAGCTCCTTTTAGTCCCCCTATGTGTTCAGATTTCCACAGCAATCTCCTGTGTGGTTCAAATGCTTTCTTTAGGGCCAGAAAGACACAGTCAATCCATCCATCTCTTGCGTACCATCTGTCACTCTTGAGGAAAAGCTTAGTAGGTATGTACAGTAGTATACGACCTTCTTTTTTAAAAGCCAGATTGATGGATCTGTAATTGTATTAGTTCCTTCCAGGTATTTGATCCATTGGTCTTTCACTTTGATCTCCCAAATTTTTGCAACAGCACTGCTTAGTGATACCAGCCAATAATTCAGTGGCTTTTCCTAGTTCCCTCCCTTGTATATGGGAACCACATTTGCTCTTTTACAATCCTGAAGGACTCCACATTTTGCTAGTGAGCTCACAGTGATGTCATGTATCCTTCCTGCTAGTTCCTTTCTACACTCTTTTATTATCCAGTCAGACAATCCATCTGGTTCCGGTGCTTTCCTGACATCTTGTTTTTCTATTAATTTCATTATTTCTTGTATATCCACAGTACTTGTATTTCATCCAGCACTAAGTCCCTAGGTTTATCATAATTTTCACTAACCCACTCTCTCATAAAAACGGTTTGAAAACATTTGTTCGTCTTTTCAGCCTGTGCACCTGGATCCTTGTAAACGACTCCACCTACTTTCAGTCTTTATATCCTTTCCTTGTTTTGTAATTTTCCATTTACATACCTGTAGAAGAGCTTTGGTTCATCCTTGCATTTGTCCACTACACTCTTTTTTTTTTTTTTTTTTTTTTTTTTTTTTCCCATAGATTGTTTCCTCCCTCTCATCTCCATCTCCTCCAAGGCATTTCCCTCTTTGCATCTCATGTTAAACCACTCCTTGTATCTCTCCATGATCTTCACCTTTGGTACATACCTCTCAACTCCATCCTTGTATATCCATAAAAACTCATCCCACTTTTCTTGAGTACCTTTTGCTTTGTTGAAATTTCTCTAGTCAGTTTATGTGAAGTATTTTCTTAAATTGTCGAAATCAGCTTTACCAGAATTGTATTGTCCATTTCTATACGATTCTGATCTTGCAACATCTTTTTCATCTTTTGCCATATACTCAATAAGAATGTGGTTGCTTTTTCCGAATGGGCAACTGTATGTGTGTGTGTGTGTGTGCGTGTGTGTGTGTGTTTATAGATGATGCTGTGATAAATAGAGTAATGGCAAAGGCAAGCAAGTAGTGAGTGTCATAGTACGGTACTTAACACTTATTGTGATATTTTCATGTGTGTTTGTTAATGAGTAATCTTATATTTTATGTACCAAGTTAAGGAAATTTACTCAGTTTGTTATGCATACTTAAAAATTATGCACAAGATATGAATGTATTTATGAAAGTAATATTGTTACCAGCATACTGTATTCATATATTCTATTTAACTAAATGAAATACATTTTTGTATTGTGTAGCTTATGTTGATGCTAAATATTTGCGAATTCTGATATTATGTATTGCATATCCTTTCATGGTAATGTGTACACAGTGTATGCTTCACATCAAGACATAGTACTTACTATGTGAGTTTTATGTTAAATCCCAGTTGCATATTAACAACCAGGACAACACTTAACAGGTGCTGGTGAGGGATGCCTTCATGATAACTGGGCTGTGAAGATACCCGGTTCCACAAACATCCCTCAGCTCCCTCCCTTTCCTCCAGAAAGGAGGGTAGTCATCTGCAGGAGAAGAAAACTTCAGTCTACAGTCCGCTAGGTTCGCATTTGAATGAGCCTGGAGTTGCAGCTACTACTGCTGGTACTAGTACAACACTAACAACCTAACCTTCCCAACCCTGACTAACCTCTTCAGTCCTAAAGCTTGTTCTAAGCATTTCACTCCTAAGGCATGTACTAACCTCTTCAGTCCAAAGGCTTGTATTCTCATTGGCTAAGAAAGCTCCCTAACACCTCTTCCGTACCATTTTATCTCTGCATATGACACATTGATATTGTCAGCTGTGATTTTCATGTGATGTTAATGTTAGAAAGGATAATCAACATAAAGGGGACTATTGATGTGCAATGTGTAATATTGTTAAGGAATAGGCATCAGTGAGTTTCCTTTGCAAATAAGCATGGTATACTACCCTTGGAGTCTTTCTTAAGGTAAATTTAATTTCCTGGGAGTAGAAAGAGTATAGTATGAAAGGCATCAATGTAGTAAATTGGATATATTTCTTTTACATTAACTTGGCTTAGATTTACAATTGGATTTTCACCTTTTTGTAGTCTGTTTCACATATATTAATGGTAGAAAAGGACAGTACTGAGGCTCAGCATCCCTCTAATAACTCTTACTGACTAGTACCATGTTCTAGTGTTGTTACAGTGTTATTGTTACAACTCGATATTCAAGATGAGGTATGTCGATTTTAGGCCAAGGTTGAGTAAAAAATGGTATAATGGAGATTATTTCCAAGTATTTTACTTCAAGGGGCCTCTTTGAAGCTTAATAAATTTGTCTGGTGATCACAAAAATGATATGTAAAGACATTGTGCTGAGTGAATTATTTTCTTCAGTCATAATCAACTGGGTGACCGCCTGGGAACACCAGATGCTGTTGGCATCCCTACGTGTCAAGTGGGGTTGGTGGAGGATTAGTGCCCCTCCCTGTAAAACAATTAACTCTAAGCCCTTGGCCACCCTGTCTGGGATACATGGCGTCTGGCAATGTATGTATGTATGTATAATCAACATTGCGTCTGTGAACCCTTTTAGCCTGAGCATGCCATTTATATTCTTGTATCCCGATTTTATTCAGCTTATGTTTATTTTACTCATCTTTGGGAGTTTCTTTGCAACCCCATCACTACCAGAATTCTCTCCCAGTCCAACTTTAATCATTTGAAAGTAGAAAAAATAAGATGAAAGAGGATGTTAACACAGTGAAAAGGTTGACTCAACCCCAACTTCATGTATTTAGCTCTCACCAAACTGACATACTCAGCTTTGGAGACTTTTCACACTGAAAGTGTCAGATATAGTCCTGCTTAAAACTTTTATAGGCGGAGAGGGATGCCTTCCTGTAGTGGCATCGGTACTGTATAACTGAGTGGCTCGACTGACAGCATAAGCTTTCCTCAGCTCCTTCCTTATCCCCTGAAATGCTCTTGGATGAGAATTTCAACTTGCAGTCCACTTGGCCCATGTCCAGATAGGCTTGGGATTGCAACAGCAGCAGAAACTAGATGGGCACACTAAGTAGCAAATCATCAGGATTTAAAAAAAAAAAAAAAAAAAACTACTGAATTAAATGGGTTATCAAGTTCCTATATACTGTATTTCATAGTTTTTTCCTCATTCGTTCAGATGTTTTTATCAGTATTTGAAGAGACATTAACTAGAGGGTTAAAAATAGCCATCATTAACAGCCACATGTTGAGTTTAATAAAATTGTTGAATGTAATTGTCTGTAGTAATCTGAATGAAATAGAAAATAACTCACATAACCATAGTCACCCAGGCTTCTGCTTTTGAGAATGAAGTTGAACTGGAGAGGTTAATTATAGCCCTCATTAGCGTAACACATATAACAATACATAACTTTCCAACCCAAGCCTAACACAATTGTACCCAACCTAACCCAGCATTGCTTAACTGGTGGTACTGGTTGCATTAATAAGCTAAATCTACTGAAGGGAATATAGCCACATAACCAAAGCTAACCTACTTCTATCTGTCTAACTGTTGCCAGACGCCACAATCCCGTAAGGGGTGGCCATTTGACTTTGAGTTATTTGTTTTACGGGGAGGGGCACTAACCCTCCACCAACCCACTTCCTGACACGTAGGGAGCACGTATGGTTTGGTTATATGGTTACCACCCAGCGTTGTAAATGGTTTCTTGACTTCAGGAAACCATTTGGCTTGTCACTCAATGTAAAGCCACCTATAAAGGAAAGAAAAACCTACTTAGTTTAACTTAAACTGAAATCAACCAAAACACAAGCCCCTCTGCTCATAAATAACCAACTTCTACTGTTGATAACCCACCTAAACCTAACCTAATGATTCAGCCAACTTTTCACCTTGCTTTTCAGCTGCTATGTATGGTTCATATCTTGTTATTTAACTAGTCTGTACAGGTATTAAATAGATACAAAGGGCACAGAAGAGTAATAAAAGGAACAAAGTGGTAAGGAAAAGGGCTGTTACAAACGAGTACTGTGCTTAGAACTGGATGTTTTTGGTATTTTGATGTGGTTAATGTGAAATCTTTAAATGTGAAAATTCTTATGTCTGTAAACCGACGAAAAATTATTTAGAACTAAAGGTGGAAATTGCTGTGCAATGAATAATTTGTCAAGTTAGTTGGCAGTGATATATCATCTCAGTATTTCGTACGTAATGAGGAAGTGTACCAGTGTACCTTCTAGAAATACTAAGTTACGTAACTCCCTCTTAATTCATGCCCTAAGTAACTGTAAATGGCCCATAAGGATCACATGAAGTGGTTTCCTATGATTTCTGAAGTTGAACTTTACAACTTTGTGTGCATGGCAGGCAGTGTTCTTCTGTCTTTGTGTGCATTGCAGTGTTCTTTTGTCTCCGATTCTTGACTTGTCATGGAAGCACGGAGAGCAGAGTGCCACGAAACGTTTCACAGAGGTAAGTTGCAATCTACAAGTATTTCTCGCCATAAATGTGGCCGTATGCATGTTCCTTAAAATCCTTTATTCATGAAGCGAATTGCATTTTATTTTACCGTAGCTGAGAAAGTAGGGAAGGACGCCGGAGTCGCCTCTGTTACGACGCGGTGTCCGCAGGGTACTATCATGCAAGGTGTTGCTAGCATGCACACCAATATGACCCAGTGCGTTGATGTCGATTAGAAAATCCCGTGTTGCTCCGTGCTGCAGGAGAGAGTGGTGGCTTGTTTAACCCTTCGAGAGCTGAGTGGGGACCTAGCATGCCTTTAAAATGATGCCACTAAGCCATTGTTTATTTTTCCGACCTGCACGTCCCTCCTTTTATTGTAGATGGTTATTGTATATGCAAATAATTTTGGGGCAAAAAAGCTTGCAGCATTTAGGAGTGACTAAAAAAAAAAAAAAAATGCCTGGGATCTACTGGGACCCCACCTCGCCTTCCGTGTGCCCCTCCACCCCCCCCCCCCCTTTTTTTTTTTTTTTTTTCTCTGAAGATATTGTCAATACCAAACTCAATGTTTTATGCCAGAAATTTGTTGGCAGAGAATGACCATTTTTTTTTTTTTTTTTTTTTTTTTTTTTTAAGGCTGTGAATTTTTTGATGCTGCTGAAGTGGTTGAACAATCTGATAGCAACATTCTGCGGTATTATCATTATTAACATTGTACTATAGAATTCACTGTTCTTTGTATTGGTACTATCATGTTTTCCCATTATAAAAAGTAAGTTTTCAATATACTGTAAAACTTGTTGCATATAATTTTAAAACATTATAAGGTTAGTTTTATGATTGTATCATGCTTTTTACCAGAGTTTATTATGGAAAGAACCTATTCCATGAGTACTGACAGTAAAACATTCAAATACGTGTAGGTTCAGTGCATCCATACTGAAACTCATAAATTTCTGATAAATGTAAATAATTTTCTTTAAAAAAAAAAAGACTGGTAGGTTGGCTCAACATGCTGTGTCCTGGGCAACACATGCACAAATTTCGCCGCATTTATTGCATCTTAATCACTTTTCTATCGCTACTTAAGTGGTCAGTGCTGTGAACTGTCTGCTGCATCCCCCGATCACTATACGCCAGGCGCGCAGCACCTGTCAAGCAACAAACTTCATCCCTTTTCTGTCCAGCTCTCTAATGCAAGAGTTAACCATTATTCCCAGCCCTTGTATGCAACAGATAAACTCTGGAACTGTCTGTATTTTGAGTATTTTCTACTGCTTATGAGCCCCAGTCTTTCAAACGCAGTGTGTCCAGGCATCTCGAAATGAACAAATCTTGAATTTGGCTGTTATTTATTTTTTGTTGCAACAATATTGCAGGCTCCTGGTCTTTGGTTCTTTTATTGCATTAAAAAAAAAAAAAAGGTAGGCTAAGTTTCGGTTGAAACGAAACCAATGGCCTACAGACTGAAGATGCCCTCATCCTCAGGCCACCATCCGTTTCGGGCGACAGAGATTTTAACATTTTTGTACGAGTAGCTGGGCAGTGAACAGTCTAATTAAATTTGTGCCACCAAATGAAGGCGTTCTCTCTTCAACACGATATAGCACTTGCTACCTGAACGGTGTATCTTATTCTGGATATCGCACCCCGTAATATTATTATTGAAATATGACATGAAACAAAGTTTAGTGGTAAAATGTGAAGCAGACCAAAGAGTAGGCAGCAACAAAGCTCTTGCTACCGACAATAGTCATATCAGCATTTCACATTCCTTCCCTTTGTAACAAATGTACAACTAGTTAAATGGGATAATACAAGAACTCCTAAGACCCCTTTGCTGAAGTTCCAACACCGATCAATCCCTCTGTTCTTGTACAATGAAACGTAATCTAATAACACTACCATGATCAAACCAAGTTATTGGGCAAAAATGTGTTCAAATTAGAGCAACACAATGTTACTCGATTGTTTAAGCTATACCAATACCATTTCAAAATAAAGCGTGAGCACAAAAACGTAGATGGTTTCATTGTGATAAAGCGTATATTTTCTTCGTTAAACTAATCATAGCTCTGTTGTTCAGTACCTGTTCAATATATGCCGGCATTATCTGTTATAGTATATACCAACCATGAGGTTTAACCAAATTTCTGAACATGTCCCACGGTAACTCATAACAGGAGGATTATGTTACGGCTATAAAACTTTTCCTTACCACTTCCACTGGCATAAGTTAATGTTAATTTGTACAGGTCAGTATTCATAAGTTTTTAGCCTGGTTATAAAAATGTAGACGCGTAGCATTAGAGTAAACTGGATTTGACCTAGAGGTTGAGTGCCTTTGATGCGGACTTTCTTGATAAATTCGTGTTACCAAGATTTTTAGTTATTACCTTAATAAATGTTAAGGTCTTGAAGTGTATACTCGGTAAAAATTTTTTTACCCATCTCTCAAAATTAATATGAGGGGTAATTAGACACATCGTAACCAATAGTTTTGCCTACTTAAAACTCACGGACTTCGTAGCGGCACACCACATCTCCGACCCTCAAAACACTTCCCCTATTTGTCAGTCCAAAGAATTACCTTGTACGTCCGATATCCACTGATCATGTAAGACTTGTAAAAGATTATTATATTACTAGAAATTTTAAATATTTGAAGTACAACCTTCGAATCAAAACACTAAAAACTTATGTTTTGCTTAAGGTTTGGCGACTTGTCTTAGCCTTTGGAATTTTATATTTTATCAAAGTATTGATAATATACAGTAATCAAGGGGTGAAGAATATTCATACAAGTAAAGTTCAAAATACGAGTTTCACTGCTTAAGAGCAAAGGGAAGATGTTGGCGCTTAGACGTCTTACCGACAGATCAAGACAAAATTTGATCCCCAGTTCACCTCGCTTTACCCATAATCACCTTTAACCAAAATTACAGGAGATAGAGCAGCAGCAGGTTTAGTTAAAGTAGCATCGGTGACTGCCTTGACCTACAGGTCCAGGCAAAGTCGACCACACCTCAGCTCGCACAATCCTTCCCAGCCAATGACTTCCAGCCACACCGCTTCACTACCCCTTAATTAACCCGCGCCGTCCCGGCGACGTGAATTAACGCGGCAACATTGCAAGGTCCCTAATTTGCACAATTTTCAATTTTCGCGAGTGATTTCGCGAGTGATTTTTGGCACGTATACACGGGACACCTTCCTCTCTTCCTCTACATGATGCCAAGCAGGAACAATGCCTTACACCGCATAACCTCCCCCCCCCCTGCACGCCATTGTCTCGGCAATTCACCTGTTACCAGTGACCTGGCCAATAAAGACATTCAGGGCCAGAGTGATTCCCCAATCGATGACAATGTGGAGGACAAAGTTTACATAGCATTAGAGGAAGAAACAGTCAGAAATGATGATCAGGTAATGTGGGAAAAAAAAGGTCATGAATGGTGATGAGTTAGTGAGTGTAACAATGCTTATAATGCCAATATTACTGTTTGAAAACAAATATATTCTTGTACTACATATAAATTCGTACCAAGTAAATAAATAAATACTGTTTATGAGTGGATGAAATAGTTACCCTCCCATAGAACTCGTTTTCTTTGGTACCAGCCTGTTAGAAAACCCAGTCAGGTAAGGAAGTACTCGAACCTAAATCGAGTATTTTAAACCTCAGGTGAGCGATTTCTCTGAATTTTCGATGTTTCTCACCAAAAGCGGATGTTTTAGCAAAAAAAAAAAAAAAAAAAGTCCAAAAACGTCGGGATGGGGCGGGGCAATCACGAATAATCTAACCCTTCTAGACCAGTCAGCTCTCAACATCATCCACTTAACAACCTTACCCGTATTCCCCCTCCCCCCCATCTGCAGACGATTTTACCCAACGTACCTTTCGTAGTCGTAGTGAAAAATAATTAATGCTACATATATATCCCTTCCAGATTGAAAAGTTTCCCCTGAGCTGAATAAAATCGTCTGTGTGCAGCACGAGGAAGCTACAAAAATGCGTCATCTTAGTGAAGGTGAGTTTTCTTATTTACATATTTTTGCTACCCCCAGATGATTTTACACAGAAAATATTTTTAGAAAGTGGCAGAGGGGTTTGTGAAAGCTGTATCAAACTCCTTCAATAAATACTGTATAGCGCACGTTGAATAAAATCGTTAGGAGATAAAAAGAATTAAATATTACGTCCCTCTCCCCCTGTGACCAAAGAACTAGGTAATAATATTTTTTCACTACATTTTTTACATATAAGATTGCATTATTATTATTATTATTATTATTATTATTATTATTATTATTATTATTATTATTATATCGTTACTACTACTACTACTACTATTATTATTACTACTACTGTTTGATTTATTATTTCTTTGCTTTTCCATGTCAGGTTTCCTTCTTGTACACTCCCTCCTTTCTCAGTCTTTTATTGTTTTCCTGTATATCTCCTTCTTTTACTCATACCGTTATCACTATACTCTCATGGTCGAAACATATCTAGTATTCCATTCCAGCTAACGCCAGACGATTTTCTTAAATTGAGTTCATAGGGGCCTGAGTAACACTGATGCTTTTCACAAGTTTTTCTATATGCGGATTACTTTTCTTCTGTATTCATGTTTTCTGATTGAATCCCTTACCAGAAGCCCCTATTATTAGGTGACAGGAGGCTTCGTGGCACCTCTTCCTAAGAGATTTATTTTGCATATTTAAAATTTTCCTGTATTTGTTTAATGCAAGGAAGAAGGAACCAAAGGCCGGGAGCCTGCAAAATTGTTCCCTCCGAGAAAAAAAAAAAAAAAAAAAAAAAAAAGCCAAATTCAAGATCCGTTCACTTTCAGTTTAACATTTACGTAGTGTTTAATATCGACACGTATTACAGAAGCGACTACTGAAATGTAATATGCGGAATAAATCGTTAAGGAAGAGGTACTACGAAATCTTCAGCCACTCACTACTCTGCATTTGGTGACATACAGTTGTTTAATATAGTCTAGCTATCTTCAGATGATTTAATTCAGCTTAAGATAGATCTCGTGTAGAAGGGGTTAATGAAGGCTAAATGTAACCCGTATAGTTGGAAGTATCTCCTAGCTGAGTAAAATCGTTTCAGAGTAGCAATAATTAAGTTAAAGTACGCAATCGGATTGAAAGGATAAAAATTCTGATGGGTTAACGAAGGATATGGGTGGGATTCTGACTGGCTCTGGGTTATTCGTAAAGCATCTTCCCCAGCGATTTATTTATCAAGCATTTTATTTTCGTAGTAATAGTGGTACTAACAGCAGTGCCACCACATGGAGGCATCCCTTTGTCTGAAGGTAGCCAGGGCCGGATTAATCCTGCTGTGGCCTGGTAAGCAGTGCTGACGGTTGGCCTGCAACACATAGATCTCTTCCATTATTTCCAGTGAAATTTTGGCATGACCTATAATGGCCTTTTTTGATGGCCTGATGAGTGATGACCCTTATTTGGATGCCCAAAGCTTATATTCCGCTCCGGAAGTCTGGATGGCCTGTGACAGACCGTGGCCTGGTAGGCAGTTGCCGATTTTGCCCATACCTGGTAATCCGGCCGTGAAGCTAGCAGTGGTAAAAAGACGTCATCGAACTGAAGGGGTTAACTACGTAAGAGTGGCGGCTCTTTGAGTTTATTCCTTATGCAGTTTTTAAAGGAATTTTGAAACGGGAGGGGTAGATATAGTCTTGGTCATTTACTTCAATATTACACTTGAATAAAGTCGTTGAATACAGTACAATAATCAGGTGGAAGCTTAGTATAAAAAATACTTCATCGTATTGAAAGGAATATGATAGACCTCATTTAGAGAGATTATTTAGTGTGACTGTTTTTAGTTTCGCAATTCAAACATTTGATTAAGTTTCCAAGGATCTTAAATGAGTTTCACACGTTTCATTACTTAGAAATTGTCCTTTCCAAAAAAAAAAAATTAAATACAGGAAAAATTAGATATGTGAGAAAAATCTGCATTCATTTGCATATCTTCTGCAGTCAGTCAATTAAGAAAAAAAAGGAAAAGAAAAAAAGAAGGTTGGGGCACTGGTTAGAACTTTAATGTAATTCGAACCTCCAAGTCATGGAAATAGTCCACTACATTTTTCTTTGCTCTTTTTGCAAAAATGAATATTAGTAATATCAGGGACCTGTATTGTATTTGTTCATGCAGGAAGAGCGAAAAGTACCGTAAGAACAAATTAATATTATTCACTCATACCTTTCCGTCAAACAAAACGAGGCAGGGAAAAGGATCGAAAATTTGTGTGATTCGGACATTCAGGCTTATATCCTTACACTTTCTGAAAGAAGGTATATTATTTACATCATTGACTTGTAACTTAACATTTGTTTATGCAAGAACGAAAAATACTGTAAAAGAAAAATAAGATCAGTAACTGGTTTCTGTCCTTCAAAAGGAAACAGAAAATAGATCGAAATTGAGTGATTTGAACGTTCATATTCCAGATACCTGACCTGGATAGACTTTAAAGGAACAAACTATTAATTCCATGTTGTAACTAAGATTAGTTTATGCAGGTAGGACGGACAGTAGGGTAAAATTCTCCTCCGCTTCCCTTGTCCATCTTGCAAAAATAAATATAAGTACCCGGTATATAATTATTATAAGTGTTCGAAAATGTCTGGTTCGAATAATCGGTTCAGGTCGATCCCTAGCATTTTTCCCCTACTATATTTCAGCATATAGTGCATTAATATTCTTGTGGATGTTGTAATTGCACACTGTTTCGATATTAGGATGTTTATCACAAGAGAACATTAAGTTCTAGTGTGTAAATAAATTGCAAAGGAAGAGGTGCCACGAAGCCTTCTAAGCTGTCAAGAATTCGAAACATCTCTGAATCGAACATCCAGGCTTCAAATTCCAACGGGCACTCACTGTGTCTTTTGCGGAGGAGGGGAGAGGACGAAGGTGTTGGGACTGGAACCATCCCAACGAATTTATTCACCGGCTCCTTACTTCATCAGATCGGCAACTATATTTCCTTATATATTGTAACTTGGGCTATATTCTTTGAAACCGGCATTCATTGTCGTAGATTTTACTGCTTGGGTTTAGTGGATTGTAATTATTAAAAACTTGTTCATTTTATGAAGTGCTTTTCTCATTTCTCCATTTTCAGACTTTTAAAGGTGGAGTACAGTGCAGCCGCCCTTCTTTGGAATGTGCAAGCCCCAGCAAAAAAACGGTACGGTAGCCTGTGTAAGTTCTTATTGCAGATTAAGCTTGCAGTGTCATTTGTTTTTACGTACTTTCAGTTTAGATATTTAACATTTTTGCTTTTTTTTTTTTTTTTTTTTTTTTTTTTTTAGGCTTGTTTTGAGTGACATATTTGTGGTACGATTTCGACGCATGTACTGTGCCGATCTTGGAAGTGCCAGCAAAATACTTTGTATAGTCTGCTACCATCCCGTCAACAATGGTTAAGTCTTTAGTTCAGCCATTCCGACTCTTTAGCCAAATGAATCATAACTGATTAATAGTGGCACCATTAACCAGCATGGTCGGGACAGTGCATGTATTTTCAGTTAACTACATTTAGCACTTTCATGGTCCGTGAAACCTTTCAGCAAAAGCCAGCTAAGTAAGAGCTGGAGAGATTAACATACTTTAAGTATTACCAGTAGAGATGCTGAAAATGGTTGGCGCTGCTGCCGGGTCATAGCAAGACAAGATTCTGCACTCCCTTCACTTGGTGCAGAAATCTCGTTTTTACTCTAACATGAACTAATATATCCATCTCTCCCATCTGCTGTGACAAGGTTAACAATATGCTAGTCAGGAAGAAGTGTCATGGAAAGGATGAGCTGGTGATGTATTTTCTACTATTCTTGCTGTCCAGATGATTTTAATCTGCTTAGGTGGACCAAATGAACTGGAATAACATTACCATCAGGTCCTTGATTACTATAGTCTTTCCTACGTCAAAAGCATGAGGATGGAGCCGGAGTAAATACGTCAGAGTGAAGGTGTTGGTTGTGATTTGGACGCTGAGTCGGGTACACCTGCCTTGCCCCTTTCCACCAGGCAGACCTTGGTGTATGTCTGGTGTTAAAAATGTACTGTTCTCTAAAATCATTGCTGTTTTTTGATGGATATTCAGTTAGTGTTAATGATCAAAACCTTACTGCTGTCTGATGTCCTTTGCAGTCAACTAAAATCCGTACTTTTGGTAGACCCCTTAGAAACAAAATCATCTGGATTGTGCAATTGTTCCATCCCTAATGCGGGCATTTGCTTCCACATCGACCTTGTGTTGGACAAAAACCACTTAAGAGGGACTCTTGAAAACCCGTATTTCCTTCCACACCCCTGCCCGAAGTCCACATTTTCCCCCCATATAGTGCAAAATTTTTTTACACCCCCCAATTTAAACCTCCTAAAAGCATTAATATGGTTTAAAAAACACATTAGGTCAATACAGGATTTATTTATTTATTGTACTGTATCTTATGAGAAGAGTAGACACATATTGCCGGAGATGAGGTAAAGAGGGAGAACGCAAAAATCCACCGCATTACACCCTGCCCGGTTCATACTGCCGCATTACGCTAACAGTGCCTGCGTTAAAATGTTTATTTCCTTCCACAAAATCGTGCCACGTTAGAGCAATATCGTGTTACAGCAAACTCCGTTAGGAGATGAACACCTTTTTAAAACTAATTGGCTCTATCCAGTAGAATACATTAGTCTTTTATGGCAAAGTTAAGACTTGTACCAAGGGGCTTGTGTTATAGTTTAAGATGTCTGCCCTCTTTGTCATCTATACTTTTGTCCGAGGGGGGCGCGGTAGCACAGTGGTAGCGCGCTGGTCTTGTGATCGGGCGATTGCAAGTTCGAGCCTCGCCCAGGCTGCCGTGCCGGGAGGGGTAGCTCCCTCCTGTAACCCTAGCGGGGCTATATAGTCCAATACAGGGTTTAGCTCGGGGGAACTCCATTTCTCCCATTTTTTTATACTTTTGTCATCAGTTTTTCTGCTGGCCTCATTTTATCAAACCGCCCGTACAGAGCAGTATTTGCAGTACCCTCAAACCCTGAGATTACCAGAGGTCTTTTGGGACTGCTGTTGTGGATGATAAAGGTGCCGGGGACTCGACTCGACTGATTGTGCCTAGCTGAACCGGACTCAACCCACCTGGCCAACATTGGATCCCACAGCAAAACAGCTAAGTTCCCTCACTTTTCTTCTTCACAAGCCCCATAAATAATTTTTTTTTTTTTTTTTTTTTTTTTTCCAAATCTTTTATCAGTTTGCCTATGGCATTCTTTTAATTTATGTACTGTATTTTTACATGTGTACTAATCCATTTTCTTCCCATGCTGGCTGTTCGGTTAGAACAGGTACTTCAAAATGGACTACTGTATATGGTAATTTTAGCTGACTAGGTGGATGGGTGGGCTAGAGAGGGACAGAAAAAGGAGGTATAGGAATGGAGCTGCATTTTAGGCAGGTTTTATGTAATTTATAGGTAGATGTTTAGACATAGGCTTACTTTGGTTTAGTCATGGTTGGTTCTGGTTTTGTCCAGTTTTATGATCGGTTTCATCAGGTATTGGTTGTAATGTCATGGTTTTGTCAGGTATTGGTTGTAAAGTCGTGGTTGTTTTTCTTACTGCAGCGCTGGAGCAACCATAGGTGAGTTTAAAACACACACAGTACGTATAAGATTTATTTCAGTTTTTCTCTTGTATGTAAAAACTTAAAATGTCTCCATAAGCTATCATATTTCATACTGTCAGTTTAATATAAGCCATAGTTATTTGAAGCATTTTGCACCTTTATGAATAAAATAAAATAAAGCAGTGTCAGTTTTGATAAAATGACATTTAATCCCTGTCATAAGTTTTTCCTGTGGAATTACAGATTAGGGTGAAGAATGGGGAATTTGAGTGCTCCCTGTTGCACTATGACAAAGGCTGATATGGACGGTGTAAGTTGTATTGGAAAAAGGTACTGTACAACTCTAGATCATAGGAATTTGTGTAAATAAGTGGTCTGAAACATGTGAAATTAAATATCTTGCACCATCTTTACCTCTGAAACCCATGTATTTTCTTACAGACTGGAATAGTTAGAGAGGATATCAGTGCCCCCGTCCTGCCCTGCCAAGTTTAAGGGGTCGTAAGACTGTGCATCGATAAAGTTCCTGTGGTAAACTCCTTCAGTCATGGTGCTTCTTGTAAAGTGGCAGTATTTTGACATAACCTATGAAATAAAATGAGTGAAATATTCTTAAACTCAGCTGTTTTTCAGGTTGTTTCCTTAGGATGGACTTGAACGATGAATGAGGGTGGGTTAGAACGCCATCAGGGACCAGGTTTGTGAGAGATCGTATATCTGCATTGGTAAAAAGGTAATGGTAAACTTGAATCTGGACACTTATGTGTGATTGAGAAGTGATTATTTTGAGACACTTTGAAATAAAGAAATATCCTTGAACTTCTTACTCCTTGAGTTATATTTTTTTCAGCTTGCGTGCTCCAAGGACCATAGCACTTCCGAGGATGGTTTAGGGCTGCAGTCTTCCCAGACCAAGGTTGGAAGTTGCAAGGTTGCATCAGTGAAAAGGTACTGTGTGACATGGAGTCATTTGCAAACCTTTTGGGGGATTAAGGAGTCTAGCAATAGGTATCTACTACAGGACCTTTAAACGGTCAGGATGAATGTTGTTGCTCAACCCCAGTCTTTCTTGCTGAGCATCGATAAAGGTCCTGTGGTAAACTCCTTCAGTCATGGTGCTTCTTGTAAAGTGGCAGTATTTTGACATAACCTATGAAATAAAATGAGTGAAATATTCTTAAACTCAGCTGTTTTTCAGGTTGTTTCCTTAGGATGGACTTGAACGATGAATGAGGGTGGGTTAGAACGCCATCAGGGACCAGGTTTGTGAGAGATCGTATATCTGCATTGGTAAAAAGGTAATGGTAAACTTGAATCTGGACACTTATGTGTGATTGAGAAGTGATTATTTTGAGACACTTTGAAATAAAGAAATATCCTTGAACTTCTTACTCCTTGAGTTATATTTTTTTCAGCTTGCGTGCTCCAAGGACCATAGCACTTCCGAGGATGGTTTAGGGCTGCAGTCTTCCCAGACCAAGGTTGGAAGTTGCAAGGTTGCATCAGTGAAAAGGTACTGTGTGACATGGAGTCATTTGCAAACCTTTTGGGGGATTAAGGAGTCTAGCAATAGGTATCTACTACAGGACCTTTAAACGGTCAGGATGAATGTTGTTGCTCAACCCCAGTCTTTCTTGCTGAGCATCGATAAAGGTCCTGTGGTAAACTCCTTCAGTCATGGTGCTTCTTGTAAAGTGGCAGTATTTTGACAAAACCTATGAAATCAAATGAGTGAAATATTCTTAAACTCAGCTGTTTTTCAGGTTGTTTCCTTAGGATGGACTTGAACGATGAATGAGGGTGGGTTAGAACGCCATCAGGGACCAGGTTTGTGAGGGATCGTATATCTGCATTGGTAAAAAGGTAATGGTAAACTTGAATCTGGACACTTATGTGTGATTGAGAAGTGATTATTTTGAGACACTTTGAAATAAAGAAATATCCTTGAACTTCTTACTCCTTGAGTTATATTTTTTTCAGCTTGCGTGCTCCAAGGACCATAGCACTTCCGAGGATGGTTTAGGGCTGCAGTCTTCCCAGACCAAGGATGGAAGTTGCAAGGTTGCATCAGTGAAAAGGTACTGTGTGACATGGAGTCATTTGCGAACCTTTTGGGGGATTAAGGAGTCTGGCAATAGGTATCTACTACAGGACCTTTAAACGGTCAGGATGAATGTTGTTGCTCAACCCCAGTCTTTCTTGCTGAGCATACCCGATGATCGAAGATAAACTGCTGTGGGGCAGTCCTAAAGGTACAGTACAGCACATAAATTGTGTAAGGATCCAAGACCCCCTTGGAAGCAGCACCTCACTAAGGTTGGACCAGGGTCCTTCCCCATGTCAAAGTGCTGGGAATTGTGGTGGTTTGGCTCCTGGGTGTATGTTGCAACAGCTTTGATCCACCCAAAGTACACAGCACAATCACTTGTGGGCTCCCAGTCAGTGCCAGGAAGAGGGTAAATACTAATAGTAACAGCCATTCCTTTATTATCCCCTTCAAGGTGTAGGGGGCTAAGACGACACTGCCATAGCCAAGTGCATTAAGAGGAAATGAACAGCTTCCTTCTGTTGATAGCAGGACATGATCAGAAAATCATCCAGTCACCTCTTTGTGATTAAACCCCAGCAACCTCTGTTCATACCAGTAGTCAGTTTTCACCTGACAAGATGCAGCATAACCCCTTTTCAGCTTAGTGGATAAACAGGTTGTGTCAGACTGTAGGATGAATTTGACTCTTAACTAAGGATTTATTCTTACTTCCTAACTAATGCTAGGTGAACTTCATGTAGCCATGAGGAAGTTGTCAGTGACCCAGTTCAGTATAATGGAAAAATAAATCACGTTGAAGGGGTGAAGGATAATGTGAATGAATGTCTATTCTGTCTAGGCAGAAGCCATTTCTTTATAATCCTGCAGCCTTAGACCATTTAATTCAGGCGCACCAGGACATGAACCTGGTGGACTGCAGGCCGATATGCTCCTCCTTCAGTCCACCATCCTCCTGTCAGTCTCTCTGATCAAGCAGACCCATCAACTGCAGGCAAGCAGTGCTCCTTCAGACCGCAGGGCTGTCCTCTGCAGTGAATCCATGTTCCATTGTGGCTGACATTGCCTCACCACAGTGAGTTGCAAGGATTAATGTGGAGGTTTGGTTCCTAGGTGGACACCATATTTGCATCTCCACTAAGTTAACAGGAACACCATTGTAGGCTCCATGCCACCCCCTTCTTTGGTTATATGGTTACCACCCAGCATTGTAAATTGTTTCCATTTAGGGTAGAGCCACCTGAAGGAATGAGTAATGAATAGAGACCGGAGGGGGATTTGTCTAGCTGGGTAGTGGAGTACACCAGTTATACTGGTGCCACCGCATGAAGGTATTCCTCTTCAGCATGTTAAAGTCCTTCACTGCCTTTATCAACAGAGGGCCGTTGCTGGTGGTCTAGTGATTAGAAAAATGTCCCAATTGGAATAATAACCTTGCAGAGGAGTTTTGCAGAGTTGTATGAGGAATATGAGTGAGGGTGGTGGGGTTGGAGGAAGGGCAGTCTGTTAAGGGCAGGGTTATATGGAGGCAATTTGTTTGTGGCCACCCCCTAAGGCAGTAAGGCAGCTAGGTATAGATGAACACTTTAAAAATCACTACTCACTAATTGAGAATCTGCACAAGAAACTGGCATCTCTTCCCCTTTGCAATCTTGTGGTTTTTAAGCTTGAGAGAGTTCTCAATGAAGCATTATGCAGTGGTAAGTTTGACAGTTCAGTTTTAATATTTTTATGCTATTGATCAAAATTTTTGTGTGTACATTACTGCCACCCCGAATGGGATTGAGGCGTCTAGCAATAGATAGATAGACATTACTGCCTTCTCTCCTGTGTATTTCATTGTTTAGTGTTGTAAGACTAGAAACTGGCAGTGATTCAGGTTAAATTAAATCCACAAAAAGAAAAGATTTTTGTATATGAGCAGCAGCAGAAGTATTATACAGCAATAGTTTTTTTATTTTTTTTTTATCCCATTATATGTTTTCTAATATTTTTCAGATAAGCTAAATGTTTTAAATTGTACAGATTTCCACTGACAAAATTTCAGGAGTCCCGGATGTTGTGCCCACATTACCTATTGGCCATATGAAGAGAGAAACTGGAGAGAGAAACAGCAGCATTGATAGGAGTGTCTGAGTAACAAGGATAATGGTGGTGGAGAACACACATACACAGCGCGACTGGCACCCATTGAAAGTGCCGATAATTGGCAGAAAACCATATGCGGTAAGCAATGTGTTGTGGGAGTGGAATATGTTACCGGTTGATAGCCTAGGACTGTAGCATTAGCAGTCACTTAAAACAGGTTAGGAGTCAACAGTCAACCGTTGCTTATGTACCAAAATTGCTTACCCCGAGATCAAACTTATGATATCCAGAATCACTGTGTGCATTTGGTAATGAAGTACCTCAGTATTCTATCCCTTCTGTCCAATATATTTTCTACAGCATCTGCAACACTTTATAGAGAGAGAGAGAGAGTTTTATTTCATTTAGTGTTTCTTTTAGTGTTATATCCTATAACTTCACATGCCTAACACTGAAATATGTAGTTGATTTTCATATTCTTTTTTACACATTTCACAAAGTAAGCTCATACTTATTTTTAAAATTTTCTCTAATCAGTCATTCTTGTTCTTAAATATTATTTGTGCCTTCTCAAAGTCCAATTTTTACAAATAATTTATTTCTTGTTCAGTGGCTTCCTTAGTCTTACTTCCTCATCTGCAATTTATTAAATATTTTTATCCTGCACTCTCTTTTCCACAATATTGTTTGCTTCTGTTTTGCCCATTCCTGCCAGGTTTTCTATATTTATCCTGGAGGTGTTGAATGTCTCATACGTATCCAGTTTTATTTTCCTCACAGTGCCTTTAGATTCTCACTTCAATTGCATCTCTATCTATCTATCTATCTATTGCCAGACGCCTCAATCCCGTTTGGGGTGGCCACAAACAAATCGCCTCCAAGTCGCCCTGTCCCCTGCCATTTCACTGCCCTGCTCCCAACTCACCCCCCCCTCTCTCATATACCTCTCCACCCCATCCCTCCATCCCATCCTCGGCCTTCCCCTCCCTCTTCCCCCCTCCACCTCACTCACATACACTCTCTTCGTCAGTCTTTCACCCTCCATCCTCTCCACATGGCCAAACCACCTCAGTGTGTTCCTCATAACTCTTCCTATCACATCCACATCCACACCACAACGCTCCTTTATATCCTCATTCGTCAGCCTGTCTCTCCATGTGACTCCACAGGCTCCTCTTAAGTAACTCATTTCCACAGCTCTCACTCTTGACTTGTGTCGTTCCAACAACGTCCAAGCTTCACTTCCATACGTTAGAGTTGGTATCACAATACTGTCACGTAGTAACTTTTTCACTTCCATGCTCACTTCCATGTTTCTTATCACTGCTTTCAAAGAACCAGCAACCTTTCTTCCCTGTTGTACCCTTTCAAGCACATCACCCTCCAAACCTCCATCCTTACTCATCACACTACCCAAGTACTTAAACGTACTCACATTTTCCAATTCCTCACCATCCAACCTCGCTGTACATTCATTGACTTCACCTCTCTCAAAGACCATCACTTTACTCTTCCCTACATTCACCTTTAGATTCCGTTTCTTACACACACTCCCAAACTCATCCACCAAGCCTTGCAGCTCTCCTTCGTCTTCACTCAACAACACAGTATCATCTGCAAACAACAGTACAGGGAGTTTCCAAACACTATCCTCTCTCACCAGGGCCACTACAACATCCACTACCCTACCTTGTACCTCTTTTATTACCCCATCCATGTACAGATTGAACAACCATGGAGACATGACACATCCATGTTTCAACCCAACCTTCAAAGAGAAAAATTCACTTAGTTCACCATCCACACGCACTGCAGCCTTCGCACCATCGTACATGCTCTTCACAGCATTCAGCAACTTCCCATCTACTCCATATATTCTTAACACTTTCCACAATCCTTGTCTATCCACCCTGTCATATGCTTTCTCCAAATCCATGAAAGCTGCATACAACTTCCTTCCCTTCTCTAGAAACTTTTCCACTAAAGATCTAAGAACGAATATCTGATCTACACAACCTCTTCCCTTCCTAAAGCCTCCCTGTTCTTCTCCAACTATTTTCTGTTCTTTCTCTAACTCTGTCAATAAGTATCCTACCATACACTTTTCCTATTATACTAAGAAGACAAATGCCCCTATGATTACCACACACTTCTTTTTTCCTTTTTCCTTTGTACAAGGGAATAATTATACCTGACTTCCAATCCTCTGGGACTCTACCTTCCTCCCAGGCCAATCTGCACATCTTCCACATCCATTCTACTACTATCTCTACCCCATGCTTCAGCATTTCACCACACACTCCATCAATTCCTGGGGCTTTCCCCGATTTAACTTTCTTCATTGCTTCCACAACTTCTATCCTACTGATTTCTTCCCGTCTTCTCACCTCCCTCCTTCTCCCAGCCATTCCCCAGCCACTTATACTCACATTACTTCCATACTTTATGTTCAACAATTCCTTAAAGTGTTCTCTCCATCTGCTCACTTTTTCTCCCTTCTCCACCAGTAATCTACCATTATTATCTTTCACTCCCCTGCTAACTTCACTTCCACCCTGTCTTACTCTTTTCACCTCTTTCCAGAACATTTTCTTAGTCCCTCCACTTTACACTCAAATTCCTTCCAAATTCCTCATCCACTCTCTTCTTACTCTCTCTTACTAATCTTTTCACCTCTCTCTTTCTTTCTACATATAACTCTCTCTTCCGCCTCTCAACTTCTTCCACGCCCCTATTTCTCATCCATTCATTGTATGCTTTCTTCTTTTGTGCCACAGCCTGTCTCACCTCTTCAGTCCACCACGCTGTTCCTTGCACCCCCCTCCGTCTTCTCTTCCTTCCACACACCACATCACATGCTGCACATATTTCTTCTGTAAATATCCTGCACACACCTTCCACATCTCCCATCTGCTCCAATTCATATTTGCCCAATCATTCCTCCACTTCTCTCTTATACTCTGCCTTTTTCTCATCCTATTGTAACCTTTCCACTCTCCTTGCAACTACTCCTTCCTCTCGTCTTTCCCTTCTTCTATTCCTCCATCTTACTTGAATTCTAATTCTGACCACCACCAAGTAGTGGTCAGAAAGTCCACTCCCCCAACCTCTATGAACTCTTGCATCCATTACACATCTTCGCATCCTTTCATCCACACACGCATAATCAATCATTGCCTTCCTTTCATTCAGTTCACCACCCACCCTTCTCATCACTCGCCATGTATACCTGTGGATCATTTTATGCCTGAAGAGGGTATTGGCTATCACCAACACCCTCCCAGCACAAATGTCCACTAACGCACTCCCATTCTCATCTATCTCAGCAGGCACACCCCACTCACCAACTATTCCATCCACCTTCACATTCCCAACTTTACCATTCATATCACCGATCTAAAACACTCTCTCATTCCTTCCAAACTTTTCCATGCACACTGCTACATTTGTCCAGAACTCTTCTCTCACTCTTCTAGCATGATCTTGCGTTGGCGCATACACACACACAATCACCACATTTGTATTCCAACTTTCAACTTTACCCACACAATCCTTGACCCAACTGATCCATACTGTCTTATGCTCTTCTTCCATCTTTTACTCACAACTATACATACTCCTTCCTTTGCCCTCTCATTCTCACCTACTCCTGCACATATACCCCATCCATACTCCCATTCTCTCACACTTTCTCCCCTCCATTTTGTTTCAGTTATTCCACATACATCCACTTTCGCACCTTCAAGCACCTGGACACTCTTTCTCTCTTTCACCTCATAATTCGCTCCCCTTACATTCCACGTTCCGATAACCATGTCCTTTGTCTGTCCTTGGTCGTCATCGTTTGGTCAGTCCTTGTCCGAGGCTTATTGTTTGTTTTTTTAGTTAGTTGTTTTCCGGGGAGGGGCACTAACCCTCCGCCAACCCTTTTAGTCGCCTTTTACGACAAGCAGGGATACTGGGGGAGTATTCTTGAAAAAAAAAAAACCCAGGGGTAGGGTATTCTAACATTTTTCTGATTTATCCTTTGCCCAATTCTAATTCGTTTAGTCTCATACAGCAGTGCACATTTTGGTGTTCTTGGTAGTTTCAATAATTTTGTTAACTATTTAGTTTATCAATTACTTTTGTCTTTATCTTTTAACTTCATCCATGTTTTTTCCCAAATAGTGACACTGGTGTTACACATGCGTCAAATTGTTTGTCCTACTTTTATTCTACTTTTTTGAATTTTATATTATTTTTATTCTCATTCACTGGTACCATACTTTTGTCATGTTGACTGTCTTCATTCTGCTTCCATTGAGGTTGGATTACTTATCCTAAGTACAGTAGCTGATTCACTGTTTCTTTAATTTCCATTCCATTAATTTCTAGCATGCAACATTTTCCTACCAATGCTTGTTTATTGGTTTTTGATCATTCATTTTCAGACACTTCAGTTTCTGAAACATTTACATGGTCCTGATTATTTCTTGAATGTCATTTTTTTGTGCAGTGGCCATGCTATCATCCTGAAAAATCAACAGGCTAATTTTCACTTATACCTTCCATTCCTTTCATTTTGTACCTGTCATTCTGCATAATGAAGCTATTGTAATGGAGCATATTTTTGCTCCTAATATGGAGCATTGTCTAACCATCTCTAATATGGACTTCCTTGCACATTCCTATTTGTCACTGGTATTAGCACATTCTCGGAATTTATTTGATGTATTTCCAGTGTTTTCCCATATTCCATTCTGCCAATCTTTTTTTCATTACATCTTTTAACAAATTTATTGAACATTGTGATACTGTATATTGAAATATACTGCTGGTAATCTTTTTTTCTTATACAGTATATATTCTGACCACTACTTGGTGGTGGCCAGAATTAGGATTCAAGTAAGATGGAGGAATAGAAGAAGGGAAAGACGAGAGGAAGGAGTAGTTGCAAGGAGAGTGGAAAGGTTACAAGAGGATGAGAAAAAGGCAGAGTATAAGAGAGAAGTGGAGGAATGATTGGGCAAATATGAATTGGAGCAGATGGGAGATGTGGAAGGTGTGTGCAGGATATTTACAGAAGAAATATGTGCAGCATGTGATGTGGTGTGTGGAAGGAAGAGAAGACGGAGGGGGGTGCAAGGAACAGCGTGGTGGACTGAAGAGGTGAGACAGGCTGTGGCACAAAAGAAGAAAGCATACAATGAATGGATGAGAAATAGGGGCGTGGAAGAAGTTGAGAGGCGGAAGAGAGAGTTATATGTAGAAAGAAAGAGAGAGGTGAAAAGATTAGTAAGAGAGAGTAAGAAGAGAGTGGATGAGGAATTTGGAAGGAATTTGAGTGTAAAGTGGAGGGACTGTAAGAAAATGTTCTGGAAAGAGGTGAAAAGAGTAAGACAAGGTGGAAGTGAAGTTAGCAGAGGAGTGAAAGATAAAAATGGTAGATTACTAGTGGAGAAGGGAGAAGAAGTGAGCAGATGGAGAGAACACTTTAAGGAATTGCTGAACATAGAGGATGGAAGTAATGCGAGTATAAGTGGCTGGGGAATGGCTGGGAGAAGGAAGGAGGTGAGAAGACAGGAAGAAATCAGTAGGATAGAAGTTGTGGAAGCAATGAAGAAAGTTAAATTGGGGAAAGCCCCAGGAATTGATGGAGTGTGTGGTGAAATGCAGAAGCATGGGGGAGAGATAGTAGTAGAATGGATGTGGAAGATGTGCAGATTGGCCTGGGAGGAAGGTAGAGTCCCAGAGGATTGGAAGTCAGGTATCATTATTCCCTTGTACAAAGGAAAAGGGGAAAAAGAAGTGTGTGGTAATCATAGGGGCATTTGTCTTCTTAGTATAATAGGAAAAGTGTATGGTAGGATACTTATTGACAGAGTTAGAGAAAGAACAGAGAAATTAGTTGGAGAAGAACAGGGAGGCTTTAGGAAGGGAAGAGGTTGTGTAGATCAGATATTCATTCTTAGATCTTTAGTGGAAAAGTTTCTAAAGAAGGGAAAGAAGTTGTATGCGGCTTTCATGGATTTGGAGATAGCATATGACAGGGTGGATAGACAAGGATATATGGAGTAGATGGGAAGTTGTTGAATGCTGTGATGAGTATGTACGATGGTGCGAAGGCTGCAGTGTGTGTGGATGGTGAACTAAGTGAATTTTTCTCTTTGAAAGTTGGGTTGAAACAGGGATGTGTCATGTCTCCATGGTTGTTCAATCTGTACATGGATGGGGTAATAAGAGGTACAAGGTAGGGTAGTGGATGTTGGAGTGGCCCTGGTGAGAGAGGATAGTGTTTGGAAACTCCCTGTACTGTTGTTTGCAGATGATACTGTGTTGTTGAGTGAAGACGAAGGGGAGCTGCAAGGCTTGGTGGATGAGTTTGGGAGAGTGTGTAAGAAACGGAATCTAAAGGTGAATGTAGGGAAGAGTAAAGTGATGGTCTTGAGAGAGGTGAAGTCAGTGAATGTACAGCGAGGTTGGATGGTGAGGAATTGGAAAATGTGAGTACGTTTAAGTACTTGGGTAGTGTTATGAGTAAGGATGGAGGTTTGGAGGGTGAAGTGCTTGAAAGGGTACAGCAGGGAAGAAAGGTTGCTGGTTCTTTGAAAGCAGTGATAAGAAACATGGAAGTGAGCATGGAAGTGAAAAAGTTACTACATGACAGTATTGTGATACCAACTCTAACGTATGGAAGTGAAGCTTGGACATTGTTGGAAGGACACAAGTCAAGAGTGAGAGCAGTGGAAATGAGTTATTTAAGAGGAGCCTGTGGAGTCACATGGGGAGACAGGCTGACGAATGAGGACAAAAAGGAGCGTTGTGGTGTGGATGTGGATGTGATAGGAAGAGTTATGAGGAACACACTGAGGTGGTTTGGCCATGTGGAGAGGATGGAGGGTGAAAGACTGACGAAGAGAGTGTATGTGAGTGAGGTGGTGGGGGGAAGAGGGAGGGGGAGGCCGAGGATGAGATGGAGGGATAGGGTGGAGAGGTATATGAGAGAGGGGTGTGTGAGTTGGGAGCAGGGCAGTGAAATGGCGGGGGACAGGGCGACTTGGAGGCGATTTGTTTGTGACCACCCCAAATGGGATTGAGGTGTCTGGCAATAGATAGATAGATAGATAGATATAGATATATATATATATATATATATATATATATATAATCAGGAAGTGATGTTCTCTTACTGATTTACCTCATCTTGCCCCACACTGGTCCTCTCATAATCTCTAGCATTTCACTCACTTGCTTCTCTTACTTTTTCAAGCATTATTAACAAATGGATAAGATGTAGTGCTACATATTTCTTCCTGCACCTTCCTCATTCTTTTTCTGTATCTGCCCTCCTCTTGTCCTATTTCTCCCAACCTTATTGTCACTTCGTATTAGCTTCTCTTCTTTCCTCTTCAGGTGGCTTTACATTGAGTGACAAACCTGATGGTTTCCTAAAAGTCAGGAAACCATATACAACACTAGGGGGTAACCATATAACCAGCCTATACATTTTCCCTGTGCTAAGTGGAATGGTGGAGGGTTAGTTCCCCGCCCCGTAAAACAACTCACTCAAACGGTCATCCCTTATGGGATTATGGTAATTATGGTATCTGTCTGTCTATCTATCTATTGCCAGACACCATAATTCCGTAAGGGGTGGCCATTTGACTTTGAGTTATTTGTTTTACGGGGAGGGGCACTAACCCTCCACCAATCCACCTGCTGACACATAGGGAGCACGTATGGTTTGGGTATATGGTTACCACTCAGCATTGTAAATGGTTTCTTGGCTTACAGGAAACCATTTGGCTTGTCACTCAATGTAAAGCCACCTGTAAAGGAAAGAAAAGCAATAAGAAGTGAGAGGAACGATGGGAGAAATAGGAAGAGAGGAGGGCAGACACAGAAAAAGAATGATAAAGGCTAAGGAAGAAGTAGGCAGCACCACATCAAGTGAGTGGATTATGGTCGGCACCACCTACCACATTATGGTATCTGGCAATAGATAAATAGGAATTTAACCTGCCCCATCCCGACGTTTTCTGGGCAGTGGTATGCCCCAGTCCCGACATTTTTGGACCTTTTTTTTTTTGCCTCAAACATCCGCTTTTGGTGAGAAATATCGAAAATTCATAGAGAAATCGCTCACCTGAGGTTTAAAATACTCAGTCCAGGTAGGAGTACCTCCTTACCTTACAGGGTTTTCTATCAGGCTGGCTGCAAAGAAAACGAGTTCTGTGGGAGGATAACTATTCTACACCACTCATAAACGGTATTTATTTATTTATTTGGTACGAATTTATATGTAGTACGAGAGTATATTGGTTTTCAAACGGTAATATAAGCATTATAAGCATTGTTTCACTCACTAACTCACCATTCCAGACCTTTTTACCTGATCATCATTTCTGACTGTTTCTTCCTCTGATGTTTGTCCTCCACATTGTCATCGATTGGGGAATCACTCTGGCCCTGAATTTCGTACCGTGGCATGACATGGCTTTACTGGCCAGGTCACTGATAACAGGTGAATTGCTGAGAAAAGGTCATGCAGGGGGGGAGAGGAGGTCATGCTGGGTAAGGCATTGTCCCTGCCTGGCATCTTGTAGAGGAAGGTGTCCCGTGTATACGTGCCAAAAATCGCTCGCGAAAATTGAAAATTGTGCAAATTAGGGACCTTGCAATGTTGCCACGTTAATTTACGTCTCTGGGATATGAGTGCACATCATGTGAGGACGTGAATTCACGTCTCCGGGATGGGGCGGGTTAATATGATTCATCTATAGTTGTTCAAGTCTGTTTCCCTTGCCTTTATGTGTGTTTTGAATATAATCTGTATGCCATTTGTTTGGTATTTCAGTTTCATATACTTCCATCATCCATACAGAATAATAGAATGTGAATACTACCTCCTCTTTTTTTCTTTTTTTTTTGGCCCTGTAGGTTTTCCAGCAGTTTATTTAGCCAGTACCTCTCTCACTTCTCCAGTAGTCAGTTTTTCATCATCTGTTATGTTTTCATATCTCCAGCACTCATATTTTCTAACAGGTCATTGTATTTCTCACATCTGTTTGCCATGTCATTCATCGTATAAACTTTGCTAATATTCGTTACTCTCTTTAATCTGGTGTGGATCCTTCACATCTTTTCCCTTATTGTTTTGTATTATGTACTGATGTGGTGATTTGTTTTCTTTATTTCCCAAAGCACATCATTATTATTCCTTTTGTCAATTAAATTTTCATTAATTTTTTCTAGTCTTATTTCTTCATTCTCTTCAACTTTAAGTTATTTTCCATTCGGTCTTCCTTCCTTCGAATATTAGTTCCTTTGTTTTCAACTTTTTACCTGTTTTCATATATTTCTCTCTTCTTCCATCAGTCTTTTAACTTCAGATCCTGGTTTTACATTTTCTGATATTTTTTTTTTCCAAATGCCTTATCTAGTATTTCATATAATTTCCACTTCTCCATTCTTGTTCAGCTTTTGTCATATATTCTTTTCTGACTTTCTAGCACCCTGTTGTTTTCAGTCATTTCTTTAAATGCTATCCAACCTTTCTCATTAAGATTCAGTTTCCACTCATTTTCACTTTGTGTCTTTATCATCTAGTACAACAGTGTTATGATCTGCTTTCTTCACTTGTTTGTGTTTATTTTGGTAAGTTTGTACAGACTTTGCTCATCGACAGTCATACATTTGACATCACCATAATTTTGATTTATCACATAATCTAATATTAATAGATTTTTCATTTTCATTTTGTTGCGTTCACTAACGTCTGTTTTCCCAAACACTTTCTTCTGTTTGATTTCTCCATTGATGTTCCTCACCATTTCAATAGTGCCTTTCCTGCTTCATGTTTGTGTAATTTATTTACCCTGATTCCATCACTACTACTACTACTACTTTTATTTACAATTTTTGTATTTAAATCACTCATAATTATATAATCTTCCTTAGTCTTCAGCACTCTTAAAATGCTCATTGTTGTTTTCAAACTTATTTCCTCATTTATCACTCTGCTTTATGTTTTCCCATATAGACTTATTATACTTAAAACTCTTTATGTGGTTTCCATTCTTACTGTCAGTTCGGTACCATCATTTTCTTCACTTTCACTGTATTTATTCAATACAGTACTTTTCACCATAATTTGTATATCTCTGCCCCATCTGCATTGTTACTACTGTGTGATTTATACCATATTAAATTTACTTGTTCACTGTTTCTAAAAAAAATTTCATTGAGCACTATTATGTAAGGCTTAAGCGTGTTTATTTCACTTAGGCTTGGAATTTTCTTATATTGCTACACTCTGCATACCTTTAATTTTAGTACACCATTTCCATTGATATTTTGCTATTAGTAAGACCTCACTGTAACAGACTAATTGGTTCCCAAGCCATTCCGAAAAAAGTGAAATTCAGATAAATTCAGATAAAAGCGACATCTGGACTTACCTCGTTAACTCGGACTTTTTCCGATACATCAGACATTAGTCAGGATCGTACCAATGGTTTTTAAAGTGTTTTCACTACCACTGCAGTACTGTACTGTATTATACCTTCACTACAATAATCAACTGGTATAATATAATGGAGGGAGAGTAAGAAATTGTCTTGGAAGGAGGTAAAGAAAGTAAGGCAGTGTGAAAGGGGATATAGTAGGGGAGTGAAAGATAGGAATAATAGATTGTTGGTGGAGAAGAGAGAGAAATTGAGGATTTGTTTAATGTAGGGAGTGAGAGCAATCCAAGTATAAGTGGTTGGGGAATGGCTGGGAGAAGAGATGAGAGGAGGGAGGAAGAGATCAGTAGGGCAGAAGTAGTGGAAACAATGAAGATCAAGTTGGGAAAGGCTCCAGGAATTGGAGTGTATGGTGAAATGCTGAGGTATGGGGGTGAGATTGTTGTGGAGTGGATATGGAAGTTGTGTAGATTGGCTTTGGAAGAGGGAAGGGTTCCAGAGGACTGGAAAGCAGGTATAATTGTTCCTTTATACAAAGGAAAAAGGGAGAGAGAAGTATGTGGTAACCATAGGGGTATTTGCCTTCTTAGTGTGACTGGTAAAATATATGGTAGAATACTCATTGATAGGGTTAGGTATATGACAGAGGAGCTAGTTGGAGAAGAACAAGAGTGATTTAGGAAGGGAAAAGGGTGTGTAGATCAGATATTTGTTCTAAGATGTTTAGGGGAGAAGTATCTAGAGAAGGGCAAGAAAGTGTATGCTGCCTTCATGGACTTGGAGAAAGCTTATGACAGAATAGATAGGCAAGGTATGTAGAAGGTATTAAGAATATATGGAGTGGAGGGGAAATTGTTGAGTGCTGTGAAGAGTATGTACGAAGGAGCTAGGGCTACGGTGAAAGTGGATGGTGAGCTGAGTGAGTTCTTTGATCTCAATGTGAGACTGAAACAGGGTTGTGTGATGTCTCCATGGCTGTTTAATATATACATGGATGGGGTTGTAAAGGAGGTGCAAGGGAGGGCAGTGGATGTGGGGGTGGCTCTAATTAATGAGGGTGAGATTTGGAAGATTCCAGTGTTGCTGTTTGCTGATGATACAGTATTGTTGAGTGAAGATGAATGGGAGTTGCAAGGTTTGGTGAATGAATTTGGGACAGTGTGTAGGAGGAGGAAGCTGAAAGTTAATTTAAACTAAAGTAAAGTTATGGTGTTTGAGAGGAATGAAGTCACAGAATGTACAGTGAAGTTGGATGGTGAAGATATGGAGAATGTGAGTGCATTCAAGTACTTGGGTAGTGTGATGAGTAAGGATGGAACTTTGGTGGATGAAGTGCGTGAAAGGGTACAGCAGGGAAGGAAGGTTGTTGGTTCACTGAAAGCAGTGATGAGAAATAGGGAGGTGAGTATGGAAGTTAAGAAGTCACTGCATGATAGTATTGTGATCCCTACCCTGACGTATGGAATCGAGGCGTGGACCTTGCAAGAGGGGAACAAGTCAAGAGTGAGAGCAGTGGAAATGAGTTACTTGAGAGGAGCACGTGGAGTGACATGGAGGGACAGGTTGACGAATGAAGAAGTTAAGGAACGTTGTGGGGTGGTTGTTGATGTGGTTGAGATGATTAGGAGAAATACACTGAGGTGGTTTGGACATGTGGAGAGAATGGAGAATGAAAGACTGACTAAGAGGGTGTATGTAGGTGAGGTGGAGGGAGGGAGAGGGAGGGGTAGACCAAGGATGAGGTGGAGGGATGGAGTTGAGAGGTATATGAGGGAGGGGGGGAGTGAGTTGGGGGAGGGTAGTCAAATGGTGGGCGACAGAGCGACTTGGAGGCGTTTTGTCTGCAGCCACCCTTTGCGGGATTAGGGCGTCGGGCTAAAGATAGATCAATCAATCAATCAATCATTTCCTGTGGCACCCTCGGGGATGCATAGGGCCTCGATGAACTAACACCACCACATCCTATCTTGTGCTAACTCCTCAAGATCTCCCTAACACTCATCTCCAGCTTCCCGTCTCATTGTCCTCACCCACGTCTCTTTTGGCCTTCCTCTACCTCTCCTACCAAGTGCCACCCACCCTGGTGTACCTCGTACTATTCCCTGTCTCCTATACACATGTCCTAGCCACTTCCATCGTGAGAATCTAACATATTCATCGATCGGCTGCACTCCCGTTATTTCTCTAATTCTACTATTTGGTATCCTTTCCCACCACTTAACTCCTAATATTCTTCTAAGTGCTTTATTTTCAAACACCAAGAATTTATTTTCCATAGTCACTGTGCTGTACCAAGACTCGTGTCCATAAATTAAGATACTCCTAACCATTACCTTATAAAGTTTGATTTTTGTATGCACAGAGAAATTGTTATTATTCCAAATATTTTTAAGCATTCCCATTGCCTGATTAGCCTTCTTTAACCTTTCCTCGAATTCAAAGTTCAAAGAACCATCCTTGGCTAAATAAGTACCTAAATATTTAAACCTATCAACTTGCTTTACAACCATACCTCCAATTACACATTCCTGCACATTTTCCATATTCATATTGATTATTTCAGTTTTTCCACAATTAATAACCAAACCCACCTTGCGACCTTCACTCACCAAACAGTCCAACACTCTCTGCATCTCTTCTGGCCCATCACAAATCAAAACTATATCATCTGCATAATCTAAATCCAAAAGTTTCCTGTTCTCTCCCCAAAGTATACCTGCACCGGTTTCTGTTCCAACGCGTTTCATAATGTAATCAATGACCAATATAAATAGTAAAGGCGATAGAACACCACCTTGAATTACTCCGGACTTGACTTCAAACGAATCACTCAGACAACCATCAACCATCACTTTACAAAATGTGTCCTCATGCATGTTCATAATGACCCTCACAAACTCCTCTGGTATTCCATAATGTCTCATGATCTTCCCCATAGTCTCTCTCGAAACACTATCAAAAGCCTTTTCAAAATCAACAAAACAAAGACTTAACGGTACTCTCATTTCATTAACTTGCTGCATCAAATGCCTAACTATAAAGATCTGATCATTGCAACCACGTCCCTTTCTAAAACCAGCCTGTTCATCCCTCAGAATACCCTCAACCACCGGCTCCAACCTATTTAACAACACTCTACTGAAAACTTTCAAAGCTATCGGTGACAGAGAGATTCCCCTCCAATTACCACATTCACTCAGGTCTCCCTTCTTCGGAACTTTAACAATTACACCATTCTTCCAAACTGACGGTAGTAACCCCGTCACCCATATCTTATTGAATAGCTTGGTCAAGATCATTATTAATCTATCCCCCTCCACTTTAAACATTTCTGGAAATAAACCATCCTCCCCTGGTGCCTTATTATTCTTTAACTGTTTTACTGCTTTCTCCACTTCTGCAAGCCTCAATTCTCCTGTTTCTATATTTAAATCTTCCTGAGCAGACGGTATATCCTCTTCTGGTGGTATTGGTCTATTAAGAACTGTCTCAAAATGCTCTTTCCATCTGTTTTTAATATCTCCATCTTTGGTCAATAAATTTCCTTCCCTGTCTCTAACTGGTATTTCCTTGCGTTTACCTGCATTACCACTCAGTTCTCTAATCGATTCATATGCTATTCTTTGACTCTGTCCATCATTTTTGTTTATTAAGATTTCAGTCTCTGCAACCTTTTCATCCACACATCTTCTTTTATCTCTCCTAGCTAACCTTCTTACTTCTGAATTCAAACTCCAGTACGCAGCTCTTGCTAATTCAATCTCTCGTTCATCAATGCATTGCATCTCACTCCTCAATTTAGCCTCACCTCTCTTTTTTATCATATCTCACGTTTCCTCCGATATCCATTTCTTTCTCCTGAATCTATGTCTCCTTCCAATCGTACATTCAGCAGTCTCATGCAAAACTTTGTTCACATCCTCCCACATCTCATCTACACTTCTCTCCCCCTCTTCCAACGTTTCCAACACCAAAAACCTATTTCTGCATTCTAATCTGAATTCCTCCTTTTCTTCTCCTTCCCTTTTAAGCTTAACAATATCGTATCTACCAACACCAGATTTTTCCTTCTTCTGATTTTTAAGTTTAAGATAGATAGATAGATAATATATATTATAATACTGTACTGTACACTGATAGACATGTCTTTTATTTACCTTATTGTGGTGAACATAGCTGAAGTGGTCAGGTAGTCCTGGCAGCTTCTGGCTTTATCGGACTTTTTCTTATATATAGGAATTTAGTCCGGTAGCTTCTCAATTCCGATAAAAGCGAATTCCGGTCTACTGAAGTGCGTTATATCGAGGTCTTGCTGTACTTCTAAATCTTTCATTTTTGACCTTTTTTGTATCAGTCTCTGTCCCATTCCTGTTGTTTTATAATTTTTCTCATACTTGTTTTATACTGTTTTTGTTGGTTTTCACATCCTTTCATTTATCTTCTGCTCAGTAGTAATTTCTGTATTGTTACTAATTTGTCCTTCAGAAAATTTTCCAGCCTTCCTTCCATTTCATCGCCCTGGTTGCTTCCTATCAAATGGAGTCAGGATTATGTGGGCTTGAATGATGAGTGAATGAAGTGTGGCCCATTAAATTGGCCAAACTTTGGCTGTCTGGACGCTGCTACTCGTAACCCCACCCTAAGGTGGGAAAGGAGGTCCTGATGATGATGATGATAATTGATAATACTTCCTGCTTTCATTCAATATCCTTAATGCTCATATTTACAATGTGATCCATTTATACAGTATTCTTTCTCATAGTAGTACTTATTCTCTGTTCTGATGCAGGAAGTTGCATTTTCATCCTTTCATACATCTCCCTTCCTTAAAAAAAAATTGCACTGTGTTCTTCACTCATTCTTCCTCGACCCATTTCTGTGTGTAATGGGTAATTAAATATACACCACTTTCCTTTTCTTCATTCCCCTCTCATGAAGAATTTACAGTCTGGCACATTGTCTCACCATATTTTCTGATTTCCTTTGGCCTATTACCCATTGTCTTCTTCTGGTTCTCTCTTCCTGTACTTTCTGTATATCTTCTCTTTCATGTACCTCTTTTCTGCCTTTCACATTTTCATTATTTTTCTCTGTTCCAGCACCATTACCTCTGGCATCTGTTTCACACTTTCCTCATGTATTTTTTCATCTACCAGTACATCTTCGATCTTGTCTTCTTTTCTTATATTTTCCGTTCTGTTACCTTTTCAGATTTCTCTCTGAATTTTTTATTTTACGTTCATGATTTTTTTTTTTTTTTTTTTTTTTTTTTTTTTTTTTTCCCCCCCCCATACACAGGTTAATTTGTTCTGGAGTCTGAATGTCCATTCTTTTTCAGTGCTACATTCTCTTTAACTGTTAACATTTTTCTTAACCCATCCTCATTCGTAGTAGCCTTTTCTTTTTGACTGTCCAAGTGAATCATCCTTTCTTCAAGTTCTTTCAGCTGCTATCTTTTTTCTTTCTTTCTTCCATGCTCTGTTTCAGCTGTTCAGTCCAAGTGTTTTCTTCTTCAGCTTTAGTATTTCTTCTTTTCTCTACTGTCTCCTTCCTTCACTTTGATAATGATTTCTCATCTGCATCTGCAACCTTGTTTTGTAGTTCTTAAGTACCTTTTTTTCATTTTGGCTTCTATTATCATCCTCACTTAGAGCTTTTTTCCCAGCTCATCACACTTTATTACTTGCATTTCAAACTCTTTTGTTAGCTCAATTAAGCTCTTTTCTTTTCTATTATCTTTACTTATTGTACAGTTGACCTGCGATTATGCGGACCCTGAAACAACGGACATAGGATTTAACTCGTACCGCACTAGCAATGTAGATCTACCCCCCCCCCCTAAAATGTCAGTGACGTAGATCTACGTTCTGCAACATTGAGAAGTCATTGTAAGCAACCAAGTAAAATTGAAGGTAATGACGTATCTTGCTAATTTTAGACATTTCTCCACCATGATTGCAACAGTGATTTAGGAATGTGGGATGCAAGTGACAGTCTTTACAGGCTCACAGTCACTCTGCTCTGTCAGTAACCTTGAAGATTTCAGAGGTCGAATGGCACCAACCCAATTCGATTCAGCCAACTTTCTGGCTCTAGTGATTACTTTTATTAGTGCCAGGGATCATATATTGATGTATTAAGCCCATTTAACCAGAGAAAAAAATACAAAATCAGCTGGCATTGAGGGGTATCATTCTCCCCCCCACCCCCAGCATGGTATGGGTACGAGCATCCTCTGTAGGTCCATTACCCCTGTGGACTAACGGATGATATGGCAACAGTGTACTCTGCTTCACAAAGCGTCTGCTAGGTGGTTATTAGTGTGCCGCTAGTCACTTTGTGTAGCTTATCAGTACCAGTGCGAGTCATCGTGTCATTATGACTCCCAAACCTGAAAAAAAAAAAGGGTGAGCGTCATTGTAACTCGGAAGACAGAGCTAATTAGCGAGCTCGAAAATGGTTCATTAGTGGCGTGTGTATGTGAGGAGTATGGAGGGTAAATAAAGTGACATAGGGATTCGAGGTGTTTTCTCATAGACCTGTGTTTTCACGGAATATAAGTTTAGTATTAGATATACATCTCAGGTGATTAAGATTTGATTTTCAATAAAAAGATCTATATATATATTGGATTAGATACCAGATATACCTACAGAACTTAGTAGCTTTACAGAAAGCCGCCTGAATGCCCTTGATAGCATGTGTACCGTTGATCCCGCTGACTGGAAAGGTCAGCACATCAAAACAAATGTATACAATTTATAACCATAAATAGCAGTGGAAGCCTAGGTGTAGTGCTGAAACCTAACTGAGGGGCTTTGCTCCCCAGACCCCCCAATGATTATAACCTACCTAACATGCAAACTTATGTGTGTATTAAGGAAAACTTGCGCCAAAAGAGTATCGTGCATTAAAAGCATTCGCTAATCACGGCGCAAGACCATACAATGATGAAGGTGGATGTAATCATAAAGCAAATATTTATATACATCACACAGGAGACATCCATTGAAATATGATACAGGTTAGTAAAATAGCACTCAGTAATTAAATTAAATCACTTTATATTACTTGAAATATAAGATCTGCTCAGTATTATGTTGAATAATGGAACTTCCTATTTACAAACATTAAAAAAAAAAAAAAAATCTATAAAAAATAAAGGATCTTGTTGACACTTCATTCCAGTAGGAGATTTGGAAGTACCGCATCAGGCTTACATAATTAATTAACTTTCATGGTGAGTGGGTGCTATTTTTATTATTCTGTACTGTATATATTTTCGGGAACGGATTGGTCCTCTATTAGTCTGCAAAATCATGGGTCATCTGTATTTTTTTCTTCCACTCATTTCTTAAACCAATACTTTAATATTTGCACTGTCCATTGTCATCCTTGATTACTTCACACATTTCCTGGGTCATTTTGTGTTCAGTACAACATCTTGTCCCAGTTTGTATGTATACCCATTCATTACATCTATCACACCACATTGCCTTGTCTTGCTTTCTTATACCCTTTCAGCAACTTGCGCACTTCTTTTTTGTACTTGGGGACTTCTGAGCTGATGTTATCACTATTAAAGCTAATGTCACTGAATGGTTATCATTATTTCACTTTTCTTTTTATTATGGTTTTAATTTCCACTATCATACTTTGGGTATTATCCCTTACCTAGTCTTGCACACATCTTCGTTTTCCTTTATTTTTTTCTTTAAAGTTTCTTCTCTTCTTTGTTTCTCTTTTTGTGAAGAATTGTGAAGCAAAAGGATATTAGTGCAAGAGGACACAGGAAGAAGCATTTCAAGCAGCAATCAAGACTGGATAAAAGGAAATATGCTGTTTGTAATTGTTTTATTAATTTTTTCCAATGAAATATATAAGCATATTTTTTTGTCTGGGCAGCTGATATTTGTTTCTAATTATGTTGAAAGTATTCCATTTTAAAATGAACAGAGTAGAATTAGTTACCTAATGTTGTTCTGAATTATTACCTTGAACTCTAAAATATTGACATATTTTCCCCCTTGTGGTCTTTCATCAGTGTGTACATGTCACATGGTTAATTGGAAGTACAGTATCATGCAAGCAGATTTTGTGTGTGAAATAAGTTTTGATAATTTTAGTTCGACCGCAGTGATTTGGCCATGAAGCCTACTTTTTGTAATGGTTAGTCCTATTTGTGTGATGTGTTCATCATCATCCAATCCTACATTGCCCCATGAGGAGCATAGAAGCCCGGGACTAGGCAAGTTGGTCCTGATATTTAAGATGAGTGACCAGCCTCACTCATCCGAGTGGCATTACAAGAGCAAAATATCCCAACCACCCCTTGGATATAAAGCTTCACTGACTCAAGCCGATTGGAGTGCTGTAATTACCCACTAAACCACCAGGCACCAAAATTTGGTTATATGGTTACCACCCAGCATAGTAAATGGTTCCCTGGTGTACAGGAAACCATTTGGCTTGTCACTCAGTGTAGAGTCACCCACAGGCAGGAGGAAGAGGAAAGAATGAAGGAAAGAAAGACAGAAGTGGGAGTGTAAAGTCACCTGATATTCACTTCCATCGCAGATCGTGTGTTTTTGAGAGAGTTATCTATTATATAGCGTAATTCAGCCAACCTCCACTCTGAAAGTGAAATGCCAGATACTGCATCGGTACCACCAATCGGCTATCCATTCGGCTTTGAGCTGGATAATGTCACTACCCTATGCTGTCCATCTCGACCTTCTACCCTTGAGTAAAACATTAAAATCAAGCATAAAATACAACACAGTACTGATACAGTTACAGTACATATAGTGCAGTAATACAGTGCTAATAATCATACTGTACTCACCTACTGTTAGCATCAGTGGAGGTTGAGTAGTACAGTATGCAGTGCAGTGCATTTAATCACCCCTAACACAGCCACACACCCTCATACCACCTTCCCCATCCCCATCCCCACCCCCTACCCCCACCCCATCCCCACCCCCTACCCCACCCCCTACCCCCACCCCATCCCCACCCCCTACCCCCACCCCATCCCCACCCCCTACCCCCACCCCATCCCCACCCCCTACCCCCACCCCATCCCCACCCCCTACCCCCACTAATGTAATGCAAATTCCTTTCTTTAACAGGATGAACAACACTGCATGGAGACAGACGAAGATACCGTACTACATAAAGATGAGTACACTGTACTGTATGATTAGTCTTGCTGCCATGACTATTGTTACTTTTTGAACTGGAGAGGTAATAATAATAATTTGTTCATTTCTCAAAGCACCAGTTATTTGAAGTGAATTAACTATTGCCTTAGACACGTTTTCAACTTTATAGCTAAATAATAATAATAATAAAAAATCTCCTAGTTCGTAAAGCTTGAACTAAAACAGGCTAATGGCAGCAAGAAATAAAAATTGACAATCCTGGTATTAAATGGGTATTATTGTCTCGTTTTTAGTAGGTTCAGGCATGTGAGGATGGGAGGGTTGAGGTAGGTGAAAGGGAGGGCATTATGGGACTGAGGTAGAGAAGTTTAGATGAGCTTAGATTGGTTGCTGGTTCTCTCCAGTCTGGTTTAAATCCTGGTTGTAAGTCTTTGTGGCTGTAACTTGTGTGCCATTATAATGTGATACCGAATTTTAATGGAAATATTTTATCCTACTGTACATTAACCTACCCTACCCCGCCCTGCCTACAACCATGCCTATCAGGCTATTTGACCCATGCCTGGTGACCCTTCCTCTCACCAAAGCCCTGACCAATGACCCCCCCCCCTCCCTCATACCCATGCCTGATGACACCCCCCTCGAATTCATGCCCGATTACCCCCCCCCTCGTACCCATGCCCGATTACCCCCCCCCCTCGTACCCATGCCCGATGACATACTCCCCCTCGAAGTCAAGCCCGATGACGCCCCCCACCCCCCTCGAATGCCCAATGACGCACTCCCCGTCAAATTCATGCCCGATGACACACACCCCCTTGAAGTCATGCTTGATGCCCCCTCCCCCCTCGAATTCATGCCCGATGACACACACCCCCTTGAAGTCATGCTTGATGCCCCCTCCCCCCTCGAATTCATGCCCGATGACACCCCCCCTTCAAAGTCATGCCTGATGACTGTCCCCCCCCCCCTCAAAATTATTGCCGTTTCCCCACTTCCTCGTACTCATTCCCAGTGACCCTCCTGTGATCCATGCCTGATTTACCCCCCTTCTGATCTGTGCCTGATTTATCCCCCCCTTCTGATCCGTGCCTGATTAACCCCCCCTTCTGATCCATGCCTGATTAACCCCCCCTTCTGATCCATGCCTGATTAACCCCCCCTCTGATCCGTGCCTGATTAACCCTCCCCCTCTGATCCGTGCCCGATTAACCCCGTCACTCTGATCCGTGCCTGATTACCCCCCCTTTGATCCGTGCCCGATTACCCCCCCTTTGATCCGTGCCCGATTACCCCCCCTTTGATCCGTGCCCGATTACCCCCCCTCCCCTCTGATCCATGCCAGATGCCCACCTACCGTCTGATCTGACCACTGTCCTCACCACCCTCGGACCCATGCCTATCAGCATACCCTCTGATACCCCGAACCTACCTGACATTGGTCGAAATCTTGGCAGATAAAATGTCACATCACCAGCGCCCTAGATCAACCAGTGTAATGAATTTGGCCTTCGGAGCAACTGCAGAGGACAACCAGACGATGAAATACGCAGAACACACACCTCCGTCAGTGCCAATAAAATCAACAATTTGATATGTCATTCCTTTATCCTACTAGATATGTCACTTTTTGAACAAGCTCAGTTAATATTTCTGCTGTCAATGAAATTTTCATCCTGCATCCTATTTCAATGCAAGGAAGTAATTAAAAGCCAGAAGCCTGCACGATTGATTCAAGAAAAGTCATATTCAAGATCAATTAATTTCGAGATGCTTGGAGACTGCGGTTAAAACTGGAGGTCATAGGCAGTAGGAAAGAGGCCCTTCATACCAAATGCTCACTGAATTTAAAGCAAGAGATATAATAGGGTATTAATGTGGAAGTGGCTGTTACTACTTCCACTATAGAAAAGGTGGAGACATAGTAGAAAATGAAGTGGAGGGGTGGAATGGTGAGGTCTGAGCGAGGGTGGGATGCTGGGGGGGGGGAGAAGGTGGGGTGCTGAGGAGAGAGGGGGGGAGGGGTGCTGGAGAAGAGAGGGGGGGGTAGGTGGGATGCTGGAGAAGAGAGAGGGGGGGGGTAGGTGGGATGCTGGAGAGAGGGAGGGTGGATGAGGTGCTGGAGAGGGGGAGAGAGTGGGCGGGGTGCTGGAGAGGAGAGGGAGAGTGGGGTGCTGAAGAGAGGACAGTGTGACATAGGCTGTTACTCTCGTCGGTTAAGGGAGGTCCCTAACACCTTTACCTATTTATTTTTGGATACAGCTGGCTAATACGTTACTGATGTACAGTATGGTGACATTGGAATGATCCAGTTAACACGAGGACGGTAAGGTAATCGGGAAGAGGTGTTACGGAGCTTCCTTAACCGAAGAGAATACGGTCCATGGTCTTCGTTTGTGAACGTCCTTGTGGATTTAGGCTTGGCTACAAACTAATATAATGACCTAAAAAATACAAATTATAGTCAGGATGAATGTTCTTCCCCTATGTCTTGCTGAGATAAACTGCCGTAGAGACGTCTTAAAGGCAGATTGCAGTACTATGTTTGTATCCATCTATCAATCTGTACATCAGTCTATCCATCCGCCCATCTATAGGCAGAAGCCTTAATTCCGTCAGGGGTGGCCACCAACAAGTCGCCTCCGTGTTTCCCTGTCCCCTGCCATTTCGTCGCTCACCCCCCAACTTATATCCCCCCCCCTCGATGTACCCCTACTGTATCTACTCCATCCACAGATCCATCCATTCATCTTCCACCCGGTATTCCCCTTCCTTCCTTCCCCCCCTACCCCCATCCCACACCTCCCATGACTTACTGCAATGAGTTACAAAATCGTAATTTATGTGCCCGTATTCTCGTCGGGTAAGGAGGCTTCCTCACATCTCTTCTGTAATTATTTATTTTCCAAACTACACATTAATTTCCCTCGGTTTGCGTCTTATGTCTTCTGTATCGACATGGACCTTGTTAATCATGCACGAGAATATAGTAACGGAGGAGAATCGGAAATAAACCGGCATGTAGGAGGTGTTGGTAAATGCTGTATAAATCACACTAATATAGTAACGGAGCAGAATCAGAAAGAAATCGGTAAGTAAGAGGTGTTAGTAAGCTTCCTAACCGTACTAGAATACCGTCCTGAGAGACTAAACTGAACGGGTAGTAAATTGGAACGCCATGCTCATCCATACTTGATCTCAGCGGACTGTAGGCTGAAATCGTCCTCCTGCAGTTCGCCATCATCCTTTCGTGGGATAGGAGGGGCATTTGTATAGTCAGGCAGTGGAGTTGCTCAGTTATACTGTACAGGTGCCACTGCGAGAAGGCATTCCTTATCAGCATGAAAAATAACGTTCAACATCTTCATTAACAGAGGTCCTTCTTGGTGGTGTAGTGGTTAGAATGTCCATGCTGGAGTAATGACCTTGCATAGGAATCAGGTAGGAGGGAGGGGGAGAGGTAGCGAACGGTATGGAGAGCGGGGGAGGGAGAGGTAGGGAGGAAGAGGTAGGAAGAGAGGGAGAGAAAGAGGTCTAGGAATGAGGGTGATGAGAGCTGGAGGGTAAGGTAAGGAGAAAGAGAGAGAGGCCCCCCCTCTCACTGGGCATACTCAAAGTTAAACTAGATATGGGGGCCCCCATACCTAGGCCAAGGGACGCCCATAAGATTTCAACGACCTCCTGTGGCTCTTAAAGGATGCTGGCTGTTGTCATTTTTCATCATTTATCAACGTATTAATCGCTTGAGTCCGGGTGACATCCTCTTCATTTTCCTTTATTATGTATTTGTTGCCACTAGACAATTTAAAGTCTTCTTATATTCTAAGGCATTATTAAAGCCGTATGTAACTCCTCCACTTCCAAAAGTCTGTCCTAAACTGATTAAACCTGTCAGATGGAAAGTGAAAGACATTCAAGGGCTCAGTGGGTGAAAGTATTTGATATTTATTTTTTTAATAGGGGCTCCTTTAGTGGTGGGGGACTTAGACTGCAACCTTGTAACCCTAATGGTTAATCCGCCTGTAGGGCATCCTTTAAAAATAATTCCTCATTTAGTCCCCCCTCTCATACACCACTCCATTTTTTCTTCGGTCTATATTGTATTGTATTTTTGTCCCTTTTGTCTTAGACTTGGTGTTAACCATATACAGAACAGTTCTCCAGTATTTTAATGGATTACATGAGCATAGGACACAGACAAAAAATAACATCAGAGTTTGGATTCAAATGAGAGCTGGATGCTCAGCCAAGCGTGACGTCATGACTCGTCCATCTCCGCATCGGCTGACGTGTCCAACCGAGCCGTGATTTTATTGTATTTTGAGCAGTAGGAGTACTTCACCAATAGATTTCAGTCTTGTTCATGTTAGTTAACATGTTTGTCAAAATTTTTTTTTTTTTTTGGACAACTGTTTAAAGTTGTTATAGATTTTCACTTGAATTTTCAGGGTACCCGGATGATGTGCCTGGTAGCCATATTGGGGAGGAATTTAAGACCAGCACCGAGGAAGCGGATGGAGCATTCTGGCTAGACAGGTTGCCATCAAGATTTTCAAGAACCATCCACAACAAAAATAAATCATGCGAAAATGCAAATAATCGGCGGAAGATCATATGAGGTAAGCAAATTAGGTATGTCGGTGAAATACGTCGCGGCATAACTTTGACTGTAGCCTGCCTTAGCAATCAAGGAGGATAGGATTGAATTATCGATTTATTTTTTGGAGCAGCATGACCTCAGTGAGCTAGGTTTGATGTTAAGATGTGATCAGTTAGGTTTGGTGTAAAGATGTGAACAGTGATAGCCTAGGTTAGGATGGGTTTGGTTTGGCTAGAATATTAGGTTAGTTTCTCTACTGCTTATTTCTAGACAAAAATGCACATCATTCAGACAATATGAAGTGTAGGGGGAACTGATTTTTCCCCCTTAAATTTGCTGGTAGATTTTCTTATGACTTGGTCGGTAGGTTTTGATATTACTTATGGAGATTTTCAAAGAAAGTAAATTTTAGTTTTATTACACATTACTTTGACCATGAAACCTAGGTATTTAAAAAAATATTATGAATGACTGAAAGAAAAGTTATCATGTCAGAAGTCATCATCCAAGCCATTGTTTTAATATTAAGCTAACCACACCTACCCTAACTCAGCCATATAACTATATTAAAGGTAACCATCCATCCATCCATTGCCAGACGCCATGTATCCCAAATGGGGTGGCCAACGGCTTAGAGTTAATTGTTTTACAGGGAGGGGCACTAATCCTCCACCAACCCCACTTGACACGTAGGGATGCCAACAGCATCTGGTGTTCCCAGGCGGTCACCCATCCAAGTACTAACCAGACCCAACGTTGCTTAAAGGTAACACTTGTCATAATATCTAACCCCATCAAATAATGTTGTCTACTCCCATCTAACTTTACCTAACCATGTCTAACCCCATTTAACCCTATCTAACCCCATTTAACCTTATCTAACTCCGTCTAACCTAACCTCACCCTCCACAGTACAGGGGGCCCTCATCATACATTTAACTTACCAAATCAAACCTTAACCTAGCCATAATACAGACAACCCTAATTATAAAATTAACCTCACCTAAGCTAACCTTGACCTAGCCATACTATGATGCTCTTTGGCAAAGTTTGGAAAGTGACCTGCTGCCGTGTCCACTCAGGGAATGACCTGTCCAACAGGTTTGGGGAAATCAGACCTGTGTCGCAGGACATGGATGTCGCAGCCCTGGTGAGCGAACTTCAGCCCATGGACCATACTTCTTTGGTGTTGCTGGAGGCATCTCTGACCCAGTCCCAGAAGCACAGTGTTATTGGTGGGTGCGGCTGATGTTCAGGAGACCTCTACCATCCTGAGTGAGATATGGGCGTGTGTCATTCCCAGTAAGTGAATATGTACCATCAGTTCAATGTTGCTATAACTGCTATCAGTTTGTTCACACTAGGCTGTTCTGTAAGATTAAAACCAGGTATCCAATGTGCAGAGGCTACCATACTTTTAGATCGGGGGCCGGATACTCAAAACGTTTAACAGCGCCTTTTGTGCTACAGGCGCCATCACACCGCCTTTTCGTGAAAGATGCATACTCAAAAGCTCGGCGGGGCGCGGCCATATTGGAAAACATGGCTTGTTAGCGCCATATGGGACCGGCAGGGTCAGGGGAGCCCTAGCAGTCAAAAGGCGCCTTTCCTGGACAACAAGTTGTGGATGATTGTGGTGCTCCTTGCTTGTATTTAGATGAATTACTGCCTCATTACCTCATTTGGAGTGGAATGGTTTGCTTCAGAAGTAGTTACTGGGTAGCAAGATATCATATTTTAGTAATAATGATGTAACTGGGGAGTATGTGTGTGGTATGTGGATGTAGTCAGCTCATCAGTAGAGGCACATACTGATTAATGCTTCAGCTAGAGGTATTGCAGTACTTCAGTTAATAGTATTTGGATGTATTCAGCTTTCACCCTAAGAGTTACTGATCAAAGTCAGGTCTCCTATTTGCTGGTATATTATTTTCATACTCCAGGAACTGTGTGGAAAATGTAATTTTATGAAAACCCTAGTCAGTTTGTGAAATGGATGTTAACTTTGGTTGATCATGGTTATATTAGTATAAATGAAGGTTGTAGTTAGGTTAAATTACAATATATAAGAAGGGTTAGCTTAGGTTAGTTAATGTTAATGTTAGGTTGGGTAGTATAAGTTTGTTTAATAAAAGTTATGACGAGGTTATGGTAAGTTGCACAAAGCATAATCTAAATTAATCTAATCTAATCCAACCTAGCCATATGTAACCAAACCTGACCTAATTTTAACTGAAATCTAACCAAAATCATACTAGTCTAAAAATCCATTTCACAGATTGACGATTTAACAAAATGACTATTTTCACAGATTTCATGTAACGTTATCGGCTATAACCTACTTTTGTGTGTGTGTGGTTCCTGAGTACTGTGAAGTAAGTGGTTAGGAATGAAGATTAGAGCAGTCTAACTATGGTTTGGCTATTATTATTATTATTATTATTATTTTTTTTTTTTCCCCCCAGTCACCTTTCCCCCATAATATCCCTTGGTCATTAAACCAAATCCTCATTGTGTTAAGGGTATGGCACCTAACCTGGAGGTGCCGAATACTGGCCTGACAAATACCTTGTTATATTTACTTGTTTCAGGGGATTTGTTTAACCAGTGATTTCATGAAATCCCTAGGGAAATCATGAAGAGAGTCAAAATTAGGTTGGCCCAATTAGGGTTAGGATAATTTAGGCTGGAGTTAGGTTAGGCTTGGATAATTGAGGCTAAGTTTAGGTTAGTTAGCTTAACTTGGGCTGTGGTTAGGTTAGTCTGGGATAATTGAGGTTACAGTTAGGTAAGGTTAGGTTAATTTTAATATAGAAAGATGCTAAATTGTTATTCTATCTATCTATTGCCAGATGCCATAATCCTGTAAGGGGTGGCCATTTGACTTTGAGTTATTTGTCTTGCGGGGAGTGGCACTAACCCTCCACCAACCCACTTGTTGACACGTAGGGAGCACGTATGGTTTGGTTATACGGTTACCTCCCAGCGTTGTAAATGGTTTCTTGGCTTACAGGAAACCATTTGGCTTGTCACTTAGTGTAAAGTCATCTGTAAAGGAAAAAGCAATAAGAAGTGACAGGAAAGATGGGAGAAAAAGGAAGAGAGGAGGGCAGACACAGAAAAAGAATGATAAAGGCTAAGGAAGAAGTAGGCAGCACTACATCGTGAGTGGATGATGGTCGCCACCACCTACCACGTTCATATATATTAACCTAACATAACTAACCTAGCCTAACATAAACTTAACCTAGATTGTCCCAACCTAACCTAACCGCAGTCTAAATTAACCTAACCTTTATTAACTCATCCTAATTTAAACTAATGTCACGAATTTCTAAAGGATTTCATAAAATCACAGGTTACACAAAGTCCCTTTAATTTTATATATATATATATATATATATATATATATATATATATATGTGCGTGTGTGTGTGTGTACTAAATATTTAAGGAAGGTGTTACTGAAGGTACTGTACACACATGAATAGACCGTATTTTTATTTTGGGCAGTGAGTAATAGGTCCCTCATAAAACTTTGAAGTTAGTGCGATTGAAACTTATGTTATGTTTATCCACCATTCCCATAACACTACGAAAACGGAAATATGCCAGCCGGAACTACTGCATTGCACCCTCACCTAACGTTTTGCTTACATCCATCAGCCGAGAGGAAATGCTGCTTTGCGACTGGCAGACACTTCCTAAGAGCATTTTTATAACGCTGCTGTGATTGGCAGGGGTATCAAACGGCGCCTTCTGAGGGAAAGTTGCCTTTCAACGGAAAGGCACACCAAAGGCACCTTTAAAATTGTCTGATTATGGGAGTCGGGTGTGTCCCCAATGGCGCCTTTGACCTACCGTACAAAAAGGCGCCGTTCATCAACTGGTGCCTTGGCAAAAGGCTCGTTTTGAGTATCCGGCCCCTGGTTTGGCAGAGGTACTTCACACCCATACCTAACCTTACACCTTCAGAAACACATCCGTCCACTAGCCGAGGTGAATTGTTCCAGTCTTCTTTCTTCAAGGGCAAGTCACTGTCTCCAAGGGCACCCAGTCTTCTCCAATCTTCAAGAGTGATCTCCCTGCCGTTCCAGCCCTGGAGGATCTGCCCACGTCTCCAGTCTTCAAGGATCTTGCTACTTTGGCAAGTGAAATGGAGGAGGAAGCCTAACTTTGGTTACCCCTGCACGACCACCATTATCTCTCGTGCCACGGAGAGAAAACGAGCCAGGCAAGATGATGGTAAAGTTACTAGACGGCGTTTGAACCAAGTAAGTGTACTGTACATGCTCGTATGCTATTTTCTCTCTAATTTTGCTTCTAGTGCAGTAGATATTGTATAGGTAAGATTTATGTTTTTGGTATACCTAGCCTTTATTCTTGTTTACAGTTGGCTTTAATTGCACTGTACAGTGTCTTGGTGGTCCTTAGGAGCTGAACCCTCTTTTTCCCTTATGTACTTCATTATATGAGTGTTCAATTTACGAGCAGAGTTGGAGGAACCTAACTGCTTGTATCATCAAGACCACCCTGTACTGACTAGCAACTTTTCACCTCTTATGAGGAGTAGACTGTAGCACCAGTCGAGTAGGGCAGTACTCCCAAAGTGGATGAAAAGCTGATGACAGGGAGAGCTGGAGCTCCCGTTTCATCAGCCCTCAGGACTAGTTCCTGACCATCCCCCTTTGCTGAACTTTTTCAGTGTTTCAATAACACAGAGAGTAGGCCAGCATGCTTTCCAATACATGTTTCTCTAACTGTCATCACCAAACTATACGCACAGTACACACTACACTTCCTTTTCAAAATTAAAAAAGAAAAATGGCATTAGTAAATCAGGCCTCGGAGTTCCCGGGGGGAGGGGGGGACCATACATTCCCTCACCATCCGTCCCTCTCCCAGTGACAACTCAGAGAGATGCCGGAACCACTGTCTTACTCACTTCTTCATTTCTGCAACATTTGCAGCCTTTCCTCTTTCTGTTGCACACCACCTCTGCTCCTCTAAACCTCACCTGCTCTTCTTGACAGAGACTCAACTGCCTGAGGCAACCGACAGCAAACCCTTTTCCGTTTCCTCCAACTTTCGTTATACTCATTTCAAAGCCAAAGGTGGCTATTGTGTATATGTACGCAATGATTTATCTTGCTCTTGTGTTCCTGAATGTGATTCTTCTGATTTCTATACTCTCTGGCTTCGGCTTCTTGTCATTCTCTGACTAAATATATCTGCGCTGTTTACTTATCTCCTAATTCTGCTATGAAAAATTCTTTTGACTATCTTACTTTTACAATGGAACACATTCTATCCATTTCTCCTGTCTCTGAAATCTCCATTCTAGGAGATTTCAGATATCAATGTTCACCACCACCTTTGGCTCTCCTCTCCTTTCACTGATCCACCAGGTGAACAAGCCTACTTCTTTTCTGTCCTTAACCCATTGACTGCGGCTGTATCATATATGATATCTGAGTCCACATGGCTCTGACTGTGGCTGTATCATACATGATTTCCTGCTTTCAAAAATTCCGGCCAGAAATGGCACGAAATAAATCAGCTAGCAGCTCATGGCACCCTATACAATATTTCCGTACATAGATTATGCATTTTTACGAGGTGCAGAGCTCAGCTCAGTTACCTACAAAATGCTGAAGGTAAAGGAACGAAATCTTCTCCATGCCCCCACTAGCAGTAGCCCAAGCAAATATTGGATGAAATCTCTGGATGAGTGTAGTAATGATAGTGATACGTTGTTAGATGATGACAGTGATGGTTCAGATGCTGATTTACACCTTATCTGATTGCAAGATTGACACTGACAACACAGTGCAACCATAACACATCGTTCACCTGGCACCACCACACAGGGAATATTTGTTACTTCACGGACCTGTTACAAAGGTAATTTTTTTGTTTGCTATATTGTGTTATAAACCATTGAGCTCGGGATTTTTTTTCTAAATATTTGAAAACTGCCGCACACAGGATGTACATGTAAACAAACACTGATGCTGTGAATGGGTTAATGACCTTGAGCAGCTTGTTCAGCACCCAATCCATATCCCTGACCACCTTGGTGAGAGCTCCAACATACTTGACCTCTTCCTTACAACTACTCCTTCTGCTTACACTGTTAATTATTCCTCTCCGTTGGGCTCCTCCGATGACAACCTTATTACCTTAACCTGTCCTATCGCTCCAGTACAGCCTGTGGACCCTCCAAAGAAATGTCGTCTGTGGTACTTTGGAGCTGCGGATTGGGAGGCCCTTAGGCAGTACTTCGATTTTCCATAGAATGATTATTGCTTCCATGGTTGGGAGCTATCTGAGTGTGCCCTGCGCATCATGGAGGCTATTTTCTTGGGTAGGGAAGCTTACATTCTCTTCTCGTGTCCTTTGACTAATGCAAGAAAGCCTTGGTTTAATCACGCTTGTTCTAATGCTGTCCGCAACAAGGAGAGGGCCTATAAAAGGTACCGGAGCCAACCCACCCCTGAATCACATCTTTTATATGTTTCTGCCCGGAATCGTGCTAAGTCTGTTCTTCGCTCTCCTAAAAATAATTTCATCCGTACTAAATGCTCTCAACTCTCCAACTCGAATTCTTCCTGCTCCTTCTGGCACCTTGCCAAAAACCTTTCTAACAACTTTACCTCATCATCCTTCCTCCCTTTTCTACTCTGATGGCTCTGTAGCTATTTCTTCTGCTGATAAAACAGATCTCTTCGTTCAGACCTTCTCCTCCAATTCCACCTTAGACGATTCCGATGCTGTTCCTCCATCACTTCCCCCCTCTGACTTCCTCATGGCTGACATTAAAATTTCTTCAGCTGATGTATTTTCTGCCGTTGCTGGCCTCAATACTAATAAGGCATGTGGGCCTGATGGAGTCCCTCCTGTTGTTCTCAAGAACTGTGCTTCTGTGCTTACACCCTGCCTAGGCAAGCTGTTTCGCCTTTGTCTGTTAACTTGTACCTTTCCTTCTTGCTGGAAGTTTGCTCTCATTCAGCCTGTCCCAAAGAAGGGTGACCATTCCCAACCCACTAACTATCGTCCAATTGCTTTAACATCCTGTATCTCAAAAGTTTTCGAGTCAGTTCTTAATAGAAAAATTTTAAAGCATCTTTCCTGTCACAACCTTTCTGATCAGTATGGGTTCTGTCAGGGACGCTCCACTGGTGATCTCACCTACCTTTCAGACTCCTGGTCATCCTTCTTTCGAGACTGGCAAAAACTTTGCCATTGCACTTGACATCTCTAAGTCTTTCGATTGAGTCTGGCATAAATCTTTAATTTCCAAACTGCCCTCTTACAGTTTCTGTCCTATCTGTGCCTTCATCTTTAGGTTCCTTTCTGGTCGTTCTATAGCTGCTGTTGTAGACGGCCATCGTTCTTCTCCTAGACCTATCAACAGTGGTGTTCCTCAGGGCTCTTGTCCTATCACCAACTCTCTTCCTTTTATTCATCAGTGACTTTCTAAGCTGTACATCTAACCCTATCCACTCTTGCTGATGATTCCTCCCTTCACCTTTCCGTTCGGTTCCCGCAACATCCATCTCAGCAGTTACTTCAACAAACAAGGGATGAGGCTATGACACACTTAACCCTTAAACCGCGGGTGTCATTCCAGAATGACATTGCAAAAACTGGACCTAACCGCGGGTGTCATTCTCGAATGTTTGTGAATATTTTGAATACCCCGCGTATTTTCCGTGTGCCAATTGTTTCAAGGGAGAGTAGCTATTAAGTTCTTTCACTCCAGCCAACCTCCACCTCCCTCCTCCCACCCCTTGGGCCCCCCACCCCACCCCTGACCAACACGCATCAGTATCTGTCCAGCTGTGTGAGTGACAACATCGCTGATGTGGCAGTGAAGTGAGGGCAATTACAGTGCCTTTTACCTGCCTCAGTGAACACAGAGTGGGTGATTATCGTATGTGCAGTGTTCATATATGTTTATAGTATTATTATCAGAATGAGGTTGGCATTTGGTAATGGTGTGTGAGCGAAAAATAGTGATTACAACACCGCTGATGTCGCAGTGAAGCGCGGGCAATTACAGTGCCTTTTACCTGCCTCAGTGAACACAGAGTGGGTGTTTATCATATGTGCAGTGTTCATATATGTTTATAGTATTATTACAGAATGAGGTTGGCATTTGGTAATGGTGTGTGAGTGAAAAATAGTGATTACAACACCGCTGATGTGGCAATGAAGTGCGGGCAATTACAGTGCCTTTTACCTGCCTCAGTGAACACAGAGTGGGTGTTTATCGTATGTGCAGTGTTCATATATGTTTATAGTATTATTATCAGAATGAGGTTGGCATTTGGTAATGGTGTGTGAGCGAAAAATAGTGATTACAACACCGCTGATGTGGCAGTGAAGTGCGGGCAATTACAGTGCCTTTTACCTGCCTCAGTGAACACAGAGTGGGTGTTTATCATATGTGCAGTGTTCATATATGTTTATAGTATTATTACAGAATGAGGTTGGCATTTGGTAATGGTGTGTGAGTGAAAAATAGTGATTACAACACCGCTGATGTGGCAATGAAGTGCGGGCAATTACAGTGCCTTTTACCTGCCTAAGTGAACACAGAGTGGGTGTTTATCGTATGTGCAGTGTTCATATATGTTTATAGTATTATTATCAGAATGAGGTTGGCATTTGGTAATAGTGTGTGAGCGAAAAATAGTGATTTTAGATCGCTCACTTCTAACAGCACTGCCCATCCAGTGATAGTCAACGAAATCATTAAACCTACATCAATGCAAAGGCGAAGGTTAGTACTTTCTAATGGTACCTTATTTTTTGCTCTAGATTTATTCTGTGCAGAGTTATAAAGGTTTAAAGTTTGTTTACATTTTGGCTGGAACCCCCGCGGGAGAGGCCAGTCGGGGCAAAACAATGCCCGCGGTTAAAGGGTTAATGTCTGACTTGGCTTGTATCTCTGACTGGGGTAAAAATAATCTGGTTGTTTGTAATGCATCAAAGACTCAGTTTTTACACCTATCAACCCGACAAAATCTTCCACATGTATACCCACTAATGTTTAATAATACTCAGCTTAATTCTCCATCATCCTTGAACATGCTTGGGGTTTCAGTTACTCGGGACTTGTCTTGGAAAGATCATATTACATCTCTTGTAAAATCTGCTTCCAAGAGGTTAGGTGTGCTAAGCTGACTCCGTTCCTTCTTTACCCCTGCACAGTTGTTGACTTTATACAGGGGTTTTATTCACCTCTGTTTAGAATACAACTCTGATGTGTGGGGAGGCTCCTCACATACAGCTCTTCTCAATAGGGTGGAGTCAAAGGCTTTTCATCTCATCAACTCCTCCTCTTACTGGCTCTCTTCAACATCTGTCTCTTCGCCACAGTGTTGCATCTTTATCTCTTTTCTGTTGCTACTTCAATGGTCACTGCTCCTCTGAACTGTCTGCTTGCATCCCGCCACCTCTGCGACAGGTGTGTAGCACCTGTCTAGCAACAAACTCTCATCCCTTTTCTGTCCAAATATCTATGCAAGAGTTAACTGTTACTCCCAGTCCTTCATTTATGCAAGAGGTCAGCTCTGGAACTGTCTGCCTCTGTCTGTATAATTATCCTACTTCCTGTGAAGTCTTTCAAACGCAGTGTGTCCAGGCATCTCGAAATGAATGAATCTTGAATTTGGCTTTGTTTTGTATTGTTTTTGTTTTTTCTTGGAAGGAATGGTTTGTGGGCTCCTGGCCTTTGGTTCCGTCTTTCGTGCATAAAAAATAAATAAGTAAATAAATCATTTCTATATGACCTAAATTGGCAAAACACCTGATTCATGATAGCCAAGCCTTACTTTGATGCCTTCTCAGCTGGAGCTTGGAGTTTCACTTTCAGTGGGTCTCCTCCCATGTTGGCATCAGGAGCAGTGAGATCGTGGATGCCGCTGCATGGATGGCCTTGTCATCATTTTAGGAGCCTCTGCCTTTCACAGAAGCTACGCATTATCATTTCTTGGTGGTTGCCTGCAGAGTAGCCTGGGATGCTGACTTGGAGGTTCATCTTCCTGCCACAACATTGGGGTCATACCACATGGACTCATCTAATCACCCATGGGCCTGAGTATCTTCCTGTACCCTGGATGTGGCACTCACCAGATGGCGCATTAGGCCTGTTGGCCTGGCTTCTCATCCCCACTGTCTCAGACTAGTTCCAGACCCTTATTGCCAGTGGTGCAGAAGCCAAGAGGAGACCATAACCCGCTCCATATTGCACTGTCGTCCCTTCTACTGCATTCACACCAACTTTAGGGATCATGTAGCTGCCGTAGGAATCTCGGACTTCTCCTTCCCAATGCTCCTTGGCGAGGTGGTCCTAAACCATCAGCAACAACATCATCGTACACCACATGAGTGTCTTCCTCGGGTGGTCTGGACTACTATATCACATTTAGCTTGAGAGTTCTCTTTGTGAGCCCCTGGGAGGGTTCCTTCAGACCTCCAACCAGTAACAGCCTTGAATCCACACCAAGACCAAGATGTTTTCAGAACAAGGTAGTGCAGGTCAGCCACAGGGTTATGTCCATGAAAAACCACTCAAATACCTAATGACTGAATATTGAAATAAGGATTGTAGTGAGTGTGTAAGTGAAATTGTTGATCAATTATGTATACCCGGTATAAAAAAAATTGTTCTTAGGGGATCATAGTTATTGTATGCTATATATATATATATATATATATATATATATATAAATAAAAAGTGCTAAAATTTTAAAGTGTCTTGAAGCTGACTGCATAATGGCTAGTTGGAAAACAAGGGTGACCTGTAGCTGAGGAACATTCACATAACCAGGCAGTGGGGCAGTCTTTTTATACCAATATTACCCCTGGGGGTAGGGGGGTTTTCAAGAATACTCCCCCAGTATCCCTGCTTGTCGTAAAAGGCGACTAAAAGGGTTGGCGGAGGGTTAGTGCCCCTCTCCGGAAAACAACTAACTAAAAAAACAAACAAGAAGCCTCGGACAAGGACTGACCAAACGATGACGACCCAGGACCGGACAAAGGACTTGGTAATGAGTACATGGAATGTAAGAGGAGTGAATGATGAGGTGAAAGAGAGAGAGATTGTCCAGGTGCTTGAGGATGCGAAAGTGGATGTATGTGGAATTACTGAAACAAAATGGAGAGGTGAAAGTGTGAGAGAATGGGAGTATGGATGGGGTATTTGTGCAGGAGTAGATGAGAATGAGAGGGCGAAGGAAGGAGTGTGTATAGTTGTGAGTAAGAGATGGAAGAAGAGCATAAGACAGTATGGATCAGTTGGGTCAAGGATTGTGTGGGTAAAGTTGAAAGTTGGAATACAAATGTGGGCGATTGTGTGTGTGTATGCGCCAACGCAAGATCGTGCTAGAAGAGTGAGAGAAGAGTTCTGGACAAATGTGGAAGTGTGCATGGAAAAGTTTGGAAGGAATGAGAGAGTGTTTTTGATTGGTGATATGAATGGTAAAGTTGGTAATGTGAAGGTGGATGGAATAGTTGGTGAGTGGGGTGTGCCTGCTGAGATAGATGAGAATGGGAGTGCGTTAGTGGACATTTGTGCTGGGAGGGGGTTGGTGATAGCCAATACCCTCTTCAGGCATAAAATGATCCACAGGTATACATGGCGAGTGATGAGAAAGGTGGGTGGTGAACTGAATGAAAGGAAGGCAATGATTGATTGTGTGTGTGTGGATGAAAGGATGCGAAGATGTGTAAAGGATGCAAGTGTGTATAGAGGTTGGGGGAGTGGACTTTCTGACCACTACTTGGTGGTGGCCAGAATTAGGATGCAAGTAAGATGGAGGAATAGAAGAAGGGAAAGACGAGAGGAAGGAGTAGTTGCAAGGAGAGTGGAAAGGTTACAAGAGGATGAGAAAAAGGCAGAGTATAAGAGAGGAGTGGAGGAACGATTGGGCAGATATGAATTGGAGCAGATGGGAGACGTGGAAGGTATGTGTAAGATATTTACAGAAGAAATATGTGCAGCATGTGATGTGGTGTGTGGAAGGAAGAGAAGACGGAGGGGGGTGCAAGGAACAGCGTGGTGGACTGAAGAGGTGAAACAGGCTGTGGCACAAAAGAAGAAAGCATACAATGAATGGATGAGAAATAGGGGCGTGGAAGAAGTTGAGAGGCGGAAGAGAGAGTTATATGTGGAAAGGAAGAGAGAGGTGAAAAGATTAGTAAGAGAGAGTAAGAAGAGAGTGGATGAGGAATTTGGAAGGAATTTGAGTGTAAAGTGGAGGGACTGTAAGAAAATGTTCTGGAGAGAAGTGAAAAGAGTAAGACAGGGTGGAAGTGAAGTTAGCAGGGGAGTGAAAGATAAAAATGGTAGATTACTAGTGGAGAAGGGAGAAAAAGTGAGCAGATGGAGAGAACACTTTAAGGAATTGTTGAACGTAGAGGATGGAAGTAATGCGAGTATAAGTGGCTGGGGAATGGCTGGGAGAAGGAGGGAGGTGAGAAGACAGGAAGAAATCAGTAGGATAGAAGTTGTGGAAGCAATGAAGAAAGTTAAATCGGGAAAGCCCCAGGAATTGATGGAGTGTGTGGTGAAATGCTGAAGCATGGGGGAGGGATAGTAGTAGAATGGATGTGGAAGATGTGCAGATTGGCCTGGGAGGAAGGTAGAGTCCCGGAGGATTGGAAGTCAGGTATAATTATTCCCTTGTACAAAGGAAAAGGGGAAAAAGAAGTGTGTGGTAATCATAGGGGCATTTGTCTTCTTAGTATAATAGGAAAAGTGTTTGGTAGGATACTTATAGACAGAGTTAGAGAAAGAACAGAGAAATTAGTTGGAGAAGAACAGGGAGGCTTTAGGAAGGGAAGAGGTTGTGTAGATCAGATATTCATTCTTAGATCTTTAGTGGAAAAGTTTCTAGAGAAGGGAAAGAAGTTTTATGCGGCTTTCATGGATTTGGAGAAAGCATATGACAGGGTGGATAGACAAGGATTGTGGAAAGTGTTAAGAATATATGGAGTAGATGGGAAGTTGTTGAATGCTGTGAAAAGTATGTACGATGGTGCGAAGGCTGCAGTGCGTGTGGATGGTGAACTAAGTGAATTTTTCTCTTTGAAAGTTGGTTTGAAACAGGGATGTGTCGTGTCTCCATGGTTGTTCAATCTGTACATGGATGGGGTAATAAAAGAGGTACAAGGTAGGGTAGTGGATGTTGGAGTGGCCCTGGTGAGAGAGGATAGTGTTTGGAAACTCCCTGTACTGTTGTTTGCAGATGATACTGTGTTGTTGAGTGAAGATGAAGGGGAGCTGCAAGGCTTGGTGGATGAGTTTGAGAGAGTGTGTAAGAAACGGAACCTAAAGGTGAATGTAGGGAAGAGTAAAGTGATGGTCTTTGAGAGAGGTGAAGTTAGTGAATGTACAGCGAGGTTGGATGGTGAGGAATTGGAAAATGTGAGTACGTTTAAGTATTTGGGTAGTGTGATGAGTAAGGATGGAGGTTTGGAGGGTGAAGTGCTTGAAAGGGTACAGCAGGGAAGAAAGGTTGCTGGTTCCTTGAAAGCAGTGATAAGGAACAGGGAAGTGAGCATGGAAGTGAAAAAGTTACTACATGACAGTATTGTGATACCAACTCTAACGTACGGAAGTGAAGCTTGGACATTGTTGGAAGGACACAAGTCAAGAGTGAGAGCAGTGGAAATGAGTTATTTAAAAGGAGCCTGTGGAGTCACGTGGAGAGACAGGCTGACGAATGAGGATATAAAGGAGCGTTGTGGTGTGGATATGGATGTGATAGGAAGCGTTATGAGGAACACACTGAGGTGGTTTGGCCATGTGGAGAGGATGGAGGGTGAAAGACTGACGAAGAGAGTGTATGTGAGTGAGGTGGAGGGGGGAAGAGGGAGGGGGAGGCCGAGGATGAGATGGAGGGATGGGGTGGAGAGGTATATGAGAGAGGGGGGTGTGAGTTGGGAGCAGGTCAGTGAAATGGCGGGGGACAGGGCGACTTGGAGGCGATTTGTTTGTGGCCACCCCAAACGGGATTGAGGCGTCTGGCAATAGATAGATAGATTACTGTTTGAAGGTGATCCTCTCCTGCACCAGGGTTTGTTGGAGTGGGATGGAACAATAAATTTAACACACAGGATGGTAATTAATTTAATGATTTATAGGTGAGACAATGGCCTAGTGAAGTTTGGCAAGATAACGATGAACTATGGAGAAGCCAGGCCGTTAGCAGATGTGGGACAAGGTGGTGAGTGCTAACATTACAGCTAGAGGTATATCAAGAAAATTTTAGTAAAATGCCAAAGTCTTTATGAAGTACTTATTACGTGTGATGTAAAGCCTGTGTGTGTGTGTGTATGTGTGTGATCCTTACCTAGTTGTTTTCACGTAATTGTATCTTTACAAAGATGAGTCAAGCTCATACTGTCTTGTGTTTTGAACCATTTTTATCATAGACATCATTAAATTTAAGAGCAGTTTCAGCACACACTATGTCATTCGGTAATTAAATTCCAATGATCAGTGGCTCTATTTGGGAAACTAAATTTCCTTACATTTTTTTTTTTTTTTTTTTTTTTTATGTTGCTTTCCCATTTGTTGTATACTCATGTTTGTTTTTTCCTGTGATGCATTTCTACAACATAATCATGTCTCCTCTTTTCCTTCTCTCTTGTAATGTTGGTAGGTTTAATTTTTCTTGTCTTTCTTCATAACATAGATCCCTGAAGCTTGGAGCCCATCTTGTGGCAACCCCTTTTTTTTTTTTTTTTTTTTTTTTTCCCATCCAGACCTCCTTTCCCACTCAAGGGCAGGGTGAGGAGTAGCAATGTCCAGACAGCACAAACTTGCCCAGTCCAAATAGGCCACAATTCCATTCACTCATCATTCAAGCCCCCGGAATCTTGGCTGTACCGGATACACCAAAAACATTCACCACATTCTGCAGCTTTACACAAACATATCCGATTGAGTCAATCTGGACGCTGCCATACTGACAAGGGGTGCCAAAATCCCTGATCATGCACTTCTCCTTGCAACACTCATCCAGCCAGTTTGATCTCTTGTCAGTTCCCTAACCTCACCAACTTCCAAACCTCTCTTCCTCAAACACTGATCCATCATATCTCTCCACCTTCTCCTTGGCCTACCTCGCCTCCCCCCCTCCTTCAAATTCGCTCAGGTATACATTTTTCACCCCTCTGTTGTTATCCATTCTTTCCACATGACCATACCATCTCGGGACGCTCTCTTCGATTCTGGTGTCCACCGACTTCCTCATTCCACACCTTTCATGAATCACATTACAGGTAACTCGCACGGAACACGATCTCACGGAACGCGCGCGCAATTATACACGGTAAGGGCTGGGATACATATAAGACAACGTAAGATTAACAAAACATTATGAAAACTACAAATTAACGCAGGAGAGGCCTTTGAAAGATCAAATCCTCGAACGTCACCGCAGCGCGCGGTTTGTTTTGATTACGTGACGATCTAGGCGGGAAATTATTCAGTGAGTGAGACATTCCCGAGTACAGTAGCACAGTATTTGTAAGTTAAATATTTACAGTACTGTACTGTTCTGGTAAGTTTATGTGCAACTTAAAGTACTATTAAATAACGTTAAAGCAAGAGATAAAGTCTTATAACCAGTTTACCTGATAGGCGTCAGAATATTGCCTTTTTTATTTGTTCGTTTTTTCCACAGTACATAACCAGTTTACCTGATAGGCGTCAGAATATTGCCTTTTTTATTTGTTCGTTTTTTCCACAGTACTGTACAGTATTTGTAAGTTAAATATTTACTGTTCTCGTATGTACTGTACTTGTAAGCACTTAAATAAAGTTAAATCATTAAATAAAGCCTTGTAACCAGTTAACCCGAATTATATGATTGGCCATGATCGGCGTCGGAATATTGCCTTTTTTGTTTGTTCGTTAAACTCTTACTGTACTGCTTTTCTACAGTACAAACTGTATTTGTAAGTTAAATATTTACTGTACTGGTATGTACTTGTAAGCAATTAAAGCATTGAATAAAGCCTTGTAACCAGTTAACCTGATTTATATGATTACCCATGATCGGCGTCGGAATATTGCCTTTTTTGTTCGTTCGTTAAAGACTTATAATAAGAGAAAAATACATTTTTGTCTTGGTACCTTTACCTATTTGCTCAGGTTTGCTGTAATGGTTTGGATCATTTGATGCAATGCAACTTGTAGAAAACTGTGAAAACTTTCGGGAAGTGAACGAAAATCTGGGACATGAGACTGACCTTGACTTCACCCTCTCATGTATCATCTGTCAGTTCACCACCTGCTATCGTGATGAGTGGATGTACGATTTTTTCGCTCGTGGCCATGCCTAACCACACACAGTTACACCCATTATCTCGACCCAGACAGAAAATACAATCTTTTTCCTCCCTTGCAAAACACAAACAACCACCCTGTTTACGAAACAGCAATATATATTGAGAAAATAACAAGGCAAAATGATAAAGATGAACGTAAAATGATAAAGATGAACATGTTATGACGGAAGAAGTACGTTTTCCCCGTCTGTAAACATATTTATTTCTGCTTTGTATCTGTATTCGTAATAATTAGACTTATTGTTGGTTCTGAAACTGCATTACGATTCTATTTTTAGCCATTCTCGTGGTGTGGGAGCTGGAAGTTGTGACACAACTTCCTTATTGCTAATCGGACTGACCATCTACTTTATTCTCCCGTGGCAGAGTCTAGCCTTGGAGGACGTGCAGTTTTCTCATTTAGGACTGAAAATTCAACTCTTTCGCTCCCTTTTCCAAGCATGGGCACAACGATAACGTAAAAAATAACTCGAAACTACCATAAACATACATCAAAAAGGTGAAAATGTATTCATAACATTTTTTTTTTCCAGCCATTCCTAACAGTACTGAAATCATTCGATATCACAGTACTGCATTTCTAAGTTAAATATGTACTGTTCTGGTATGTACTTGTACGTTAAAGCACTGGTACCAGTTAACCTGATTTATAAGATTACCTATGATCGGGGTCGGAATGTTTCCTTGTGTTTACGTACAGTATTTGTGTGTTGAAGTTTTGCTCTGGAGTACTGTATTTGTGAGTAATAACATTAAATAAACCTTCTAACTACTTAAAGTGCTTTCTAGTGATTACCAGTGACAGATAACAGCAAAACAACACATTTGGGGGGTCTAGGGAGCAAAATACGGAGTAGTTTAAATATACGCGATTTCGCACCTAACACGGCACCGTAGGAACGAAACCCACGTGTTCCGTGCGAGTTACCTGTATTTCGTATCCTATCCACCCTCTGTACTCCACATACATTCCTCATTGTTTATATATATATATATATATATATATATATATATATATATGTATGTATGTGTATATGTAGATTCCAGATGACATACCTACTCCAGAGTTGCTATAATGAATGACATGATTATTTTTATCAACATGTCTTCATTTATATATGTGAATGCTACTCTCGTATTAGCAGGCAGTGTGTACATGTTCCTTACTTTCTCATTTATGTGGGCAGCCGGTGCTAGTCTGTTTTTGATAATCACTACTAAATCCTTCTTTTCTGATTTGTGTAGGGTTGAACTTCCTAACTTACGTACGTACGTGTGTGTGTGTGTGTGTGTGTGTGCGCGTGTGCTTATCTTACCTAATTGTTCTTACCAAATTGTATCTTTACAGGAATGAGTCAAGCTCGTACTGTCCCGTGTCTTAAACCATATTTATCGTACATATCCTTAAGTTTATGAATTGTTTTGGCACCCACTGTTTCATTCGGTAGTGCATTCCACTGATCAATTGCTCTATTTGGGAAACTAAATTTCCTTGCATCTTTATCGCCTCCTCTTTTTATCAGTTTTTTGCAGTGTCCTCTTGCTGTTGCATCCCCATAGGTTATGTAATTTTCTCCTTCCCTGATATGCATTTATATAGCATAATCATGTCTCCTCTTTTCCTTCTCTCCTGTAGTGTAGGCAGATTCAGTTTTTCTAGTCTTGATAGCTTAGATCCCTTAAGCTTGGTACCCATCTCATAGCAGCCCTTTGAATTTTTTTAATCTTATCTATTTGTTTTTTGAGATGAGGACTCCAGACTACTGATGCATACTCCAGGGTTGGTCTGATAAATGATGATGTTATCTTTCTTAGCATGTCTTCATTTATGTATGTGAATGCTCTTCTCATATTTGCAAGCAGTGTATACATGTTCCATACCTTCTTACTGGTGTGGTCAGCCAGAGATAGTTTGTTATTAATAATCACACCTAAGTTTGTTATTAATAATCACACCTAAGTCCTTCTCTCTTTCTGATGTGTGTAGGGTTTTATTTCCTAACTGATAATCTCAATCAGGTCTTTTTCCACTCTTACCAAACTTGATTACATGACAGTTGTCCACATTGAATTCCATTTGCCATGTATTGCTCCAGTCTTGAAGTTTATTTAATTCTTCTGTTAGCTCTTTACAAGAGTCTACATCAGTAATTGTCCTTTGTATATTTTGCATCATCAGCAAACATATTTAGATAGCTTTCATTTCCAATGTTGCTATCTGTATCATGTATATACACTAGAAACGTGATTGGTGCCATCACTGAGCCCTGTGGAACTCGGCTAGTCACTTTCCTCCATGATGAGTAATTTCCCCTTAGTACTGTTCTCATTTCTCTTTTTTTTTTTTATAGAAAATCTTGCATCCAACAATACAGTACAGTTTGCCTCGGATCCCTCCTTGATGGTACAGTTTCCATAAAAGTCTTTGGTGCAGTAATCTGTCAAATGCTTTCTTGAAATCTAAATAGATACTGTCCACCCATCCTTCTCTTTTCTGTAATGTTTCTGTTACTCTATCATAGCTCAACAGATTAGTAACACAGGATTTTCCTTTTCTGAAACCAAACTGTCTTTCTGTTATCATATTATGTTGTTCTAGATGATTTACCCAAGCTTTTCTTATCAGCATTTCTAATACCTTGCTTACAACACTGGTTAGTGATGCTGGTCAGTAGTTGAGTGGATTTTGTCTATTCCCTTTCTTGAATAAGGGAACAGTGTTTGCCTTCTTCCAAATATCAGGAAGTTTACCTTGCCTCAAGGATTTCTCGAAAATTAAAGAATTTGGTTTACTTAACTCCTTTGCTTATTCATGTAGCACCGAACATGAAATTTCATCAGAACCATTTGCTTTTCCTTTGTCTAATTTACTTAACTCCTGTATTTTTTTTCTGATATTTGTATATCTGGTAATATGTGTGGGCATGCATATTCCATATCATTCCTCTCAAAGTTATTTTCTTCTGTATAAACTGATTGGAAATTCTTATTTAATGCTTCACAAATATCCTTCTCTTGTGTATAGGTGATCCCCTCATCCGTAATGGACTGTATTTTATCTTTTACTTGGGTTTTGCCTCCTATGTAGCTGTAAAATAGCTTTGGTTGAATACTACTACTATTTATGATATCCTCCTCAAACTGTTTTGGGGCTTCCCTCCTTATTCTTGTTTAATCGTTTCTTACCTGTTTATAGTTGTTATATGCCTTTTCACTATTGTGTCTTCTGTATCTATTCCACAACAAATTTATTTTTATTTTTTTTTTTTTTTACATTCTGTATTGAACCATTTCTTTATTTTCTTTTCTGCTTCTTTGTGCTGGGGAATGTACTTATGGACTCCTATTTCATAAAGTTCACAGAATTTTTCATACATAGCATTTAAATCTTGTCCTCTAAGCTCCTTTTCCCAATCAATTTCTAAAAAGTACTTCTTTAGGTAATGATAGTTTCCCTTTTTATAATTTAGACTCTTTTTGTAATCTTCATTGCTGTTAACTATGTCATATGCAATCCTGAAGTTGCAATTTAGTACTGCATGATCGCTTTTGCCAAATGGAGGGTGATATATTAAATTGTCAATGTCGTTTTCTTGCCTAGTAGATACAAGATCTAGCACTGAGGGTACATCAAGTCCTCTTTTGCTGGTGCTTTCCCTTACATGTTGCGTTAGGAAAAACTCCTGCATGAGATCCAGGAGCTTTTGGTCTCAGCAGCTTTCTTGGCTTATTATATCTAGAGTATTCCAATTTATATTTGTATTAAAATCTCCAGTTAGTATAATTCTTTCCGATTTCTCTTCCTTTCTCTGTAGTAATGCTCTTAAACTCTGAATTGTACTCTCTGCCAGATCCTCATATTAGTCTCTTTCCCATGTGTTTGATGTGAATGGCTTGTACAAATTGGCTACAATTACTTTACCTTCAGGTGTATTATCTCCACTGCAAGCATTTCTATTTGTGAGGGTATATCTAGTTTTATTTCTTAGACTTTTAGATTTTTCTTTGTTAATATTATACTGTAATTCCTCCTTTTTTTAAGTGTGTGTGTGTGTGTGTGTGTGAGTGTGTGTGTGTGTTACATATCCCCGGCTTATATTTGGATATAGATGAATTTTGGCTATTTAATAGAAGCTGGAGAGAGAGACCCTCTCCTTTTGACAGAAATGACAGGGCAGTGGAACTGTCCAGTTACGTACGAACTATTCAGTCATGCAGCCCGTCTTCCTCCTCCTCAGGGGATATGATTGGAGCTGAGGGACGTTTTTGAGAACAAAGCAACAGAAGTCCTCAGTTATATAATTGTCACTGTGAAAGTGTCTCTTTCCAGTGTAATGGCCAACTGTATTGATATACTGTATAACATAGAATGTATAGGCTAGTAATATACAGAATGGTAATTGTTTAAAGTTTTGCAGGTACTTGGGAAATTATATAGTTGGCAGGGGTTTGAAGATCCGGTGGGCAGCCCACAAGCTTAATCGTCATTGTATGAGGACATACCATTGCTTTCTCTGCTTCATAAAAACTTTTCTCTGCTCATCCCATGGAGGTAAGTAGTAATGCAACAATTTGTTGTTAGTATTTCTTACTACCATACTTTTTTTTTTTTTTTTCAGTTGCAGTTAATTTTGTGGCAGGTACCGTGTTTATTTTTTATGGATTAATCATATGACCAAAAATGTTTTGAGTATTTTATTTATAATTTCATATCATGCAGTGGGTAAAGGCTTAATAAAGTTTGTATCTAACATTCTAGTTCAAAGAAACTATTTAGGTGAATGAAAATGACTGGAGGTAGCAAGATTAAAATATTAAATACATCTCCCAATTGAGTGAATTAAATTATTAAATGCCTGTTACTAATACAATCAAATTTTGCAGATATTGTAGCAAGATCATCCATCCCTGCAATGTTACCTTTTCAAGGTAATTACTTATTAATTGTTGGATAGGGATACCTTTACATTTTGGCACTGATACTTCCAAATATACTAACTTCATAGTAGATTTCTTGTTATGAATTGTGTGATGAAGGCTGTATATAACCATCTAGTTGGACATTTCCTTTGAAAAGTCTCAGAGTTAAATAATGTGGAGGTAGAAGGAATACATTCCACCCAATTTATAATGAGCATTTGTTAAAAATCCATTCTGCAGTTTATTGTATATTGATTATCCCTTACACCGCGGGCTTGTTTACCAATGACTTGCGTGTCCCGCGGGGTTATTTGGGCTCCGACAGACTCTCAAAAAATATTTGCCAAAAATCAGTTATTAGTCCTAGAATAATAAAATTACATATGCTTATGGCACATACCTTCAGCTTTCTCCTGGAATGATTGTTGAGCCTTCGTCGGTTACCGTTGGACTTGTGGAGACCTCTGAAGTAGGGTAACGAAGTCTCCACTTTACACTTCCCGACAACCCGTAATATGATTACCACAGCCAGATACAAACACTATAAACACTATTCTACAATTTTCAAGTAGTTTGGGATCCATACTCCAAAAAAAAAACACTGTGAAAGCAATGGAAATTACGAGCGCGTCTGATCGTCGCACTGGCACTAGTTCGCTCTTGGTACTCTGTCATTTATTATTCATAAAACCCCTCACACTTTATATTTCTATTACTATATAACACTTATATATATCTACAGTCTTTATCCATAAGTTTCCTTCAGTAGTATTAGTTTATTGTCACTGTAGGGATTCAATTTCTTTCAGTAAAATACGTAGCATTCACTTTCTCGTCCTGTATACTGGCATTGAGAGTGAATGTCACTTTCATCTTCACTCTCATAACTCATAGCATTCAGACATGCTAGAGTGAAACTTTCACTTTCATTACTCCTAGGGTATATACTCGTATTCTTATAATACTACTCATTTACATTTCTATTTACGTTCTCTATTTTATTTACGTTATTTACATTTCTATTTTATTTACACTGTGTTATGCACTGTCACTTGAAGTAACTTATAAAACTATTTTCCATTGTTCACGTATATTTACATTCATTACTTTCACTTGCTGTTTACACATTATTTACAATTCCACTTGCACTGTTTTACTCAATAGAAAGATAGTAGTCACTCTTTTATCAATTGTCAGCCCTTTACCTCTTTCCACACGAGGTTTAGTAGGGGGTAAAGGTCACAGGGCCCTTTGCATGGGGGTGAAAAAAGGCCTTGAAGTCAGCAAGAAGAAACATACGTACCCTCGCTTCGGAAGATGAGAGTAAACTGATAACGGAGGGCCGGGGTGGAGGCCTGCTTAGGGGTTATTCAGAGTTACCAATATTAGCTCTTGAAACAGCTATGTCTAGCACTGAAATGATTGGCAGGAAATCTAGACAATACATTATAAATTAGGTAGTTCCAGGTGAATGTAAATATCACTTAGGCTTCTCCCTTCCCTCCTTACATGTATATTTATTACGAAAATAGATTAGAGGCCTACTTAGGAGATATTCAGAGCTACCAATGTTTAGCTCTTGAAACAGCTTTGTCTAGCACTGAAATGATTGGCAGGAAATCTAGACAATACATTATAAATTAGGTAGTTCCAGGTGAATGTAAATATCACTTAGGCTTCTCCCTTCCCTCCTTGCATGTATATTTATTACGAAAATAGATTATACGGCATATTTCAAGGGGAAAAAAACAGCGAAAATTTGCGAACGAGTGCACGTGAGGTGTTGTCAGGTGATAATTAGCCAATTCCAGGTGTATGGCACTCTCACTTACCTTATTTCTTTCTTGTATATATTATTTGGTATAAGAATAGGACATAAGGCTTATTTCAATGGATGAAATCAGTGAAAAATTCCAGGGAAGATTTACTTAGCGTAGCACGGCCGGGCGGGCGAGAGGATAGGGTAATGGAGGGGGGGTAGGGAGGGGAGTCAAGAACGGGGAGAAATGGCTAAATTGTCAACAATGGATGGGAGTACAGATGAGATTAGGAGTGCTGACTAGTGTTGGACATTGGCAGTACTGATAGATGATACAAGCCCCCACTTGGAAGGCCGGGTGAATTCAAAATAACACAGAATCACAAAAGCGACGTCCCGCGGTATGATCCCTTGCTCCCAAGCGTCACGAAAGTGACGCCCCGCGGTTAAGGGGTTATGCTATCATTGGGAATATAATTTTGGCCATGGGTTACCTCGGCAGTCTTGAAAAGTTTCCAGTGCACCTAACCTGGTAATTATTTCACTACATTGCATTTCACTTGCTCTTTATCATAAAAAATAAGTATAAAAATTGGTTCCAACTCATCAAGCTGGTAGTTATTTTAATTCACTGCAGTTCAATTGCTGCTTGTGCTGCAGCACCACACAAGTGTTCCATCACTGACACTAACACAACCAACAGTGTCAGAGTTCAAGGGTCATCTTGGAACTGACAAACGAATATGCACTTGTGTTGCCAATCATAGTGGTAGGCGGGGCGGTCACCATCCACTTACTCAATGTAGTGCTGCTGTCGGGTGTCTGCCCTTTCCTCTCCTCCTTCCTTCCTCTTCGGTCTGTCTTTCCTTCATTCTTTCCTTGTCCTTCTGCCCACAGGTGACTTTACACTCCCTCTTCTGTCTTTCTTTCCTTCATTCTTTTCTCTTCTCTTCCTTCTGCTTGTGGGTGACTCTGTACTGAGTGACAAGCCAAATGGGTTTCCTGTACACCAGGTACATATAACCAAATTTTGACGCTTGGTGGTTTAGTGGGTAATTATTGCGCTTCAGTCGGATTGAGCCGGTGAAGGTTTATATCCAAGGGATGGTTGGGGTTTATTGCTCATATAATACCACCCAGGGATGAGTGAGGCTGGTCACTCTCATCTTAAATGTCGGGACCAACTGCCTAGCCCCGGGCTCCTACGTTTCTCATGGTGCAATGTAGGATTGGATGATGGATGGATGGTTGACAATCATAGAGTACATTTGCTACGCTGTATATCAGAAAAGGTAGTGACTTTATTCATCATATAATCCATTTATCACATTCTGGTTCATCATTAAATGGGGGTCTGTTATATGACAAAAAATGTGCCATGTGATTGAATGTTTAAGTAGGCATGCTTCCTTGCTGATGCAGTTTATTCATATTATTTATATATATTGTTGCATACTAGTATATGCTATGGGAACTATACTCTTTTTTTTTTTACCTTAACCTGGCCTTATTATGCAATCTCTCCATCTTGAGTACTAATTTGTAGCATCAGATAAACACTAGAATATGATGGTAGTCTTGATATAGGGTAATGAAGATACAGAGCCATAGCATTTTATTTTTTCCATTGAATGACATGAAATCAGCTGTAAAAGGCATAAATCTGCCCCAGGTTAAGATGTATAGAGTGTGGTATTTATCACTTTCATTTTGTATTTAATGTTCAGCAGTGATATTTGGTGCTTTGTTTATTTGTCATTCTTATTTCAAGTGTGTGTTATGCATATTGTGGATGAGCAGATTATTGTATATGTTCTGCATTTATCAGTTTCATGTCCGTTATTTTTTGTTAGTGATTTTTAAGAAAATATCTTGTTTTGCTTTAACCCATTAACTGCGTCTGTATCATATATGGTAGAGTCCAAATGGCTCTCACTGCGGCTGTATCATATATGATTTCCTGCTTTCAAAATTCCGCCGTCAGAATTGGCACAAAATAAATCAGCTAGCAATTCATGGCACCCTATAGAATATTGCCATACATAGATTATGCATTTTTACGAGGTGCAGAGCTCAGCTCAGGTACCTACAAAATGCCAAAGATAAAGGTACGAAATCTTCTCCATGCCCCCACTAGCAGTAGCCCAAGCAAATATTGGATGAAATCTCTGGATGAGTGTAGTAATGAGAGTGATTTGTTCTTAGTTGATGCCAACGATGGTTCAGATGCTGTTTTACACCTTATCTGATTGCAAGATTGACACTGACAACACAGTGCAACCATAACACATCGTTCGCCTGGCATCACCTCACAGGGAATATTTATTACATCATGGACTTGTATCAGAGGTTATTGTTTTGTTTGCTATATTGTGTCATAAACCATTGAACTCGGGATTTTTTTCTCTATCTTTTGACAATATTATTAGTTTCCTAATATTTTTTTCTAAACATTTTAATATTGCCGCACACGGGATGTACATGTAAACAAACACTGCCACAGTGAATGGGTTAAGTAGACTTGCACTGTTATCAGTTGTATGTATGTGTATGTATCTGTTTGCATATGTACGATATGTATCTGTTGTTTGCATATGTACGATATGTATCTGTGCATTATGATGCTATAGTCGCGACAGCGAGATGTGGGGGAGAAACTCATCCCACTCTCTTCCCACTGGAATGCCTGTGATTGGTGGATGGTGGGGTGGGAGGTGCGTGGGTGAGGTTAGGAGTCCATTTGATGACCAGTACAGGTGTATCATCTAATCTGGAAAGACATTCTCTCTCTCTTTGTATATGTATGTATGTACGTTTTTTCTTAAAATTTTTTGTGATGTGTTTCCGATATATTTTCTAATCTCTCCTCATGGCTTTAAAATACAAAGGAAAATATTGTATTTATCACGCTGTACTTATACCAGTCAGTATCTCATTATAAGGCTTATTGTCATCCGTGATTCATCACTGTATTTAATAACCTTAAATGTACTGTACCAGCCTCCCCCCTTCAACCCATCTCTCGGATTTGATGTAGAGATAAGTTTTATAATACATAAGGAAGAGGGAAGTTAAAATGAAAGACAGCCAAGAGTGCATGAGACCTGAGGAGGGAGGCTAATTCTTAAGGGACAATATAATCTGGTGTGTGTCTGTGTGTTTGTGTCCATCTCTTTATCATGCTCCAGGACTCATACACATTGCTCCACGTCAGCAAAGTCATTACCGCTATATGCTATCCCTCCACTTCCACTGTTCTTCTATCACTCCATTTTTATTTTCCACCAGCTTTTCACTCCTTTCAGAGTCTCTTAAATGTAGCGTACCAACGTACAATTCCTCATTCCTTTCGTCCCATCCTCTCCCAACACTCCTCCCTTTCTGTCTGTCTGTCTGTATGTCTTTCTCTCTCGAGAGAGAGAGAGAGAGTGAGAGCAACGGAGGGAAGAAAGGGGTTTAGGAGTGGCAAGTATGGCCAGGTAATCCCTTCAGCCCTCCATAAAAATCCCCAGGGACGTGAACGTATAGCCTGAGGGAATGTTTGCCCTTGCTTCCTCTGTATTTTGCATCATGCCTCTTCACCTCTCCTTCTAGCCTCTTTGCTTGTCTGGCGGAATGCTTTGCTTTTGGTATAGGGTGAATACTGTATGTCCTTTCTAATGTTTTACTCCTGAAATATGTACAGTACACTCGTAAAAAAAAAAAAAAAAAAAAAAAAAAAAAAAAAAAATCGACACGGGTGAACAATGCTTTCACAATGAGCGATGCTCCCGTTCGTGTTGGTTTAAGCCAGTTTATTCTGAATGAATATTTCCCAGCCATATGGAACGTAAATCCTTCTCTATGGTTTGTTCAGAAAAATAGCTGAGATTTACAAGCATGAGAATTGTAATCAAGAATTATTTCAAAAGTTTCGTCCACTGTTTTAAAGTGACGACAAATCTTACAAAGATTATTTTATGATCGTGTACACTCATTGCTCTCTCTCTCTCTCTCTCTCTCTCTCTCTCTCTCTTTTCCTGATTTTGGCTTATGAGTACTGTACTGTCCTTTCTAATGTTTTAAGCCTTATATATTTTTAATTGTCTTTCATACTCTAGAATATCAACATGCACACCTGTATGTATTGTAATATATCATAGGTAATATTCTGTGTGTGCATATTAACTGTTGTAACCAATAAATAAAGCTTAAAACATTGGCGATCAATTTGCTGACAGTACTAGAGGGAGATATAAGCGCTGTCACACCACCCCATTCTGCCCATCTCCGTAGACCAATCAGGGACAAGAGAAGGAAAGCCTTTTCCTCACTCCTCCCTGAGGGAGGCGCTTCTCCGCTACCTCTCGCTGTCACAAGTATAGTCATGATAGAGGGTAATGAAGGGAATAGAGCCATAGCATTGTACTTTTTCCCCTGAATGACATGAAATCAGCTGTAAATGGCATAAATCTCCCCCAGGTTAAGGTATATAGTGTGTAGTTTGGTGGTATTTATCACATTCATTTTGTATTTAATGTTCAGCAGTGATATTTGGTGCTTTGTGTATTTCATTCTTATTTGAAGTGTGTGTTATGCATATTGTGGGTGAGCCGATTATTGTATTTGTTCTGCATGTATCAGTTTCATGTCTTATTTTTTGTTAGTGATTTTAAAGAAAACATCTTGTTTTGCTTTTTCATAAGTAGGCATGCACTGTATCTATTGTCTGTATGTGTATGAATCTGTTTGCCTATGTACGATGTGTATCTGTGCATGTATCTCTTTGTGGTCCTAGGCATAGTCTGTATCCATACCAGGCTCTAGGCATGATTGGTTTCTGCTGCTGCCATTGTTGTTGTGGTGGTGGTGTTAGGCTCATCAGACTGAATCTGGTGAAATGCAGAAGTTGCCCTTTCCTTTTCAGTCCACCATCCTCTTGTTGTGGGATAGGAAGTTGAGGGACATTTGTATGCTGGGTTCTTGTCGGATAGGGAGGAGGGACATTAGCATATGGATGTGTTTTGTGGGATAGGGAGGGAGTTAAGGGACATTGGTATGCTTGTTTTTTGTGGGATAGGGAGGCAGTTGAGGGATATTTGTATGCTGGTTTGTTGTGGGATAGGGAGGCAGTTGAGGGATATGTGTATGCTGGTTTGTTTTGAGATAGGGAGGAAGTTGAGGGACATGTGTATGCTGTGTTTATTGTTGTCGGACTAACTGGGGGAAAGCCACATCTAATAAAACCAAAAATCCATTATACAGCATCCAACATCCCTCCCATCCACCTCCCCAGCTGTGATTTCAAGCAGAAAGTGCCCCTGTGGTTACCATAGTAGGCTTGTTTTCATCCGGGAGAACTGGCCCACTCCCACAATTTAAAATACTGTGTCTTTTATTTCTATCCTCTGCTGGCTTTCCCTCATTCTTTCCTCTTCTTTTTTTTCCTTTAGTCTTTCCACTTCCTTATGCCTGAGGGTGACTCTACAGTGAGTGGCTAGCCTAATGGTTTCCTACACCAGGAAACTATTTACTGTGCGGTATGGTAACCATATAACCAAATTCTGGCGCCTGGTAGTTTGGTGGGTAATTACAGCGCTCCAGTCGGATTGAGCCTGTGTAGGTTATATCCAAGGGGTGGTTGGAGTTTATTGCTTATATAATGCCTCTCATGGATGAATGAGGCTCGTCACTCTCATCTTAAATGTCAGGACCAACTTGCCTAGCCCCGGGCTCCTACGCTTCTCATGGGGCGATGTAGGATTGGATGATAGATGAATAAAATTTGATCGCCGATATTCTCGTTGGTTAAGGAAACTGTAACACCTCTTCTTAAGTGATTTATTTTCGCTTATTACATCTTGCTGTCCCCCTCAGTGTTACTTAAAGTATACACTAGAAATAATGTAATTTTGTTAACCTGCTGTATATATCCAAAAAACTTATCACAAGGAGGAGATGTTTGGGAGCCTTTTTAAGACCAGAGACTATGTTTTAGTTTTGATGTAGTAATGAGTCTCCTTGGTTACTAGTGTTTTATTACCTGATGGAACTGGCCCACTACCATATTTTGTACAGAATTCAGTGATCAGTGGACAAGATAAGACTCAATCTCCTTGGCTATGAGCTAAATCAGCCCCCAAATCCACTAACCTCAAAGGGGTTAGGGATCTTTGTCAGGTTATGGTAAATGCATCTTAAAAAGACTCTCATCTCAAATGTCAGGGCCAATCTGCTTAGCCCCGGGCTCCTACGCTCCTCATGGGGCAACGTAGAATTGGATGATGGATGGCAATTGAAATTAAAACTGAATTGTTTAAGGCCTTTCGCACCTCATGCTACCGACAGTCTCTAAGGATCCCTCTCTCCTACAGGAGGAAGGTGTCATATCTTGAGGGGTGTGCCTGCTGAAGGATTCACCAAGATCACCCCAAATCGATTCCAAGATGTCACCATCCTGCAAAGGCGATGAAGACACACCAGATTACTGCTGTCCTCCAATTTTATGTCTATTATGTCTTGTACCTATTTTGTGTTTGTTTTGCTTAACCTGACGAAGGTTGGCCAACGTCTGAACTCGTACCTCTCCCCCACGGCATGCAGTGGAGGCTAACGCCCTGTAGCTGCTGGGAGAAGCGGGATTCAGGCTTGTCTGACTGGGTTTAAGGTTCTATTTACCTCTTCTACTAAAAAGTTTCATGTCTTCGCCCTGGTGGACGGCATCTAGGCAGATTGATTTCTGCTTGGAGCCTGAAACCTCTGAGGGTCCTGTGTTTCATGGCCAGAGCATGGATTCAGGATTCGACTTCGGAGTGGGGCTCCTGCCGATCCGCTGGGGGATTCCGTGAGCGTGCGGGAGCACCCCTAGTTAGGGGGTTGCAGGCATTTAGTTTAAAAGTCGAACCTTCCATAATCGACTGGCATTGGTAGGACCAACCAGCACTGGCACAGGTCAGCCTGGGAGTAGGGAAAAAGGGTGTTAGGCAGGCAGGGCTGTAGGATGGGAAGCATAGCTCCTTACTCCTACAATTCCCACTCCTCCAATTTTATTTTATAGCTCTCAGGTTTTGGACCTGGAAGCAATCCACCCACATACCACTTCACCCACCAACTTTACCTCGCCACACACACACCCTTCAACCTAACTATCCTCCCACATCCACCCACCCTCCCACTTACCTATCTACCCTCCCACCCACCCACTTACCTATCTTCCCCTCCCACACCCACCCACCTTATCACAATCACCCTACCACCCACCCTCTCACCCACTGACTGCAACACCCACTCACACACACCAACTGACTTTTACATCTACCTACCCACCCCCTACCTCGAGACTGCCGACCCACCACTACCCTACCTGACACACGCCTTTTGTCTGTACCCCTACTCTCACCCACACCTCCAACCCCCTACCCGACTCTCACACTTTTGCCTCTACTCCAACCCTACTCACTCACCCCTACCTCCCTCCACCCCAGCAACCAAACGACCCCTACCCTACCCACATACCTACTTGCACCCCACCACTGCTCCTGCCCTAGCCTTACCCTACCCACATCTTGTACCTGTGCCCCAACTCCAGCCACCAGTCTAACCACCAACCCATACATAACTCGCCCATCCCTCCCACTCAGTCCTACCCAAACAACCCTCTCTTCCTCTACCCCTACTCCACCCACCCACCTACTCAAACCCCACCTCCTTTCCTTCCCCTACCCCACCTACCTCTTCAACCAATACCCCTATCCCACTCGGTAAGGATAGGGAGTTAGGGCTGTACGGCAGGAAGAGTAGCTTCCTAATCCTACAATTCCCACTCCTCCAATTTTATAGATCTCAGGTTTTGGACCTGGAAGCAATCCACCCACCAACTTTACCCTCCCACCCACCAACTACTATTCTCCCACACCCACAAACTTTCCTGCCACACCCACCCATGAACTTAACTATCCTTCCACATACACTTGCCCACCCTCCCACCCATCCATCCACTCTTCACCCCCCCCCCCCCACCTACTCAACCTCCAAGCAACTGCCACACCCACCCACAATACCCACTCCTACTCCCAGACCAACCTCCAGTCCCCTTATACCCCCACACCCAACAACCCACCATCTCCCACCCACCCCAAGCTGCTGACCTGCCCAACCACCACTAACTCAAATGTCCCTACCCTACCTCTACCCCTAGCTCACCCACACCTCCAACCCCTACCCCACTCACTCCTGCTTCTACTCCAACCCCGCCCACTCACCCCTACCTCCCTCTATCCCAGCAACCAAACCATCACTACCCAACTCACCCACCTACTTGTAGACCACCACTGCTCCTACCCTACCCACACCTTCTGCCTGTACCCCCACACGAGCCTACCCACCAACCCAAACATTACTCGCCCAACCCTCACACCCATAATCCTATCCTAACCATGTCTTCTGCCTCTACCTCTACTCCACCCACCCACCTACTCAAACTCCACCACCTTTCCTTCCCCTACCCCACCTACCTCTTCAGCCAATACCCCTACCCCACCGAGTAGGGACAGGGTGTTAAGTAGGCAAGGCTGTAGGACAGGAAACGTAGTTTCTTAATCCTACGATTCCCACTCCTTCAATTTTATCATAGCCATCAGATTTTGGACCTGGAAGCAATCCACCCACCAACTTAACTATCCTCCCACACTCACCCACCAACCAAATAAACTATCCTCCCACCCACCAACTTAACTATCCTCCCACACCAACCCACCCACTAAGCAACTACTACTCCCACCCACCCACCCACCAACTTTAACTATCCTCTCACACCTACCGGCAAACTTAACTATCCTCCCACAGCTACCCACGAACTTAACTATCCTCCCACATCTACCCACAAACAACTATCCTCCCACATCTACCCACAAACAACTATCCTCCCACACCTACCCACAAACAACTATCTTCCCACACCTATCCACAAACTTGACTATCCTCCCACCAACTTGACTACCTTCCCACCCACCAACTTTTAACTACCCTCCCACCCACCAACTTTTAACTACCCTCCCACCCACCAACTTTACCCTATCACACCCACCCTCCCACCTACCTATCCACCCACCCCTACCCCCAAGCTGCCGAACCACCACTACCCCACCTCACATGCCCGAAGTCTACCCGGCACACCCCTACCCTACCTCATCCACCCCCTTTGCCTGTAACCCTACCCCACTAACTCCTCTACTCCAATCTTACCCACTCACCCCTACCTTCCTCTACCCCAGCAACCAAACCACCCCTACCCTACCCACCCCACCCACCTACTCTTACCCCACCACTGCTCCTATCCTACCTACGTCTTATGTCTGTGCCCCAACTCCAGCCACCAACCTAACAACCAACCCGTACATGACTCTCCCATCCCTTTCTGCCTCTACCTCTACTCCACCCACCCATCTACTCAAACCCCACCTCCTTTCCTTCCCCTACCCCACCCAGTAGGAACAGGGTGTTAGGGAGGCAAGGCTGTAGGACGGAAGCATAGCTTCCTAATACTACAATTCCCACTCCAATTTTACCATTTAATAGCTCTCAGGTTTTGTACCTGGAAGCAGTCCACCAACATACGCCTCTGCCCACCCCTCAACCAACTAAACTACCCTCCCACATAACCAACTACCCACGAACTTCACTGCTCTCCCATACCCATCAACTTAACTACTCTCCCACACCCATCAACTTAACTATCCTCCCACACCCATCAACTTAACTATCCTCCCACACCCATCAACTTAACTATCCTCCCACACCCATCAACTTAACTATCCTCCCACACTCACCCTCTAAGTGACTGCCACACCCACCAACTTAACTACCCTTCCACCTACCTATCCAACCACCTACCCACCCACCCAATCATCCACCCACTCGACCACCAAGCAATTGCCACACCCACCCACACTAGCCACCCCCCCACCCCCAGACCAACCACCAACCCCCACACCCAGCAACCCACCACTATCTCCGACAGTGCCATCCTGCTACCCCCAAGCTGCCAACCTACCCAACCATCACTGTCCTACCTTATATGTCCCTACTCTATCCGATACACCTCTACCCTACCCCACCCACTCATTTTGCCTGTACCCCTACCTCTACCTCACTCACATCTTCAAACCTTTGCCCTACTCACTCACTCCTGCTCACTCACTCCTGCCTCTACTCCAACCCTACCCACTCACTCCTACCTTCCTCTACCGCAGCAACCAAGCCACCCCTACCCCACCCACCCACCTACTTGTGTCCCATCCCTACTCACACCTGCCTGTACCCCCACTCCAGCCACCAGACTACCCACCAACCCGTACATCACTCTCCCATCCCTCCCACCCAAAGTCCTACCCTAACCATCTTTTCTGCATCTACCCCTACTCCACCCACCCACCTACTCAAGCCCTACCACGTTTCCTTCCCCATACCCCACCTACCTCTTCAACCAATACCCCTACCCCACTCAGTAGGGCCAGGGTGTTAGGCAGGAATGGCTGTAGAACAGGAAGCATAGCTTCCTAATTCTACAGTACAATTCCCACTCTAACTTTATCATTTTATAGCTCTCGGCTTTTGGACCGGAAGCAATCCATCCACATACCCCTTCACCCACCTTTTTAACTACCTATCCACCCACGAACTTAACTACCCTCCCACCCAAACTTGAACTATCCTCCCACACCCACCCATCCACCAACTCACCTATCCTCCCACACCCACCCACATGTCCACCGTCCAAAACCCACACTCCCACTCAACCACCAAGCAACTGCCACACCCACCCACAATACCCATTCCTCCCGGACCAACCACCAATCCCCTCCTACCCACCAACCGACCTCTATCTCCTACACTACCCACCCCTAACCCCAAGCCCTATCCTACCCCTACCCCCCCTACCCCTCACTCACCCACACCTCCAACCCCTACCCCACTTACTCCTGCCTCTACTTCCAACCCTACCCACTCACCCCTACCTCCCTCTACCCCAGCAAACATACCACCCCTGTCCCTGTCATAGCCTTACCCTACTCACACCTACGTGTACCCCCACACCAGCGAACCTGCCAACTCGTACATCGCTCACCCATCCCTCCAACCCATAGTCCTACCCTAATCACCCTTTCTGCCTCTACCCCTACTCCATCCACCCACCTACTCAAACCCCACCACCTTTCTTTCCCCTACTACTACCCCACCTACCTTTTCAACCAATACTCCAACCCCACCCACTCCTACAACCTCAACCCCTTACCCTCTAGCACACCCACCCCTGCAACCTTACCCACAGCACACCCACCCCTTCAACCCTTACCATACCCAACCCTACCCCAGCCACACCTCTAACTTCTACCCCTACCACAACAACCTTTCCAGGCCCTACCCCACCCAGCCCTTCAACCTCTACCTTTACTGCACCCTCAAACCCCTACCCTACCCATACCCCACCAACCCCTACCTCAGCAAGCCGTACCCCCTACCCCTTAAATGCCTATCTTTTCAACCTCTACCCAACCCACTTACTTGTACCTCCATCCCAACCCAACCTACCCCACCCACCCATTCATGCACCGACACTTACCTTCCTACCCACCAACAATATCCATTCACCCTCCCACCCACCCACTTCCTTACCCACACATCACACCCACACCCAGCTACCCCACACACCCATGCCTCCTCACCCAAACAATCACACAGACTCCACCCACGCCTAACCATTCTCTTACTTTCCAACCAACAGTCACACCCATACTTCACTACTCCCTCAACTACCCATCTACACCCACCCTACCTATCCCACACACCCACGGATGACTACACATTGTAACTCACCCACCACAACCTAACTACTGAACACACACACACACACACACACACACCCCAATATTTACCTACCCATATTCCCTACACCAATATTTACCTACCCATATTCCCTACACACATGTTCACCCATCCCACCCATGACTGACTGCATATTTAACCAGCTACACACACACACCTATCCACCCACATCCCCATACACACTGACCTACCCACCCACATCCCCATACACACTGACCTACCCACCCACACCAACCTACCCAAACACACATTCATGCAACCGTCTGTCTATTGCCAGGTGCCTTAATCCTGTAAGGGATGGCCACAAACAAATTGCCTCCAGGTTACCTTGTACCCTGCTATATTACTGGCCTACTCCCACCTCACACCCCCCTGTCTCATATACCTCTCCACTCCCCATTTCCCTATGTAATCTTCGGCTCCCCCTACCTCTCCCCCTAACCACCCAACGCACATGCATTCTCCTCCTCAGTCTCTCACTCTCCACATAGCCAAACCATCTCATTGTATTTCTCCTAACGCTTTCTATCACATTTACGTCCACACCACAACGCTCCTTCACTTCCTCATTTGTCAGTCTGTCGCACCATGTAACTCAACATCCACATTAACACCACAACACTCATTCACTTCCTCATTTGTCAGCCTCTTCATGTAACTACACATGCTCCTATCAAATAACTCATTTCCACTGCCCTCACTCTTATGTCCTTCCAACAAGGTCTAAGTGAAATTTCCAAACGTTATAGAGTTGGTGTCACAATGCTATCATGCAGCGAATTTTTTACTTCCACACTCACTTCCCTGTTCCTTATTACTGTTTTCAAAGAACCAGAAACCTCTATTCCTTGTTGTGCCCTTTCATGCACTTTACCCTTCAAACTTCCATCCATACTCATAACACTATATACCCAAGTACTTAAATGCACTCACATTTTCCATTTCCTCATCATCCAGCCTCACTGTACATTTAGGGACTTAAATAATCTAGAAGACCATCACATTAGTCTTCCCTACATTCACCTTTACATTCTGTTTCTTACTCACACTCCCAGACTCATTCACCAAGCCCTTCAGTTCCCTTTCATCTTCACTTAACAATACAGTATCATCTGGAAACAATAGTAAAGGGAGTTTCCAATCACTACCCTCCCTCGTTAGGGTCGCTCCAAGATATACTCCCCGACATTGTAGCTCTTTTATAACCTCATGCATATACAGATTGAACAACCATGGGGACACGAAACATCCCCGTTTCATTCTGACAAAAATTCACTCAGTTCACTATACACACGCACTGCAGCCTTAGCACCCTCATATATCCATACATACACCCACCTACACCTACACCCTTACCCATGCACACCTTTACCAATTCATGCACCGACGCACACATTGACACATCAACCACGGACAATTTCACATTCCTCCCAAGTGGTAATTTCATATACTCCCCAACCGACACCTGTGCACACACTCACCGAGACATACCCATCCACATACACGCACACACTTATCCACATATTCACATACACCTATCCACACACTCATGTATACCCATGCATATACCCACTGACATATACCTATCGACATACTTATTCACATGTAGCTATCTACACTTTTGGAGACAGCTATCCACATTGTCACTTATACACACGTATTCACATTAGCATCCACGTATCCACTAATCGAAACCCATCCATTTACCCACCAACAGACTTCCACTAACTCCCATACACATATATAATCACCAACCCTGCTCAGCTACCCACCCACCTAATCACCTACCAACACTGTGCCACACTTTTACATTTTCTTCACCTACCTTCCTAATTATACCCACCTCTTTACCCACCCACAGCTGTCCACCTACCTTCCTAATTATACCCACCTCTTTACCCACCCACAGCTGTCCACCTACCCATCCAGTCACTGACACCTAGCCCCCCCCCCCACACACCCACACACACACTACCACTTGGCCAAAAAACTACCTATACCCATCCATCAACCGACGCCGACACCCACACATATCTATACATCCTCACGCCCACACATTCACCTACTGATTCACAGATTCACCCTACCATTCAAATCTTGCCTTCCAGGCACACATAAGGCCACACCCACAAATTCCCACAACTTTACCATACCGTACCCCACACCCACACCTATTCATGCACAACCCACCCCATAGCTATGCATACAAGACCCACTCCACAGGTATCCACATATGACCCACCCTACACCTGTCCACATACATATCCACTTATACCTGTTTGTAAATCTATCTGTATATAGACCTAGATGTCAACATAGCCATTCATTTCTCTACATACGCACCCACAAAATCACAGACCCACCCAGACACACCCTCACCCACAGAACCACTTACTCATACACCATCCGATCCACATTGTCACCCATACACCCTGAAACACATATAACATCCAACTCACACCCTCACCTACATGCACCTACCTCACCCAGACCTACTTACCCTCACCTACTCACTCAGCTACTCCCACATCCACCCACCCATACACCAACACACACATACCAATACATATATGTATGCCACATAAACACTTACCCACTCACATCTTCACATTCCTTCCCACTGACAGCTGTCCACATCCCCAACCACACAGTGACATGCCTACCCACCAACAAAGCCATATTTCCATACCTGCCTGGTCACATACCTACTCACCAAAACCTGTCTATAAGGCTACCCACCCACACTTGTCCACACCCCTATCCAGCCACACCTGTTGGAATACCTATACAGACACCTGTCCGTATATTTTATATAGACAGTATATATATATATATATATATATATATATATATATATATATATATATACATACATACATATATATATATATATATATATATATATATACAAACCTGTGGAAATACCCACTCATCTGTCTACACACCCACTTACCTGCTTCAGCACACACAACAACTAGCACTCTTACCCATAAAACTACCCACTTATACACTCTCGCACCCATACCATCACTGAGAAATGATTCCTACCCACACCCTCAGCCCTACCCATATGATCACCCACTGAAACCCTCACCCATACACTATCGCCACCACACTCAGACCTTTATACTGACCCACTCACACCACCACCCATACATCGACCCACTTACACATCCACCCAACCACACACATCCTGCCGTATCAAATCACCGACACATACCCTCACCTATATGCCCCCCCTCACCCAGACCCACCTAACCATGCCACCCACCACTTCACATACTCATTTGTCCAGAAACCCATTTACCCACATTCACATACACCCTACCCAGCAGCCTACTGAGCCACCCCCCCACACCCACACCCCAATTCACCCCCCGACCCACTCTCTCTCTCTCTCTCTCTCTCTCTCCACATACGACCCAGCCACACCTGTCTACATACTGTACAACCCAGCCACACCTGTCCTGTCCACATACAACTCGCACACACGTCCACATATATTTCCACTTATACCTGTTTGCAAACTCATCCATATATAGACCTAGGTGTCAACATAGTCATTCATTCGTTTACATACCCACCCACATCTAATCACAGAACAACCCAGCCACACCCTCACCCACAGAACCACTTACTCATAGACCATGCGACCCACATTTTCACCCATACACCCTGCAACACCTATAACATCCAACTAACATCCTCCTACCCCACCCAGTCCTATTTACCCTCACCCACCCATACCCCAACACAGATATTAATACACACACACACACACACTTAACTTACATATACATATAGGTACGCCACATACACACTTGCCCACCGTTCCCCCCCCCCACATCTTCACATTCCCCCCACTGACAGCTGTCCACATCCCCAACCACACAGTGACACGCCTACCGACCCGCAAAGCCATATTCCCATACCTGCCTGGTCAAATACCTGCTCACCAATACATTTCCATACAGCCACCCACACAACCTTGTTCACATACATATCCACTCACGCCTGTTGGCATACCTACCCTGCCACCAGTCCACACACAGCTCCCTACCCACATTTGTCCATACCTATCCATATATATATATATACAAAAACCTATGGAAATACCTACTCATCTGTCGACATACTCATCCACTTCAGCACATACACCAACCAGCAGTCTTACCCACACAACTACCCACCCACACCTATACACTCTCCCACCCACACCCATACTGATAAATGATTACCCACACCCTCAGTCATAGACCATGCCACCCTCATCCCCACCTATACACAATTTCGCTCACGTCCTTACCCATGCACATCCTACCCACATCCTTATGCATACACCATCTCACCAACATCCTCACTCATACCTAATCTCATCCATACAGCTTCCCACCGATATCTTCACCCCTTCACCGTATCTACCCATATCCTTACCTGTAGTCACCCACTGAAACCCTTAACCATACACCATCCCTACCACACCCTGACCTTGATACTGACCCACTCACACCCTCACCCATAAATTGACCCACTTAAACATCCACCCATCCACCCTCATCCTCCCGTGTCAAATCACTAACCTACCGTATACCCTCACCTATATGCTCTCCCCTCACCCAGAGCCACCCACTCATCCCACCCACCACTTCATATGCTCATTTGTTCTGAAACCCATTTATACACATTCACATACAACATACCGACCAGCCTACTAAGCAACAACCACACTCAGACCTCAATCGACCCCCCCTTCCTTTCTTTCTCTCTCTCTCTCTATCCACATACGACCCAGCCACACCTGTCCATAAACGACCCAGCAACACCTGTCCACATACACCTCACACACACATGTCCATATACATTTCCACTTGTTTGCAAACTTATCCGTTTATAGACATAGGTGTCAACATAGCCATTCATTCGTCCACATACCCAACCATATCTAATCACAGACCCACCCAACCACACTAGCGGCCATAGATCCACTTACTCATACACCATCCGATCCACATTTTCACCCATACACCCTGCAACACCTCTAACATCCAACTAACACCCTCACCTACATGGACCTACCTCACCCAGGCCTACTTACCCCCACCCACTCCATCACTCTCTCACATCCACCCACCCATAGCTCAACACAGATATTAATACACACATACACGCACTAACTTACCTATAAATATACGTACGCTACGTACAAACTTGCCCAGCGTTACCCACCCACACCTTCACATTCCCCTACTGACAGCTGTCGACACCTCCAATCACTCAGTGACATGCTTACCCACCTGCAAAGCCATATTCGCAAACCTGCCTGGTCACATACCTGCTCACCAACACTTGTCCATATATATATATATATACATATACATATACATATATTTATATACAGATTTATACATATATTTATATATATACACATATATACATATATATATATATATATAACATATATATACATACGTATATATATGTATATTCACGTGTAAACATATATATCTAAAAATCTCTCTCTCTCTCTCTCTATATATATATATATATATACACAGACACAAAACCCTGTGGAAATACCCACTCATGCCTACATACCCTGCTGGGGCAGGGAACAGTTTAAGGATTTGAATTTCATAAAAAGCAGACTTTCCTGATCTACCAGTTGACCCGCCGACATGTCATAAAAGTACCCCCGCTAATACCAATATGCCAGTCCTGTATGAGACAGCCCTAGCATGTATTCAATATGGACGGTGGGTGTTAGCGCCGAAGTGGTGACATGTAGAGAGGTGTATGGTATGTAGGAGGACTACTGGGCCTTGAGAGCAGGCTGTGAAGCCTATGCCCAGAGTCGGACACACAAAAAAAAAAAAAAAAAAAAAATACCCACTTCAGCTCATACACGAACCAGCACCCTTACCCACAAAACTACCCACTCACATTGATAAATCATTACCCACACCCTCAGCCATACACGATGCCACCCTTATTCCCACCTATACACCATTTCGCTCACATCCTTACCCATACACATCCCACCCATACTCTTACGCATACATCATCCCACCAACACCCTCACCCATACAGCTTCCCACCCATATCATCACCCATTCACCATCCTATCCATATCCTTACCTGTAGTCATCCACCGAAACCCTCACCCATGCACCATCGCTACCACACCCTGACCTTTATACTGACCCATTCACATCCTCATCCATATATCAACTCACTGACACATTCACCCAACAACCCACAACTTCCCGCACCGAATCACCCACCTATATCCTCAATTATATGCCCTCCCCTCACCCACATCCACCTACGCATCCCACCCACGAATTTACATACTCATTTGTCCTGAAACCCATTTACCCACATTCACATACACCCTACCCACCAGCCTACTTGGCAATACACCCACACACACACACTCCCTCTCTGTCTCTGTGTCCACATATGACTCATCCACACCTGTCCACATGCGACCCAGCCTGACATGTCGACATGCGACCCAGCCCGACATGTCCACATGCGACCCAGCCCGACATGTCCACATGCGACCCAGCCCGACATGTCCACATGCGACCCAGCCCGACATGTCCACATGCGACCCAGCCAGACATGTCCACATGCGACCCAGCCAGACATGTCCACATGCGACCCAGCCAGACATGTCCACATGCGACCCAGCCAGACATGTCCACATGCGACTCAGCCTGACCTGTCCACATGTGACCCAGCGGCACCTGCCCACATACGACCCAGCCGCACCTGCCCACATACAACTCACACACACGTCCACATATGTTTCCACTTCCTGTTTGCAAACTTATCCGTCTATAGACCTAGGTGTCAACATAGCCATTCATTCGTCTACATACCCACCCACATAAAATCACAGACCCACCCAACCACACCCTCACCCATAGAACCACTTACTCATACACCATCCGACCTACATTCTCACCCATACACCCTGCAACACCTATAACATCCAACTAACACCCTCAGCTACATCCATCTACCCCACCCAGACCTACTTACCTTCACCCACTCAGTCACTGCCACATCCACCCACCTGTACCCCAACACCGACATTAATACACACACACAAACTTACTTATACATATATGTATGCCACATACACACCTACCCATCATTACCCACCCACACCTTGACATTCCTCCCACTGACAGCTGTGCACATCCCCAACCACACAGTGACTTGCCTACCCATCTGCAAAGCCATATTCCCTTACGTGCTAGGTCACGTACTTACTTACCAACACCTGTCCATATAGCTACCCACCCACACTTGTCCACATACCGATTTACCCACACTTGTCCACATAACGATTTACCCACACTTGTCCACATACTGATCCACCCACACCTGTTGGCATACCTACGCAGCCACCTGCCCACACGTGCACACACACACAATCTCACACATACCGCTTCCCATCCATATCTTCACCAATTCACCATCCTACCCATATCCTTAACTATAGTCACCCACCGAAGCCCTCACCCATACACCATCTCTATACCACACCCTGACCTTTATACTAACCTATTCACACCCTGACCTTTATACTAACCTACTGACACCCTCACCCATACATCGACCCACTTACACATCCACCCAAACACCCACATCCTATCATCGAATCACCCACCCAAACCCTCACCCATATGCCCTCCCCTCACCCAGACCCACCTACCCATCCCATCCACCACTTCAAATACTTGCTCATTTCTCCTGATACCATTTACCCACATTCACCTACAGCCTACCAACCAGCCTAGCGAGCAACACCCATACCCCAATCCACACACACACACACACACACACACACACACACACACACACACACACACTCTCTCTCTCTCTCTCCCTCTCCCCATTCACATACCCAGATCTCTTCAAACCACATCTACACCCATCCCACCCATGACTTGCCACTGATCCACCTACCTAACCAGAACCACTGACCCGCAATCAAGTAACCACACTCACTCACCGACTCACAACTAGGTACACACACACACACACACACACACACACACACACACACACACACACACACACACACACACCTATCTACAACCACACACCCACAACCACACCTATCTACAACCACACACCCACAACCACACACCCACAACCACACACCCACAACCAGGTACCACACCCACCCACCCACCTACAAAATGCTACCCACAATCACGCACAAGCAGATACACCCATTCACACAGTGATCCACATCCACATTTCCTCTCACACCCACTCACCTATGCATCTACAAGCCTATTTCCACACACCCACAGACCCCACCCAGTCCTAATCATCGAGCCACCCACTAACCAACACCCACACTTAACCACTCACTCACTCACCCACCGTCACTCACACACCCTCCCCACCCATGCTAACCCCCACAGCCAAACTCACTCAGATCTACCTACCTACCTCACTCTGACCAACCTACCCATTTGTTCACATACCCATGCACCCACCTACATAGATAAACCCACTCATATTCTCATCCATTCACATCTTTACCTATTGACTCGCCCACTGACACTGGGCGACCTAGCCACACTCGGTCTGGCGGGCCCATATTTGGCCCGGTCCTCCCAAAGGGAGGAAAATCTAAAACAACAACAATAACGTACCCACACCTAAGCATTCACCCACGTACCCACCCCCTCACCCATATCCCCACCTTTACATGATCCTACCCAAACTGATACATTATCTCACCCACACACTCACCCTTACACCATCCTACACATACCCACACCCATACACAATCCCATCCACACCTTACACTATCTTAACCAAACCTGTACACTATCCTACCCACACCTGCACCCATACACAATCCCATCCACACCCCCACCCATACACCATCCCACCCACACACTCACCCTGACACCATCCTACACATACCCGCACCCATACACAATCCCATCCACACCTTGCATTATCTTTTCCAAACCCGTACACTATCCTACCCACACCTGCACCCATACACAATCCCATCCACACCTGCACCCATACACAATCCCATCCACACCGCGACCCTTACACCATCCTACCCAACCCCATACCTTCGTCCTACAGACACCCTTACCCTCACACCGTTCTACCCACACCCCTTACAGCATCATATCTACTCCCATACATTATCCCACCCAGAACCCCACCCTTACACCATCCTATCCACACCCACATACCATCCAACCCACACCCTCACCCATACACCATACCACCCACACCCATACACCATACCACCCACACCCTCACCCATACACCATACCACCCACACCCTCACCCATACACCATACCACCCACACCCTCACCCATACACCATACCACCCACACACCATACCACCCACACACCATACCACCCACACACCATACCACCCACACACCATACCACCCACACACCATACCACCCACACACCATACCACCCACACACCATACCACCCACACACCATACCACCCACACACCATACCACCCACACACCATACCACCCATACACCATACCACCCACACCCTCACCCATACACCATACCACCCACACCCTCACCCATACACCATACCACCCACACCCTCACCCATACACCATACCACCCACACCCTCACCCATACACCATACCACCCACACCCTCACCCATACACCATACCACCCACACCCTCACCCATACACCATACCACCCACACCCTCACCCATACACCATACCACCCACACCCTCACCCATACACCATACCACCCACACCCTCACCCATACACCATACCACCCACACCCTCACCCATACACCATACCACCCACACCCTCACCCATACACCATACCACCCACACCCTCACCCATACACCATACCACCCACACCCTCACCCATACACCATGCCACCCACACCCTCACCCATACACCATGCCACCCACACCCTCACCCATACACCAAGCCACCCACACCCTCACCCATACACCAAGCTACCCACACCCTCACCCATACACCAAGCTACCCACCCCCTCACCCATACACCAAGCTACCCACACCCTCACCCATACAACTTTCGACCCACACATATACCCAGATCATCACCTACAGTATACACTCACCCATCAAGTCCTTCACACATCTCTCCAACCACCGACTCCTATCCTGACCCAAACATCCTTCGACTCATAGCTTCACCTATAGTCACGTATCCATACCCTCACCCACCCGTCGAACCATGCAACCACCGAAATGCACACACTGATTCACCAACATCGACACATTACCACAACTACTGAAGCATTAACTCACACATCCATCCACCTATATCCCCATATTTGGCCACCCACCCACACCTACAGCGACACATCCACCCATGGCCAGACGTTCACTCACCCATCCACCATGGCCACACATTCACTCACCCACCCATGGCCACATACCCCTTAACCCGCCCACCCATACCCCAAGTGACACTCAGGCACCGACACCCCAACCCACACAGTCAAACCCCTACACACTTTACATTGCTACACTTGGCCCTCCCATCCCTGGCTAACAGGTCACACATTCCCCTTCTGTATTTCAGTTCAGCAACTCCACGGGGAACGTCAGCCAGGAAAGATGCTCATCCCATTGTTTCAAAACTAACCACCGGTTTTTCTTGGAACTATGCTCAATGTGTCTCACAGGCCAAAATACCTATGGTAACCTAACTTAATCTAACGTAGCCTAGCGTTAACCTATCCCACTAGGTCTGCCTGGCTGCTGGCGATGGTGCTGAACCATAATACTGAAGAGGAAATGCGCTACTAGGTTACCCACCAATCTACCCGCACTGACACAACCACTCAACACTAAACCCACCTACCCACCCATATGCTCTCGTACCTACCTACCCATCCACCCAAGTACCCATGCAACCATCCACCCCTACGGCAATGTAACTACCCACTCACTTTCACACAACCACCCACACCCACATACGTACCCACCAACATATTGTTTACACAGACACCTACACATTCACTCACATACCTTACCAATACCTACCAACATCACATTCCCCTAACCCATACCTTCGCATTCCTCCCATCCGACACCTTGACGTCTCCCAACCAACACCTTGACATGCTTCCCACCCGACACCTTGACATGCTTCCCACCCGACATTTGTGCACATACATACCGAGACATGCCTATACACATACACCTGTGGAAATACATAAACTTATCTGCATACTCATTCAAATTTATTTATCCCCATACTCATAGAGATATAGCTATCCACAAAGTCTCTAATACCTATCCATATTCTGTCATGGACAGGTAGCCACATTAGCGGCCACCCATCCATGTATCCACTAATGCAAACTCATCTTTTTACCCACCGACAGCCATCCACTTGCAGAAATTCGAATATTCACCCCCACACCCATATATTTACTTACAAACACTGACCCACTCTTTTTTTATTTCCCCATCCAGCTATACACCAAATTACACTCATCTAATGACTGACCCACACACCTTCTCACCCACCCACATTCACCTAGACACCTTTCCACAAACCCACCCACTCATCAAGACCCAACCACATATCCACTCCACCCATCCCCCCCCCCCTACATCCAACACCACACACACACACACACACACACACACACATACCTAACTTCTCAGGCAGATAACCATCAATACTTACTCATGCACGTGCATACAGTACTCACCCACCGAAGCCAAATACCCACACCAGCACCCATGCATATCCATACACCCACACATTCACCTACTCATTCGCAAACTTACTCAATCACTCATATCTACGCATTCAGTCATGTGAGCCCATACACCCACAAATACTAGCACCTTTACCGTTACGTTCCCCTGACCTACAGGTGCCCGCATCCGACCCACCCACACCTGTCCACATCCGACCCACCCACACCTGTCCACATCCGACACCTGTGCACATCCGACCCACCCACACCTGTGCACATACGACCCACCCACACCTGTCCACATACGACCCACCCACACCTGTCCACATACGACCCACCCACACCTGTCCACATACGACCCACCCACACCTGTCCACATACGACCCACCCACACCTGTCCACATACGACCCACCCACACCTGTCCACATACGACCCACCCACACCTGTCCACATACGACCCACCCACACCTGTCCACATACGACCCACCCACACCTGTCCACATACAACCCACCCACACCTGTCCACATACAACCCACCCACACCTGTCCACATACAACCCACCCACACCTGTCCACATACAACCCACCCACACCTGTCCACATACAACCCACCCACACCTGTCCACATACAACCCACCCACACCTGTCCACATACAACCCACCCACACCTGTCCACATACAACCCACCCACACCTGTCCACATACAACCCACCCACACCTGTCCACATACAACCCACCCACACCTGTCCACATACAACCCACCCACACCTGTCCACATACAACCCACCCACACCTGTCCACATACAACCCACCCACACCTGTCCACATACAACCCACCCACACCTGTCCACATACAACCCACCCACACCTGTCCACATACAACCCACCCACACCTGTCCACATACAACCCACCCACACCTGTCCACATACAACCCACCCACACCTGTCCACATACAACCCACCCACACCTGTCCACATACAACCCACCCACACCTGTCCACATACAACCCACCCACACCTGTCCACATACAACCCACCCACACCTGTCCACATACAACCCACCCACACCTGTCCACATACATTTCCACCTACATGTGTTTGCAAACCTATCCGTATATAGACCATGCTGTCAACATAGTCATTCATTTATCTACATACACACCCACCCACATCTAACCGCAAGCTCATCCACCCACACCCTCACCCACAGAAACACTTACTCATACACCATCCAACCCCATTGTCTCATACAATATCCAACTCACACCCTCACCTACATGTACCCACCCCACCTAGACCTACTTATCCTCACGAACTCACTCAGCTACTCCCACATCCACTCACCCATACCCCCAAAACATATATTAATACACACACACACACAAACTTACCTATACATATACGTACGCCACATACACATTTACCCACCCACACCTTCCCATTCCCCCTACTGACAGCTGTCCACGTCCTCAACCAGACAGTGACATGCCTACCCACCTGCAAAGCCATATTCCCATACCTGCCTGGTCATATCTATCCACCCACACCTGATGGTATACCTACCCAGCCACCGGTACATACACACAAACCTGTTGAAATACCCACTCATCTGTCTACATACCCAGTTACCCACTTCAGCACATACACCAAGCAGCTGTACGCACCCAGACCCATACACAATCCCACCCACTCCCTCACTGATAAATGATTTCAACCCACACTCTCAGTGAAACATCATGCCACCGACACCTCCACATACGCAACATTTCGCTCACATTCTTACCCATACACACTTCATCTATACCCTTATACATACACCATCCGACCGACACCCTCACCCATACACCATCCCTTCAATATTTTCACTCATTCACCATCCCACCCATAGCCTTACCTATAGTCACCCATTGAAACCCTCACCCATACACCATCCCTACCACATGCTGACCTTTATACGGACCCATTCACATCCTCACCCAAACATCGACCCACTTACATATCCACCAAACCACCAACATTCTCCGGAATCGAATCACCCACCCACACCTTCACCCATATGCCCTCCCTTCGGCCAGACCCACCTACCCATCCCACCCATCCCACCCACCCCATCCACCACTTTACATAAGTGTCCAGAAACCCATCAACCTGATTCACCTATACCCTTCCCACAAGCCTATTTCCCAACACACAAACTCCAATCCACACACACACACACACACACACACACACACACACACACACACAAAGACATCTGCAAATCACATTCACTCATTCCACCCCTGACTTACCACTCACCCACCTACCTACCTAGAACCAAGTACTCACACACACCTACCAACCCACAACTAGGTACCCACACGTACCCACTCAACCACAACTAGGTATTCACACGCAAGTGCCCATCTACAACTAGGTCCCCACACCCAACCACCCATCTACAACCTGCTATCCACACCCATCCACTTGGTAATTCATACCCACATTTCCTCGCATGGCCACTCACCCATGCCTCCACACGCCTATATTCACACACCCACTGATCCCACGCACTCCTGATCATCGACCCACCCACCAACCAACACCCAGACTTAACCACTCACCCACCAACCAACACCCAGACTTAACCACTCACCCACCAACCCACCGTCACCAACACACACTCCCCACCCATGCTAACCCCCACAGCCAAACTCACTCCGACCTACCTACCTATCTCACGTACAGGAACCTATCCATCTATGCACATACCCATGCATACACCTCCAAAAATACATCCACTCACATTCTCACCCATTCACATCTTTACCTATTGACCCACCCATTGACGCTGGGCCACCCAGCCATATCTAAGCATTCACCCATCTACCCACACCCTCACCCATACACCATCTCATCCACACACCCACCCCCTTACACGATCCTACCCAAACAGGTACATCATTCAACCCACACCCTCACCCTTACATCATCCTACCCACATCAGCACCCATACACCATCCCACCCTCACTCTTACACCATCCTACCCACACCTGCACCCATAGACCATCCTACCCACACCCGCACCCATACACAATCCCATCGACACTCCCACCTTTGCACCATCCTACCCAAACCCATATACTGTCCTACACACACCCTCACCCTTACACCTTCCTACCCACACCCTCACCCTTACACCTTCCTACCCACACCCTCACCCTTACACCTTCCTACCCACACCCCAACTCTTACACCTTCCTACCCACACCCCACCCTTACATCATCCTATCCACAGCAATACACCATCCCACCCACATCCTTACCCTTACATCATCCCACGCACACACTTACCATTACACCATCCCCCCCACACCCTCACCCATACACCATCCAACCCACAGGCTCATCCATAGAACTTTCGACCCACACATTTACCCAGATCACCTACTGTATACACCCACTCACCAAATCCCTCACCTCTCCAACCACCCACTCCCACCTTGACCCCCACATCCTCCCACTCACACCTTCACCTATACCCTCACCCATACAAGCACCGTCCACCCATGCAGGCACCGAAATGCACACATTCACTCACCAATATCCGCACACTAACTCACCTAGTCAAGTATTAACCCACATCCATCCACCTATATCGACAAATTTGGCTACCGAACCACACCAACAGCGACACATTCACCCATACACCCATGGCCAGACGTTCACTCACCCACCCATGGCCACATACCCCTTCACGCGGCCACCCATAACCCAAGTAACACTCAGGCACCACCAACCCAACCCACACTCTCAAACACCTACACCCTTAAAATTTCTACACTCGCCTCTCCCATCCCTGGCTACCCGGTCACATTTTTCCCATCTGTATAACGGTTGAGCACCTCCACTGGGAACGTCAGCCAAGAACGACGCTCGTTTTTCTCGGAACTATGCTCAATGTGTTTCACAGACCAAATTACCTATGCTACCCAAACTTAACCTAATCTAGCCTAGCATTAGGCTATCCCACTAGGACTGCCTGGCTGCAGGCGATGATGCTGAACCGTAATACAGAAGGGAAATATGCTACCAGGTCATCCAGCAATCTACCCACA
>NC_137043.1:35450381-35600381 GCF_032717465.1 Coenobita brevimanus
GGTCCAGATCACTCCGCACCATCACAGACTCTCAGGTACCAAATAAAATAGGTCCAAATCACTCCACAACATCACAGACTCTCAGGTACCCAAATAAAATAGGTCCACTACACTCCACACCATCACTGACTCTCAGGTACCAAATAAAATAGGTCCAAAACACTCCGCACCATCACTGACTCAGGTAACAAAAAAAAAAACAGTGCCAAAACACTCCGCACCATCACAAACTCTCAGGTAACAAATAACATAGGTCCAAATCACTCCGCACCATCACTGACTCTCAGGTACAAAATAACATAGGTCCAAAACACTCCGCACCATCACTGACTCTCAGGTACCAAAAAAAAATAGGTTCAAAACACTCCGCACCATCACAAACTCTCAGGTACCAAATAAAATAGGTCCAAAACACACCACACCATCACTAACTCTCAGGTACCCATATAAAATAGGTCCAAAACACTCCGCTCCATCACTGACTCTCAGGTACCCAAAATAAATAGGTCCAAAACACTCGGCACCACCACTGACTCTCAGGTACCCAAAAAAAAATAGGTCCAAAACACTCCACACCATCCATGGGTCTCAGGTACCATAACAAATAGGTCCATCACACTCCGCACCATCACTGACTCTCTGGTACCAACAAAAATAGGTCCAAAACACTCCGCACCATCAATGACTCTCAGGTAACAAATAAAATAGGTCCAAAACACTCCGCACCATCACTGACTCTCAGGTACAAAATAAAATAGGTCCAAATCACTCCGCACCATCACAGACTCTCAGGTACCAAATAAAATAGGTCCAAATCACTCCACAACATCACAGACTCTCAGGTACCCAAATAAAATAGGTCCACTCCACACCATCACTGACTCTCAGGTACCAAATAAAATAGGTCCAAAACACTCCGCACCATCACTGACTCAGGTAACAAAAAAAATAGGTCCAAAACACTCCGCACCATCACAAACTCTCAGGTAACAAATAACATAGGTCCAAATCACTCCGCACCATCACTGACTCTCAGGTACAAAATAAAATAGGTCCAAAACACTCCGCACCATCACTGACTCTCAGGTACCAAAAAAAAAAAATTCCAAAACACTCCGCACCATCACAAACTCTCAGGTACCAAATAAAATAGGTCCAAAACACACCACACCATCACTAACTCTCAGGTACCCATATAAAATAGGTCCAAAACACTCCGCTCCATCACTGACTCTCAGGTACACAAAATAAATAGGTCCAAAACACTCGGCACCACCACTGACTCTCAGGTACCCAAAAAAAATAGGTCCAAAACACTCCGCACCATCCATGGGTCTCAGGTACCATAACAAATAGGTCCATCTCACTCCGCACCATCACTGACTCTCTGGTACCAACAAAAATAGGTCATCATCACTCCGCACCATCACTGGGTCTCAGGTACCAAAGAAAAAAAGGTCAACAACACTCCGCACCATCACTGCCTCTCAGGTACCAACTAACAAATTTGGTCCAAATCACTCCACACCATCACTGCCTCTCAGGTACCAAAAAAAGGTCCACATACACTCCGCACCATCACTAGGTCTCACATACCAAAAAAAAAAAACATACCAAAACATTCAGCACCATCACTGCCTCTCAAGTACCAAAAAAAAAATATCCACATACACTCCGCACCATCAATAGGTCTCAGATACCAAAAAAAAAAAACACATTCAGCACCATCACTGCCTCTCAGGTACCAAAAAATAATTACACTCCGCACCATCACTGACTCTCAGGTACCCCCACCAACATAAATAGGCCCAAAACACTGCCCACCATCACTCCCTCTCAGGTACCAACACATAGGTCCAAAACACTCAGCACCATCAATGCCTCTCAGGTGCCTAAACAAAATAGGTCCAAAACACTCCGCACCATCACTGCCTCTCAGGTACCAATAACAATAGGTCACAAACACTCCGCACCATCACTGCCTCTCACGTACCAACACAAATAGGTCCAAAACACTCCGCACCATCACTGACTCTCAGATACCCTAATTAAATAGGTCCAAAACACTCCGCACCATCACTGCCTCTCAGGTACCAAAAAGAATAGTTCCAAAACACTCTACACCATCACTCACTCTCAGGTACCCAAAAATATGGGTCCAAAACACTCCGCACCATCACTGACTCTCAGGTACCCTAAAAAAATAGGTCCAAATCACTCCGCACCATCAATGACTCTCAGGTACCAAATAAAATAGGTCCAAATCACTCCGCACCATCACTGACTCTCAGGTACCAAAAAAAATAGGTCCAAAACACTCCGCACCATCACTGACTCAGGTACCAACAGAAATAGGTCCAAAACACTCCGCACCATCACTGGGTCTCAGGTACCACAAAAAAAAAAAAGGTCAACAACACTCCGCACCATCACTGCCTCTCAGGTACCAACAAAAAAATTTGGTCCAAATCACTCCACACCATCACTGCCTCTCAGGTACCAAAAAAAAAAAAAAAGGTCCACATACACTCCGCACCATCACTAGGTCTCACATACCAAAAAAAAAAAAATCCAAAACATTCAGCACCATCACTGCCTCTCAGGTACCAAAAAAAAAAAAAACAGGTCCACATACACTCCGCACCATCACTAGGTCTCAGATACCAAAAAAAAAACACTCAGCACCATCACTGTCTCTCAGATACAAAAAAATTAAATCAAATTACACTCCGCACCATCACTGGGTCTCAGGTAACAAAAAAAAATTTAGATCCAAAACACCACACCATCACTGACTCTCAGGTACCCCCACCAAACAAAATTAGGCCCAAACACTGCCCACCATCACTAGCTCTCAGGTACCAAAAAATTGGTCCAAAACACTCCACACCATCAATGCCTCTCAGGTACCATAAAAAATAGGTCAAAATACACTCCACACCATCACTGACTCTCAGGTGCCAAAAAACAAACATAGGTCCAAAACACTCCGCACCATCACTGCCTCTCAGGTACCAATAACAATAGGGCAAAAACACTCAGCACCATCACTGCCTCTCAGGTACCTAAACAAATAGGTCCAAATCACTCCGCACCATCAATGACTCTCAGGTACCCAAAAAAAAAAAATAGGTCCTAAACACTCCACACCATCACCGACTCTCAGGTACCAAAAAATATTGGTCCAAAACACTCCGCACCATCACTGACTCTCAGGTACCAAAATAAAATAGGTCCAAAACACTCCGCACCATCACTAACTCTCAGGTACCAAAAAATTAAAGGTCCAAAACACTCCGCACCACCACTCGCTCTCAGGTACCCAAATAACATAGGTCCAAAACACTCCGCAACATCACTGACTCTCAGGTACCAGAAAACATAGGTCCAAAACACTCCACAGGGTCTCACGTACCAAATAGGTCCACAACACTCCACACCATCACTGGGTCTCTGGTACCATAAAATAAAATAGGTCCAAAACACTCCCCACCATCACTGACTCTCATGTACCCCCCCCAGAAAAAAAAATAGGTCCAAACCACTCCGCACCAGCACTGCCTCTCAGGTACCAAAAACAATAGGTCCATAACACTCCGCACCATCACTGGGTCTCTAGTACCGAAAAAAATAGGTCCCAAACACTCCGCAACATCACTCAGGTACCCAACAAAATAGGTCCAAACCACTACGCACCATCACTGGGTCTCACGTACCAAAAAAAAAAGGACCAAAACACTCCGCACCATCACTGCCTCTCAGCTACCAAAAAAATAGGTCCAGAACACTCCACACTATCACTTGGTCTCTGCTACCACACAACAAATAGGTCATAAACACTTCGCACCATCACTGGGTCTCAGGTACAAAAAAAATAAACAAAAAGGTCCTAACTATAGCTCCGCACCATCTCAGGTACCAAAAAAATAGGTCCCAAGGGCTCCACACCATCACTGGGTCTCAGGTAACTACATACATAGGTCCAAAGAACTTCGCACCATCATTGGGTCTAAATAATACAAAAAAAAAAAAAAAAAAAAAGGGTCAAAAACACTCTGCACCACCACTGCGTCTCAGGTACCATTAACAATTGCTCCACAACTCACTGCGCCTCAGGTACCATCAACAAGTACGTATATCTCATTCCACGTCTCTGGATACCATAAAAACATAGCCCCAAAACACTCATGTTCTGTTCCCTGAATTAATAGGTCAAAATCTTAACACCTCCGGCAGCTTCCGAGTTTCTCCAGAAAAATTGGTCCAATTCACTACATGCCGCCTGTGGGTCTCGGGTTCCACCAAAACATAAGTCCAAGTCACTCCACGCCCCATGTAGGTATCGTTTTCCATCTGAAATTAGGTACAAATCACTTCACGCTACCTGAAAGTAGCCTGTTCCATCACTAAATAGGTCCAACTCACTCCACGCCACATGTTGGTATCAGGTTACATCACATAATAGGTTCAAGCCACTGTCAATAAAACCATCCACAAATAGGTCTAATTCATTCCACGTCTCGGATACCATCAAAACATAGGTCCACATCACTCCAAGCCTCCGATAACATCAAGCGTTTCATCCACAGGTCCGGTACCGTCACAAAGTGCTTACGAACTGCTCCAAATTTACGATACAGACAAAAATGGTACAAATTGCTCCACACACAGTACCGCAACAAACTAGTTTCAAACGCCTCCACATAGACAAGAAAATAGTACGTATACCCAATAGTTTTGTTATACGCAAAAGAGGCAGATTTAACTAGTAAATAATTAGGACCTACCTACAATATCGCCATTTGCTACAGCAAATATAAAGGCAGGACTAAGTAAACACGAATAATTGCTGAATGGGAGAAAACGAGGCCCCTTTCAGTCACTTCTCGCCCTCCCACGGAAAATATTAAGTCAACATACACAATGACAAATGATATCCACACTGCAATTTTAAATAAGTCAGCAACAAAACGTCGGGTCTACACTTACGTCAAATCAATCGTCACCACACCATAAAAGCACTTTTTACATCTCCCTATTTACATCAAACACACCTAACATTATTTCATCTAACGAAACGTCAACTACGTCTATACACAAAGATTTATGAAATAAGTCAGGACATCTCAAAATAGCCCACATGCGTTTTAAAATGTCTAATACCTCTACAAACACGTCAAATACGTCTAACATTACGAGTAAGTCTTAAATTTGGTCATGGACTGTTACAAATACGTGTAGAACTAATACACCTAAAATTACATCAATGACGTCTATAGATGCGTTTAGTACGCTTGAAACACGTCTACATCGCCTAATGTACCTATACTCCAGGCAAGTACGTCCAAAACCAAAGCAAATACTGGACCTCCACAATTACGTCAAGTACGTCAAACATACGTCCACACAAGCATGTCAAATAATAGATGGAGACAATAACGTCAAATAATAACGTCCATAGGCACACTCATGAGCCACAATTTCGATGCTCCTACTCCAACAAAGGCAAGGTCTGTACTAACCTCAGACCGTTGCCTCCCCATCCCCCCCAAACAACTCTAGTGAAGCAAGGCGGTAGCTCGAGGCTTCGCTGGATTTCACGAACAGCAGATCAAGATTTATTTAATTACAAGCTTCGGATGTATTATTACCAACACAATATGTACTATTACAATATTGTACCTATTATCACAAGCTGCCAATATATGTACCAGGTAATACATCGTTCTCATAACTCGGGTCCACACATTTTATGAGACTACAGGGACCAAATACGTCTACTACTTCGATACGTTCGCCTACACACAATTGACCCAAAGGCATCTCATACATAATCTGTCTCCTCTAGACAAATAACATACTATGTCATCACCGTGTATCTCACTATGATTATCAGTTCCTTATGTCTCAATCTGACAGCCATCAACTTTAAAATATACATGGAATGCCACACAAGAAGAACTTCATTTACAATAGGAATAAACAATTAAATATTAATTCGATTTTTTTTTCAACTCAAACGTACACGTTGCTTAAACTCGAACATCGTTAGCAAACCTAGCATTAATCCATGTCACTTTACACTAAATATCTGCATCCCATAGGTGTATTACTCTCATACTGATAGTATCCTATTAATTACAGAAGTTCGCTGTCACTACCCCTACACCCAAGAGTAGGAGTCGAATCATCGAAACTATGCCTCATGAGTCAACATCAAACAACTGACTACTTTGTCAATTTACGTCTAATAAAACGTCAAAGCAAGATCGTCTAATAAAACATCAAGGCAAGATCGTCTAATAAAAAAAAAGACAATAATATCTAACAATACGTCAACAGCCACTCACTCCCAATGTGATTAAGATTAATCATTAAGAACAAACCTTCTGACCCACGTACCATTAAAAAGAGTCGCTACAATTCAAGATGACCACACTGCATGAACTGAAGGCAAGTAAGTGGCTAGGCTTATCACAGTCCTCAGTCTCCAGGAAGAGCTGTTTCATCTTTCGGTCCTCAGTCTCCAGGAAGAGAGATTTCACCTTTCGGAGGGTGCTGGATCCGGTATGAAGTGACAAACTGCTTAGTACGGAACTGGAATGTATTGGTGTTATGAGGGACACATCGAGGTGGTTTAGTCATGGCGAGAGGATGAGGGATGACAACTGGATACAGAAAGTGAGAAGTATGAACGTTACAGGAAGGGTGACGAGAGGGAAACGGACACCTGAGGAAAGGTCATTGTGACGCCTAAGGGAGGCTGGCACAGATCGATCTGTGACGCCTAAGGGAGGCTGGCACAGATCGATCTGTGACGCCTAAGGGAGGCTGGCACAGATCGATCTGTGACGCCTAAGGGAGGCTGGCACAGATCGATCTCTGTCGAGAGCCGCTATTAAGTGAACAAGGCCGAAGCATTGAAGCAGGTTGGAGGCTTTTTAAAGATATGACACGAATATACAGATATAAGGGCTATTTCTTAGCTAACATCATTTATATTGAACAATGCTTTTTAAGCCACATAACAATACTCTGGTCCAACGCTTACATATTACCTACACATAAAAATAAGGCTATTTTGGTAACATTAACAACATCACAACATCATTACGAAATAAACTTGACAAGGACATTGCCTCCATAAACTAAATATTTTGAGGGGGAGCCAAACAACACTATGTGAAGTTAGCATTTGAAACGTGACACAATCACATTGCAAGGGTTGTTTCAGAGGTTTAACTTATTACATGGAGGGAGAGGGAGAGGGACAGGATGATATGGAGGGATGAAGCAGAGAAGTATACAAGTGGGGGGGGGGGGGGAAGTTGAGGAGAGGGCAGCGAAATAGCAGAGGACAAAGCCTCATGGAAGTTTGTTTTCATCCACCCAGTCCAGGTTCAAGGAATCTGGCCATAGCCACACAACTGGACTATATCAGGGAACTGGAGAGTAACATCACGCATTGACTGACAGGATCTGCCCTGTTATACTAGAGCCCCTCTATCCCTTCAAAGCAGCATGAATTTCTGATGGGCAATTTACTCTGCAATCACTTTTCTAATAAGCCTGAAGTCATAACCATAAACTGTATTAAATTTTACCTTTTCACATATGCTGCTGGGTGTCCGCAGCTGGGCACACACGGAGTCCTCTATTATCTCTGAAGGGCCATCAGATCCTCTAACCATCCAAAGAGACTTCTCTTCGTCTTGGGAAGGTGATGGACCCTGTAGGGTGTGGAATAGGGTTGGGTAGGTCAGCTTAGGTTTAACGAACTACAAAATCTAACTTGTTTGGAAAAACACAGAATTTCACAATGCAAGTCACTGGCCCCAAACACGCCAGGGACTGTGGTTAACCATTTTTTTTAACTTTAACATAACTTATTTTAGTCTGCCTCACTTCGCTTAACATGGCGACGTGACATATGTGCTACTGCTGCTACAACTGGAATTCTAAACAAAGCAGAGACATTTTAGGGAAAATTTTAAGTTAAAAAAATATTTTCAACCTCCATACAAATATTGCACTGTGAAGTACGTTCATATAAATGTGGATTATAGCACATCATTATAAGTCACTATATCACACCACAAACAGCATATAATCATACCATCTTATATAAAACTAGCACGGTATATACAATCTCAGCATATACCACAGTGTGTACAGTATAAACTACGCCACACAGCTTACAACACCCTACAGTATACTAAAATATACAGCATATCACTTACCATATACAGCGTACAGAAATGACAACAAACAGATGGATTTACAGCGCGTCCTTGAATGCAAGGGCTGGCCGGGAGGGGCTAGGTATACGATTGAAAAGCTAAGAGGACTGAAGGGGCTGGAAGTGTTGTAATGTGGATGGGTAGAACGAGATGGTCTGGCCATGTGGGAAGGATCAAGCTTGAAAACTGGGTGCAGAGAGGTGTGTGAATGTCAGGGAATATATGTGAGACAAACACTGTAACACATCTAGGACAAGGTAACCGTCTGGCCTCGGAGATGAGGGACAATAAGGAGGCTGCCTCTTATTGACCAGCATGGAAAGCCGCCCTTTGATAATGAAGGCAGACGTACGCATGCATGTTTTTGCCTATATAAATGATACGATAAGAAAAAAAAACAGAAACTGTGCACTATTCTGATAAGAGGCAAAGCTTCACAATGCAAGTCACTGGCCCCAAACACGCCAGTGACTGTGGCCGACAACCATTTCTTTCACTTTAACACAAGCATTATTTTAGTTTGCGGCTCATTTACCTTAATACAGAGATAATAAACCTTCACATCAGCACCATGTTATAGCGCTACTGTTTCTACAACTTGGCATTCTAGATGGAACAAAATATTTTTGAAAAAGTTAAAGTGAAAAATTATTTTCGGCCTCCAAATTATATACAGTATATAAACAATATATTTTGCATTGTTATATACATATAAACACTAAGTATATCACTTACAGCAGCATTACAGTTTATCACCACAAGCAGTATATATACCGACTGCGATATACAAATCACATACAAACGCACAGCATATGCCACACTATAATTCTTACCACAGGCGTCAATTTAAAAAAACATCCACTGTGTCAATTCTTATATACAATGCACAAAAATTACTGATTAGATGACTGTCCAGTGAATCCTTGAATGAGAGGCCTGAGGGGCGTATGTTTACAACTGAAAAGTTGACAAGAAGGATGGAACTGGAGTGTATCAGTGTTACGATGAGGAGGGTTTTTTTTATATGATCTGGGCACGTGCAGACGGAGGATGATAGTTGGGGGCTAAAAGTAAGGAATGTGAATACTGGGGCTTGGGCTGTGAGAGGCAAACCGAAAAATATCCGAGACAAGGTCACATTGTGACCTCAAAAATTGGGGACTGAATAGGGTGTCTGCAAGATATTAAGCAGCATCGACAGCCGCCATAAGTGACCAAGGCACACTCTTGCTGGCATGTTGAGCCTTTATAAACAACACAATACGATGCCACGCAAACCCCAACAGCATTTTGAAACTCTGACAATAAACCTTCACAATATTAATCACAATGCAAGTCACTGGCCCCAAACACGCCAGGGACTGTGATCGACAACCATATTTTTCACTTTAACACAACCATTATATTAGCGAGTGAATAATTTAGCTTAAGGTTATAAACCATCATTAGTGCCATAGGCACGTGCTATGAATCTACATCTGGCCATGCTAGATTGAGCAATGGCATTTTAAAGAACAGTTAAAGTGAAAAATGATATTCGATCTCCGTACATACATTGCATTGTGAAATACATAACACATGGATTACCTGATCAATTACAATATTGATAGAAAGTCGATATAAACACCAGAAAGAACATACTACAACAGTAGAGCCACGTACCATATACAACATATCACATACCCTTTTCTGCATACTATAACATCAGACATTACATTCATATACTTCATCCATCCACCGTCTCGGCTTCAGAATCCTTCACATCTGTTCGTTTAAAGTGCAGCCGATCTCTTATCTGGCAATGAGAAAAGAATATCAGATGGGTTCAGGGCACACAGAGTGGATGTCTGGGTCAGCTGCGTGATGGAAGTTGGGCAAAAGACTGGAGCAGGGCAAGGTTACTCTGGGTAGGGGAGGTTAGGGTCACATCAGGTTCTGGGAGGGGGGGCGGGGGAAGAGTCGTGCATAGGTCCATGGTCCGAGTCAAGTCGTGCTTAGGTCCATGGTCCGAGTCAAGTCGTGCTTAGGTCCATGGTCCGGGTCAAGTCGTGCACAGGTCCGTGGTCCGGGTCAAGTCGTGCACAGGTCCGTGGTCCGGGTCAAGTCGTGCACAGGTCCGTGGTCCGGGTCAAGTCGAGCATAGGTCCGTGGTCCGGGTCAAGTCGAGCATAGGTCCGTGGTCCGGGTCAAGTCGGGCACAGGTCCGTGGTCCGGGTCAAGTCGGGCACAGATCCGTGGTCCGGGTCAAGTCGGGCACAGATCCGTGGTCCGGGTCAAGTCGGGCACAGATCCGTGGTCCGGGTCAAGTCGGGCACAGATCCGTGGTCCGGGTCAAGTCGGGCACAGATCCGTGGTCCGGGTCAAGTCGGGCACAGATCCGTGGTCCGGGTCAAGTCGGGCACAGATCCGTGGTCCGGGTCAAGTCGGGCACAGATCCGTGGTCCGGAACGATTAGGCTGGGCTGGGGTAGGATTGTGTAGGGTAAGTTGGGGTATTGCACTATTATGTATAATATTTTTCAATCACACTCAATTACCGCAAAACTTAAAACCAGAACTTCACAACCAAGACCGGACAGAACCAGCAACCAGGCCATACTAACCTCAATAACCTAATCCATAATCTCTGAACCCCATTATACCCTCCCTTCCTCCTAGCTTAATTCGTAAACCTCACAAACCGATACAGACGTCGACCAGACTTCACACTTGCTAGCAATCTTTTACTCAGCTTTTAGCCTTTTCAAACTTCAGGAAACGGATATAGTCCTCTGTGTCAGGCATATCTAATCCTTCTAGTTCGTAAAGTCTCTGAAGCAGATTAAAAGTCTTCCTTGCAAGCATAAACCAAAGTATACTTATCTTTTTAGTGTCTCCATCACAGTGTCCATGCAGCAGTCACCATGCTGTTAAAACAGAAGATCTCTGCATTTTAACTGTACATTCATTTTATTCTGGAAGCCAAGCTGCTTTTAATAATGTACTGTAATCAATATAACTTTAAATACTGCCTTCACATAATATAAGTTATGTACATTATATGTTATGTACAGTCACTCATAAAAGAAAAGACCCCCCCTGCGTTAGAGGCAATATACCTCGGGGTATTCAGTGTTGGTAACAATGTATTTGACGTCAGCCATAAGGGGGGATGAGGAGGGGTGTTTGAGAGGAGGGCGGACTTAATCTGCACGAAACACTGCTTCAATCCACATTTCGAGTCAAACATACATTATACCTGACTTGTTATCAAAGCATGTTACCCATCACATTTGAAAAAGTATCAGTAGCTGAATAAAATCGTCAGCCGGTGGCAGGAATAAGATGCAAATGAAACCCCCGGCCTCAAGGGTTAAATGAATGGGCTCGACACATTTAGAATGAACTTTGAATGAACTTCCCCCAAACGCAGCTTCACACCCCCTCACATGACGTCATTTACAGTATTACCAGGACCGATATCATATTGGTTGAAAGGTGTCTTGGCCGGGGGGGTCGTTTCTTTTATGAGTGACTGTACGTTATATACAGGGCGATTCACTACAGAGATTCCAGTACAAGTAGTATATGCATTAATGGACAAATTCTGTTCAACTCCTTACAAACTTAAGGCTAAGTCAATTATATGACGCATTTATATAATATCTGACCTTAAGGAAACCTGCTGGAAATTGAATGCTCCCTTCCCCCAGACATGGTATCAAATGGACATCAATTTTTCAAAAGCACTGATCCAGTGATCAAATTATTCTATTTTCTTACCGTGTATTATTTTCATGAGGATTTTCCCTTGTCCAAGTGACAACCTTAAGAGAGAAGAATGAAAGAAGTCTCACACATATGACTATTTTCAACTCATTGAGTACAAATGCAACCATCCAAGTACACCTGATACAGTAAAAAAAAATTTGCTAGTCTGGAACACTGGGTATAGTTTAAAATGAAGGAAACCACTTTCGAAACTGCAATTGGAAACATTGCCATGAAGTACAAAAACTATGATTCACATTAAACTTAACATGAATAATTTAAAAACTAAGTGACCACCTATTCTCAGGACCTCGGTAGTGATTCACCCAGTAAACCAATTTTCTCCATGGGTTTGTGATTGCCAACAACCACCTAACAGTCAATAGGCTCACGATAAAAATAAACATCTTACAAAATTTCCAAAATATGCAAAACTATCTACTGTAGAAGTAGCAAAAATACAGAGTTTACACTGCACCCTTCTTCAGTTTCGCACACAACCGCCTTCCACACACAGGTCAGGGCAGGGAGGCTCTATTTCATCCTCATATGCACAGGTCTGTAATCGACAAAGCAGAAAAAAGAAAAGTTAGACTGCAGTGCTTAGCCCCTTCAAACAAATTACGTCTTTAACTTTTTTCTTCCGTTAGGTGACATTTTATTAAAACATGTGAAGGGATTCATTAATGCTATAGTAATTCCTCGTTTAACACTTTCATTACCAAGTTTTTCTTGTCAAGAGGATTAGGAACACAATAACTACTTTCATACAGGAAGTGATAACACAATTTAATACTACAGCTCAAAACCATTATTATGTTACTTTGTAAACAAATCTTGTACACTTTTCATAATTATGACAATTTTAATTATGCATTTATATCTATTTTAGATTTCTTGCTGGAATAACTTATTCACTAGGGTTATTTTCGAAGCACACGTATTGTAACTTATTTTTGAAAGTGTCTCATGGTTTATAACCCCTGAAAAACACAAGAATGGCATAAATGCGTCACTGGAGTGACCAGACAAGGAAATACAGCTGCACTATTAAACATCTGCAAAGGTGCGAGCAAGTTCTCTATAATAAGCAAGTCTTGATGTGGTGCAGTTCTCGGGTGCCTGCCCTTTCCTCTCTTCCTTCTTTCCTTTTCTATTTCCTTTTCCTTCTGTCTACAGGTGACTACACTCAATGACAAGCCAGGAAATCATTTACAACACTGGGTAGTATCCATATAACATTATAACACTTGGTGGTTTAGTGGTCAATTAAGGAGTTCCAATCAGACAGCCGGGGCAGGTTCATATCCAAGAGTCGTTGGGGTTTATTGCTCACATTATGCCATTCAGAGATGAGCGAGGCTGGTCACTCATCTTAAGTGTTAGGACCAACTTGCCTAGCCCTGGGCTCCTACACTACTCATGGGGCAACACTGGATCAGATGATGAATGAATGAGCATCTATAATTTCACGTTTAGGAAACAGGTAAAACAATTTCTATAATGGTGCTGAAGTGGGACTTTCTTCACACTGTGACATCGATGTACCAGTCTTTAACCAGTAGCAAACACAGACCCTCAATCTCCTATCCCCCAAAAGTAGGATTGTGGACTAGAAGGAAATGAAAGCTTCAAGCGACATTGTTTTTCAGGATTTTTGTGAAGTGGGGGGCATACCTTCTTTTTTCCAATCCCAGGTTTAATGTACAGCCAAAGCCACTTCAATGCCCACTTTATTTTAATTACATTTCAATTAGGCTCTCACCACAAAATTATTCAGTTTTGAGTGTTAATGAACTAAAGCTAAATCTTATACATTTTAATATGTAGGAAAACAAAGTGCTGGAGAGGAAAAACTTAACATCCCTCAACTCTCTATTTATCCCTACAACGGAGGATGGTGGAGTATGAAAGGCAACCGAATCCTGCAGTCCACAAAATTTAATTCCAGATGGGCACAGAATCATAATTAAACCCAGTTCTCATTTATATGCGAATGGTTTTAAAGATCCAATTGAGTGACTATAATAAACTTCCATCACAAGCTAAATAAAATAATCTGGCCAAAAAAAAAAAAAAATAAATAAATAGTGCATTACAGAGTTGCGACCCTCCAGTTAACAGGGTATTGCATGCTAGGTAGATAGTCCATGGCCACTGCGGGGGACATCCACAGCCCGTACTATTGCCAGGGCAGGAAGCAACAGAGCCAGTCTGAAAATTAATGTTTTCGAATTATGAAACATCTATAAACCATTCGCATTTAACCTGTCCCAGATTTTTATCTATCTTCACATCTTTCTCCCATAGCTACCTCTTTACACCTTCCCATGGCACTTGACTACCATTTGTATTTTTAACAGACTGCAATCTCGGGTCAATTGTCAAATTACTGTATAACCACCTTCTAGCAAAGGTAGTATTAACATGATAATTGTCAATCAGCCACCAAAGATATATCTTTTTTATTACTAATATTTAATTTTTAGGTAAGCGTTTTGGACACATTTCTATCAATACAATCTTACACACAACCTAATATATATATATATATATATATATATATATCAAAACGGTAAATTATTTAGTGGTCTAAGGGTGTCTGAATTTTGAAATAAACGTACCTGTTGAAAGAAAATCCCAGGACCCAAGTTGTCCAAAACTAAGCAGTAGCCCGAATAATTTTCCAGACGTTCGGACTGCCCTGTCCAATAACGCATCCGACTATGGGAAAGGCCCCCCACCATCTGTAAATCACAGCACATAGGTTGATAATATTTAGTTATTACCCGAATGGTTTTATATTTTCGTACCTATCTGAAACTTATTCAATTGAACGTAAGATTAATATACATATGCAAATTTATTTTATTTCAAACAGATTTCAAAATCTTTTCACACCTAAATGAACAGTTTCTATAACATACCTCACTATGGTGGGATCCAAGTACTCTACTGCTTATGTGGCAATTTCTTCATCTGCTAACAACCTATTCCCTAACGCCCCTCCTCCATCTCTTGAAAATTCATCAACGTCCATGTATAATACACAGTTCCTCGAGGTCTTAAAAGAACTCCTTAGGCAACTGTCATGCACAACTTTGTCGTCATCTTTGGTTTTCTTCTTGGTCTTTAATCAATGTCTTCACTGTCTTGGCGTGTCTATCTTCATCGGTTCATCGTCTTATTACCGTTTTCGTCTTCACCATTACCTTCTTTTTACCTGTCACCATCATTATCATCTTGGTATCTTGATCTTCCGTTTTTGCACAATCTTTGGTTTAGTCTTCACTCGTTCTTGACATCTTAGTCTTTTTGATATTTTAATCTTGCCAGCTTCGCTTATGCTCTTTTTAGTCTTATTAATTTCTTGACCCGCACTGTACAGTACTTCCTTCCACTTCCACTAGTACAATCCGAGTCTTGTAAACCAGTCTTGTAAATCCGTCAACGTTCAAGATTACAAAGTTACTCGAGGCCTACAAAAAACTTCCTTAGGCCACAAATATCCACAATGCCCTACTTTGCTCTTTGCCTCTGCTCTAACATCTTTCCTTCTTTGTTCCCCTTGTTGGTTTTTCACATCTGTCTACATAGTCTTTGAAGTTTTTTCTTTTTCACCATCATCTCAGACTCTGTCTTGGCATCTTGTTTATCAGTCTTCATCACTATCGTCTTTATTCTTTTCATCTTCTTTGGTTTAGTCTTCATCTGATCTCGGATCTTTGTCTTCATTCAATTCTTCTTGGTACCTTCTGTCAATTCTGTCTCCATGTATGCTCTTCTTCCTCTTCCAAATTTCTCTTCTCATAATATACTTCCTTACACTCCGAGTCATTTGCAACGGTTACTATTTCATTTCGGGAGTTAGTGGTGCACAGATTACCATAACTCCTTTGTTTTGCAACAGACCCATGCAGTTCACATTTTCTCCTGGGTCGTGTGTGTCCACTGTGATTAAGAGTCTTTACTGGCAGTTGAACTATTATTTCTCATTGCGAGCCTATACTTCCCCCCCCCCCCCCGTGATAGTAGCTTTACGATTCTTATTCACTGCTAGTCAACAGATGGTTGCAGCAGTCATTTTGCAGGGTCTTCCTTTGGACCCCCTCTCCAGTCCTATTGGGTGACCCGAAAGCGACCCAGAACCGTCAAACAAGGGGGACCATCCGACCACGAACGCCAGTCGGAGAAGCAATCATTTGAGTAACTAGCGATTGACTGTGATAATTGCCTGTGTTATTGAAATCTGGTTATGGTAAAGACATTAACAGCTTTTCAATTATACTGGTTATGTTGTAGAAATTAACAAGTTCCTCAACCACTACTCTGTCAAGTTTTTACCCTTATTAAAAGCTTATTTAGTGGGGAGGGGATGAATTCGTTTATCTATCTTTCATCTACGAGAACCATATTTTACTTCCTAGGCTGTTATGACTTCTTGGTCTAACTTCTTCCATGCTTATGTCATTTTCTTCCTTCATCAGCCTTTTTTTTTTTCCCCTTACATTTCGTCTTACGGGGTTACGGAGACGGGCAATATATAGATTTCGTCGACTTCGTAAGTTATCAATCTTTTCGGTTCATATTTCTTAGTCTTCCTGCCACAGTTCTTCATTCTTCTCGCACTGTCTTCTTTCTAGCCCAAGTTCTTTTTTCTCACAGTCTTCCTTGTCCGAGTTGTTCTTCATTCTTCTTTCTTGCCAAAGCTGTTTTTCATTCTTCTCATTCTTTCTTGCAAGAGTTAATGTCTTCATTCTTTTTCTTGCCAGTGTTTTTCAATCTTCTTCTCAGTCTTCTTTCTAGCCAGTGTTCTTCCTTCTTGCCAGTGTTCTTCATTCTTCATCTCACAGCCTTCCTTCTTGCCAGTGTTTTTCATTCTTCATCTTCTCACAGTCTTCTTCCTTGCCAGTGTTTTTCATTCTTCATCTTCTCACAGTCTTCTTCCTTGCCAGAGTTCTTCATTCTTCTTCTCATAGTCTTCTTCCTTGCCAGAGTTCTTCATTCTTCTTCCTTGCCAGAGTTCTTCATTCTTCTTCCTTGCCAGAGTTCTTCATTCTTCTTCCTTGCCAGAGTTCTTCATTCTTCTTCCTTGCCAGAGTTCTTCATTCTTCTTCCTTGCCAGAGTTCTTCATTCCTCTTCCTTGCCAGAGTTCTTCATTCCTCTTCCTTGCCAGAGTTCTTCATTCCTCTTCCTTGCCAGAGTTCTTCATTCCTCTTCCTTGCCAGAGTTCTTCATTCCTCTTCCTTGCCAGAGTTCTTCATTCCTCTTCCTTGCCAGAGTTCTTCATTCCTCTTCCTTGCCAGAGTTCTTCATTCCTCTTCCTTGCCAGAGTTCTTCATTCTTCTTCTCATAGTCTTCTTCCTTGCCAGAGTTCTTCATTCTTCTTCTCATAGTCTTCTTCCTTGCCAGAGTTCTTCATTCCTCATCTTCTCATTCTTCTTTCTTGCCAGTGTTCTTCTTTCTCCATCTTCTCACAGTCTTCTTTCTTCCCACAGTTCTTCATTCTTCTTCTCAGTCTTCTTTCTTGTCAGTGTTCTTTATTCTTCTTCTCAGTCTTCTTTCTTGCCAGAGTTCTTCATTCTTCTTCTCAGTCTTCTTTCTTGTCAGAGTTCTTCATTCTTCTTCTCAGTCTTCATTCTTCTTCTCAGTCTTCTTTCTTGTCAGAGTTCTTCATTCTTCTTCTCAGTCTTCTTTCTTGTCAGAGTTCTTCATTCTTCTTCTCAGTCTTCTTTCTTGTCAGAGTTCTTCATTCTTCTTCTCAGTCTTCTTTCTTGTCAGAGTTCTTCATTCTTCTTCTCAGTCTTCTTTCTTGTCAGAGTTCTTCATTCTTCTTCTCAGTCTTCTTTCTTGTCAGAGTTCTTCATTCTTCTTCTCAGTCTTCTTTCTTGTCAGAGTTCTTCATTCTTCTTCTCAGTCTTCTTTCTTGTCAGAGTTCTTCATTCTTCTTCTCAGTCTTCTTTCTTGTCAGAGTTCTTCATTCTTCTTCTCAGTCTTCTTTCTTGTCAGAGTTCTTCATTCTTCTTCTCACTACTCTTCCTCTTCTCACAGTTCATTCTTCTCAGTCTTCTTGCCCAGATTTCTTGCATTTTTCTGAGACAGTCTTCTTGCCGGAATTATTCATTCTTCTTACAGACTTCTTGCCAGAGTTTTTCATTCTTCTTGCCTAAGTTCTTCTCATCCAAGTCATTTTTTCACTCATTTCTGGCTTTCTTTCATTTTTGGCTCATACTTAGCTCATTTTTTTATTTTGTTTTCTTGCACCAACTCCCCTTCACCTATTAATATCAGCTCTGAAAAAAAAAAAAAAAAAAAAAAAAGCCATAAGCCTCTTAATAAACCTCGTCTAATTATTTCGTTCTTGCAGGTTTTATTTTTTTCCTGCTGCCGATTTTCCGAACTATATTCTTTTGTCCCTTATTCTACTCATTTTATAGCCATGGGCAACAGTAACATGACGTACACAAGAGTGAGAAGAAAGGGGACCCAGTCGGTTAGGGTGGAATGCAAAATATTGAAGTAAGGGCATAAAGCTGTAAGAGGATTGTCTGCATAACTTTCGCTCCTTTCTATATAAACACGTCTGCTTACCATGTTTATCAGTTTACCAGTTCTCCCGGCACAGCAATCTACTGCTCTGCCTCGACGAACCCCAACGCTCCAACGCCCCACCTGAAAAACGTGGATAAATAGCAACATCAACTTCTATTACTGACAGTAACTAGACTGTACCTGTGGCTTATTCCACTTCACTAATACAATTCAATAGTAACAATGGGTTTATGGTCTGAAACCGGGTTACAATCTATTAACAGATAGTGATAAAAGATTTACCTCTAAATGCTATCATTATGGAGACATTATCCTGTGAACATTTGTGAAAAAGTTTAAACTAACACTATTTTGACAAGATCTGTTTACAAGGGAGATATTTAAAAACCAATCTACATCAAACCTTACATAAATAAAAATAAAAAACACCCTTATACCATTAAATATTCAAGATTCTGAAATAAACATACCTGCTGAAAGAAAATGTCAGGACTCAGCCTGTCTACAACTCTAAGCAGCAGTCTGTCTCAAAATTCAATAACAGATTTTAGTGGTTGCCCCATCTCGTATTAAGGCATCCGTCAACAGAAATGGCCCTCACCACCTGTAAATCAAAACACACAGGTCCATAATATTCAGTGATTATTACCCCAAGTTTTATTTTCTGCTCAAACTTAAAAGGGTTAAGTACGTATAAATTACTAAACCATACAGCTCTGCAATTTTCAATCAGATCTGAATCTTATCCAACTGCAACTAACTTGATAATCCAATATTAATGTATCTAAGCATTTTGTTTTTCCAAACACTGCATACCTTCAAACATCTCTCACCTACATGAACATTATCCGAAATATACATACCTCACTGCGATGGGATCCAGGTACTCTACTGCTTATGTGGCAATTTCTTCATTTGTAGACAACCCATTCTCTAACGCCCCTCCCCCGTCTTCTAAATCCGTCACCGTTCAAGATTACAACGTTACTCGAGGCCTACGAAAGACCTCCTTAGGCAACAAATATCAACAATGCCATAGTTTGCTCTTCGTCTTTGCTCTAACATCTTTGCTGTCTTTGCTCTTCTTAGTTTTTCATCTCTGTCTTCATAGTCTTTGCATCATTATTTTTCACCATCTTCTCAGACTCTGTCTTGGCATCTTGTTCATCAGTCTTCATCGTCCACTATCTTCTTAGTGTCTTCCACTTCTTTGGTTTAGTCTTCATCTGATCTCGGAATAATAGTCTTCATTTCTTTCTTCTCGGTACCTTCTGTCAATCCTGTCAGGTTGATTTATGTTCTTCCTCTTCCAACTTTCCCGACTTACGGTATACTTCCTTGCACTTTCGTTTGTACAGTCCGAGTCATTTGCAAGTGTTCCTATTTCATTTGGGGAATCAGTGGTGCACAGGTTAACTTATTTGTTTTGCAACAGAGCCATGCAATTCATATTTTCTCCTATTGGGTCTGTGTATCCACTGTGTTCACGATTTTTCACTGGCAGCTTAACTATTATTTTTCAATGCGAGCCTATACTTTTTTTTCGAGCGGTACTGCCTTTACGATTCTTATTCACTGCTAGTCATCAGATGGTTGCAGCCGTCATTTTGCCGAGTCTTCCTTTGGTCCCCCTCTCCAGTCCTATTGGGTGACCCGAAAGCGACCCAGAACCGTCAAACAAGGGTGACCATCCGAACACGAACGCCAGTCGGAGAAACAATCATTTGAGTAACTAGCGATTGACCGTGATAATTGCCTGTGTTACTGAACTCTGGTTATACTAAAGACAAAGAGCTTCTCAATTATACTGGTTATGCGGTAGAAATGAAAAAAATTCCTCACACACTATAAAGTTTTTACTCTTATTAAGAGCTTATCTAAGGTGGAGGGGACGAATTCTTTTTTCTATCTTCATCTACAAGAACCATAGTTTCCTTCCTAGGCTGACATGACTTCTTGGTCTAACTTCTTCCATGCTTATGTCATTATCTTATTTCCTCAGCCCTTGGTTTTTTTCTCCTTACATTTAGTCTTGCGGGATTACGGAGTCTGCCAATAGATAGATTTTGTAGACTTCATAAGGTATCAATCTTCTCGGTTCATTTCTCTTCGTCTTCTTGCCAGAGTTCTTCTTTCTTCTCCCCACAGTCTTCTTTCTTGCCAGAGTTCTTCATTCTTCTCCCCACAGTCTTCTTTCTTGCCAGAGTTCTTCATTCTTCTCCCCACAGTCTTCTTTCTTGCCAGAGTTCTTCATTCTTCTCCCCACAGTCGTCTTTCTTGCCAGAGTTCTTCATTCTTCTCCCCACAGTCGTCTTTCTTGCCAGAGTTCTTCATTCTTCTCCCCACAGTCGTCTTTCTTGCCAGAGTTCTTCATTCTTCTCCCCACAGTCGTCTTTCTTGCCAGAGTTCTTCATTCTTCTCCCCACAGTCGTCTTTCTTGCCAGAGTTCTTCATTCTTCTCCCCACAGTCGTCTTTCTTGCCAGAGTTCTTCATTCTTCTCCCCACAGTCGTCTTTCTTGCCAGAGTTCTTCATTCTTCTCCCCACAGTCGTCTTTCTTGCCAGAGTTCTTCATTCTTCTCCCCACAGTCGTCTTTCTTGCCAGAGTTCTTCATTCTTCTCCCCACAGTCGTCTTTCTTGCCAGAGTTCTTCATTCTTCTCCCCACAGTCGTCTTTCTTGCCAGAGTTCTTCATTCTTCTCCCCACAGTCGTCTTTCTTGCCAGAGTTCTTCATTCTTCTCCCCACAGTCGTCTTTCTTGCCAGAGTTCTTCATTCTTCTCCCCACAGTCGTCTTTCTTGCCAGAGTTCTTCATTCTTCTCCCCACAGTCGTCTTTCTTGCCAGAGTTCTTCATTCTTCTCCCCACAGTCGTCTTTCTTGCCAGAGTTCTTCATTCTTCTCCCCACAGTCGTCTTTCTTGCCAGAGTTCTTCATTCTTCTCCCCACAGTCGTCTTTCTTGCCAGAGTTCTTCATTCTTCTCCCCACAGTCGTCTTTCTTGCCAGAGTTCTTCATTCTTCTCCCCACAGTCGTCTTTCTTGCCAGAGTTCTTCATTCTTCTCCCCACAGTCGTCTTTCTTGCCAGAGTTCTTCATTCTTCTCCCCACAGTCGTCTTTCTTGCCAGAGTTCTTCATTCTTCTCCCCACAGTCGTCTTTCTTGCCAGAGTTCTTCATTCTTCTCCCCACAGTCGTCTTTCTTGCCAGAGTTCTTCATTCTTCTCCCCACACACGTCTTTCTTGCCAGAGTTCTTCATTCTTCTCCCCACAGTCGTCTTTCTTGCCAGAGTTCTTCATTCTTCTCCCCACAGTCGTCTTTCTTGCCAGAGTTCTTCATTCTTCTCCCCACACCCGTCTTTCTTGCCAGAGTTCTTCATTCTTCTCCCCACACCCGTCTTTCTTGCCAGAGTTCTTCATTCTTCTCCCCACACCCGTCTTTCTTGCCAGAGTTCTTCATTCTTCTCCCCACACCCGTCTTTCTTGCCAGAGTTCTTCATTCTTCTCCCCACACCCGTCTTTCTTGCCAGAGTTCTTCATTCTTCTCCCCACACCCGTCTTTCTTGCCAGAGTTCTTCATTCTTCTCCCCACACCCGTCTTTCTTGCCAGAGTTCTTCATTCTTCTCCCCACACCCGTCTTTCTTGCCAGAGTTCTTCATTCTTCTCCCCACACCCGTCTTTCTTGCCAGAGTTCTTCATTCTTCTCCCCACACCCGTCTTTCTTGCCAGAGTTCTTCATTCTTCTCCCCACACCCGTCTTTCTTGCCAGAGTTCTTCATTCTTCTCCCCACACCCGTCTTTCTTGCCAGAGTTCTTCATTCTTCTCCCCACACCCGTCTTTCTTGCCAGAGTTCTTCATTCTTCTCCCCACACCCGTCTTTCTTGCCAGAGTTCTTCATTCTTCTCCCCACACCCGTCTTTCTTGCCAGAGTTCTTCATTCTTCTCCCCACACCCGTCTTTCTTGCCAGAGTTCTTCATTCTTCTCCCCACACCCGTCTTTCTTGCCAGAGTTCTTCATTCTTCTCCCCACACCCGTCTTTCTTGCCAGAGTTCTTCATTCTTCTCCCCACACCCGTCTTTCTTGCCAGAGTTCTTCATTCTTCTCCCCACACCCGTCTTTCTTGCCAGAGTTCTTCATTCTTCTCCCCACACCCGTCTTTCTTGCCAGAGTTCTTCATTCTTCTCCCCACACCCGTCTTTCTTGCCAGAGTTCTTCATTCTTCTCCCCACACCCGTCTTTCTTGCCAGAGTTCTTCATTCTTCTCCCCACACCCGTCTTTCTTGCCAGAGTTCTTCATTCTTCTCCCCACACCCGTCTTTCTTGCCAGAGTTCTTCATTCTTCTCCCCACACCCGTCTTTCTTGCCAGAGTTCTTCATTCTTCTCCCCACACCCGTCTTTCTTGCCAGAGTTCTTCATTCTTCTCCCCACACCCGTCTTTCTTGCCAGAGTTCTTCATTCTTCTCCCCACACCCGTCTTTCTTGCCAGAGTTCTTCATTCTTCTCCCCACACCCGTCTTTCTTGCCAGAGTTCTTCATTCTTCTCCCCACACCCGTCTTTCTTGCCAGAGTTCTTCATTCTTCTCCCCACACCCGTCTTTCTTGCCAGAGTTCTTCATTCTTCTCCCCACACCCGTCTTTCTTGCCAGAGTTCTTCATTCTTCTCCCCACACCCGTCTTTCTTGCCAGAGTTCTTCATTCTTCTCCCCACACCCGTCTTTCTTGCCAGAGTTCTTCATTCTTCTCCCCACACCCGTCTTTCTTGCCAGAGTTCTTCATTCTTCTCCCCACACCCGTCTTTCTTGCCAGAGTTCTTCATTCTTCTCCCCACACCCGTCTTTCTTGCCAGAGTTCTTCATTCTTCTCCCCACACCCGTCTTTCTTGCCAGAGTTCTTCATTCTTCTCCCCACACCCGTCTTTCTTGCCAGAGTTCTTCATTCTTCTCCCCACACCCGTCTTTCTTGCCAGAGTTCTTCATTCTTCTCCCCACACCCGTCTTTCTTGCCAGAGTTCTTCATTCTTCTCCCCACACCCGTCTTTCTTGCCAGAGTTCTTCATTCTTCTCCCCACACCCGTCTTTCTTGCCAGAGTTCTTCATTCTTCTCCCCACACCCGTCTTTCTTGCCAGAGTTCTTCATTCTTCTCCCCACACCCGTCTTTCTTGCCAGAGTTCTTCATTCTTCTCCCCACACCCGTCTTTCTTGCCAGAGTTCTTCATTCTTCTCCCCACACCCGTCTTTCTTGCCAGAGTTCTTCATTCTTCTCCCCACACCCGTCTTTCTTGCCAGAGTTCTTCATTCTTCTCCCCACACCCGTCTTTCTTGCCAGAGTTCTTCATTCTTCTCCCCACACCCGTCTTTCTTGCCAGAGTTCTTCATTCTTCTCCCCACACCCGTCTTTCTTGCCAGAGTTCTTCATTCTTCTCCCCACACCCGTCTTTCTTGCCAGAGTTCTTCATTCTTCTCCCCACACCCGTCTTTCTTGCCAGAGTTCTTCATTCTTCTCCCCACACCCGTCTTTCTTGCCAGAGTTCTTCATTCTTCTCCCCACACCCGTCTTTCTTGCCAGAGTTCTTCATTCTTCTCCCCACACCCGTCTTTCTTGCCAGAGTTCTTCATTCTTCTCCCCACACCCGTCTTTCTTGCCAGAGTTCTTCATTCTTCTCCCCACACCCTTCTTTCTTGCCAGAGTTCTTCATTCTTCTCCCCACACTCTTCTTTCTTGCCAGAGTTCTTCATTCTTCTCCTCACACTCTTCTTTCTTGCCAGAGTTCTTCATTCTTCTCCTCACACTCTTCTTTCTTGCCAGAGTTCTTCATTCTTCTCCTCACACTCTTCTTTCTTGCCAGAGTTCTTCATTCTTCTCCTCACACTCTTCTTTCTTGCCAGAGTTCTTCATTCTTCTCCTCACACTCTTCTTTCTTGCCAGAGTTCTTCATTCTTCTCCTCACACTCTTCTTTCTTGCCAGAGTTCTTCATTCTTCTCCTCACACTCTTCTTTCTTGCCAGAGTTCTTCATTCTTCTCCTCACACTCTTCTTTCTTGCCAGAGTTCTTCATTCTTCTCCTCACACTCTTCTTTCTTGCCAGAGTTCTTCATTCTTCTCCTCACACTCTTCTTTCTTGCCAGAGTTCTTCATTCTTCTCCTCACACTCTTCTTTCTTGCCAGAGTTCTTCATTCTTCTCCTCACACTCTTCTTTCTTGCCCGAGTTCTTCATTCTTCTCCTCACACTCTTCTTTCTTGCCAGAGTTCTTCATTCTTCTCCTCACACTCTTCTTTCTTGCCAGAGTTCTTCATTCTTCTCCTCACACTCTTCTTTCTTGCCAGAGTTCTTCATTCTTCTCCTCACACTCTTCTTTCTTGCCAGAGTTCTTCATTCTTCTCCTCACACTCTTCTTTCTTGCCAGAGTTCTTCATTCTTCTCCTCACACTCTTCTTTCTTGCCAGAGTTCTTCATTCTTCTCCTCACACTCTTCTTTCTTGCCAGAGTTCTTCATTCTTCTCCTCACACTCTTCTTTCTTGCCAGAGTTCTTCATTCTTCTCCTCACAGTCTTCTTTCTTGCCAGAGTTCTTCATTCTTCTCCTCACACTCTTCTTTCTTGCCAGAGTTCTTCATTCTTCTCCTCACAGTCTTCTTTCTTGCCAGAGTTCTTCATTCTTCTCCTCACAGTCTTCTTTCTTGCCAGAGTTCTTCATTCTTCTCCTCACAGTCTTCTTTCTTGCCAGAGTTCTTCATTCTTCTCCTCACAGTCTTCTTTCTTGCCAGAGTTCTTCATTCTTCTCCTCACAGTCTTCTTTCTTGCCAGAGTTCTTCATTCTTCTCCTCACAGTCTTCTTTCTTGCCAGAGTTCTTCATTCTTCTCCTCACAGTCTTCTTTCTTGCCAGAGTTCTTCATTCTTCTCCTCACAGTCTTCTTTCTTGCCAGAGTTCTTCATTCTTCTCCTCACAGTCTTCTTTCTTGCCAGAGTTCTTCATTCTTCTCCTCACAGTCTTCTTTCTTGCCAGAGTTCTTCATTCTTCTCCTCACAGTCTTCTTTCTTGCCAGAGTTCTTCATTCTTCTCCTCACAGTCTTCTTTCTTGCCAGAGTTCTTCATTCTTCTCCTCACAGTCTTCTTTCTTGCCAGAGTTGTTCTTTCTTCTTCTCACAGTTCATTCTTCTCAGTCTTCTTGCCCAGATTTCTTGCATTTTTCTCAGGCCGTCTTCTTGCCGGAATTCTTCATTCTTCTTAGACTTCTTCCCCCAGTTCGTCATTCTTCACTCTTCTTCCCCAAGTTCTTTTCATCCGAGTCACATTTTTTCATTCATTTCAGACTTCCTTTCATTTTTGGCTCATTTTTAACTCATTTTCGATTTTGGCTCATTTTTGCCACCAACTCCCTTTCAGCTATTAATATCAGCTCTGAAAAAACGATATAAAAATGCATAAGAGTCTTAAACCTCAAGACCAATTATTTCAATCTTGCAGGTTTCAGTTTTTTCCTGATGGAGATTTTTAGACCCATACACTTTTGTCACTTAGTCTACTCATTTTACAGCCATGAGCAAAAATAAAATGTACACGAGTGAGCAGAAAGGGTACTCTGTTAAGGTGGAATTAAAAATATTGAAATAAGGGCATAATGCTGTCTGAGAATTGTCTGCATAATCTTTGCTCTTGTCTATATAAACACACGTCTGCTTACCATGTTTATCAGTTTAGCAGTTCTCCCGGCAGAGCAATCCACTGCTCTGCCTCGAAGAACCCCAATGCTACAACGTCCAACCTGAAAAGGTGGGTAAACATTCACATCTACTTGGCTTACAGACAGTAACTAGACTGTACCTGTGGCTTATTCCACTGTACTAATACAGGTGATCAGTAACATTATGTTTCAAGGTCTGAAACCAGGTTACAATCTGTTAATAAAGAGACAGAAGGTTTACCTCCAATGGCTATCATTATGGAGACATTATCCTGTGAATATTCACAAATTAGTTTGAACTAACACTGACAAGACTTTTGTTTACAGGGGTAAAATTTATATAAATGCAATCTACATCAAACCTTACAGATATGAAAACTTATACCATTAAGTATGCAAGATTCCGAAATAAACATACTCGAAAGGAAATGTCAGGACTCCAGCTGTCTACAACTCTAAGCAGCAGTCTCTCAAATTTACTTAGATTTTAATGGTTGCCCCATCTCTTATCAAGGCATCTAACAATAGGAAAGGCCCTCACCACCTGTAAATCAAAAGGCACAGGTCCATAATATTTAGTGATTATTACCCGAATTTATATTTTTTATCCAAACAAACAGATTAAGTACACATTAATTACTAAACCATAGAGCTATTCCGTTTTCAAACCGATCTGAATCTTATCCAACTGCAACTAACTTGCGAATGTACTTTTAACGTAAATATGCAATTTTTTCCAAACAATGTATATCTTCCAACATTTCACATCTACATGAACATGATCTGAAATAAACATACCTCACTGTGGTGCGGTCCAGGTACTCTACGGCATACGTGGCAATTTTTTCATCTGTTGACAACCCATTCCCTAACGCCCCTCCCTAGTCTTGTAAATCCATCAACATTCAAGACTACAAAGTTCCTCGAGGCCTACAAAAAACCTCCTTGGCCAACAAATATCCATAATGCCCTAGTTTGCCGTCTTTGTTCTTGGTTTTTCATCTCTTTCTTCATCTACTTTGCATCTTTTTATTTTTCACCATCTTCTCGGACTCTGTCTTGGCATCTTGTTTATCTGTCGTCATTATCTTCCTATTATCTTCATCTTCAGTCTTTCCATCTTCTTTGGTTTAGTCTTCATCTGATCTCTGGATCTTGGTCTTCACTCCTTTCTTCTGTCAATCTTGCCAACTTCATTTATGCTCTTCCTCTTCCAAATTTCTCGACTCACAGTATACTTTTTTGCACTTTCGTTTGTACAATCAGAGTCATCTGCAAGTGTTCCCATTTCATTTGGGGAGTTAGTGGTGCAGAGGTTAGCTTATTTCTATTGCAACAGAGCCATGCAGTTCATATTTTCTCCTAGGTCGTGTGTGTCCATTGTGTTTAAGAGAGTTTACTGGCAGTTGAACTATTATTTTTCAATGTGAGCCTATACTTTTTTTCCCCGTGATACTGCCTTTACGATTCTTATTCACTGCTAGTCATCAGATGGTTGCAGCCGTCATTTTGCCGGGTCTTCCTTTGGACCCCCTCTCCAGTCCTACTGGGTGACCCGAAAGCGACCCAGAACCGTCAAACAAGGGGGACCATCCGAACACGAACGCCAGTCGGAGAAGCAATCATTTGAGTAACTAGCGATAGACTGATAATTGGCAGTGTTACTGAACTCTGGTTATACTAAAGACATTAACAGCTTTTCAATTATAACGGTTATGTTGTAAAAATGAAAGTTCCTCACACTTCTTTGTCAAGTTTTTACTCAGAGTAAAAGTTTATCTTAGGGGGGGAGGGGATGAAATCGTTTTTCTATCTTTCATCTACAAGAACCATATTTTACTTCCTCGGCTGATAGGAACTTCTTCCATGCCTCTGTCATTTACTCGTTTCCTCAGCCTTTTTTTTTTTTTTTTTTTTCTTGCATTTCTTCTTACGGAATTACAGCATCTGGCAAAAGATACATTTCGTAGACTTCCTAAAGTATCTATCTTCTCCGTTAATTCTTCTCTTATTTCTTGCCAGAATTTTTCTTTCTTCTCCCAGTCTTCCCTGCCTGAGTTTTAATTCATTCTCATTTTTTCTTTACAGTTCTGCATGTTGTCATACTTATTCTCACTTTCTTTTTTCATTGCAGTGTTCTTCCTCCTTCTCAATCGTTCTTGCCAGTGTTCTTAGTTGTTCTTCTCAGTCTTCTTTCTTGCCAGAGTTCTTATTCTTTCTTGCCAGGGTTCTTATTCTTTCTTCTTTATTGCCAGAGTTCTTCTTCTCGGTCTTCCTGCCAATTTTCTTCATTCTTCTTCTCACAGTCTTCTTTCTTGCCAGAGTTTTCTTCTCACTCTTCCTCTTCTCTCAGTTCATTCTTCCTCTCAGTCTTCTTGCCGGAATTCTTCATTCTTCCGACACACTCTTCTTGCAAAGAGTTCTTCATTCTCAGTCTTCTTGCCGGAATTCTTCATTCTTCCTCTCAGTCTTCTTGCCGGAATTCTTCATTCTTCCGACACACTCTTCTTGCAAAGAGTTCTTCATTCTTCCGACACACTCTTCTTGCAAAGAGTTCTTCATTCTTCCGACACACTCTTCTTGCAAAGAGTTCTTCATTCTTCCGACACACTCTTCTTGCAAAGAGTTCTTCATTCTTCCGACACACTCTTCTTGCAAAGAGTTCTTCATTCTTCCGACACACTCTTCTTGCAAAGAGTTCTTCATTCTTCCGACACACTCTTCTTGCAAAGAGTTCTTCATTCTTCCGACACACTCTTCTTGCAAAGAGTTCTTCATTCTTCCGACACACTCTTCTTGCAAAGAGTTCTTCATTCTTCCGACACACTCTTCTTGCAAAGAGTTCTTCATTCTTCCGACACACTCTTCTTGCAAAGAGTTCTTCATTCTTCCGACACACTCTTCTTGCAAAGAGTTCTTCATTCTTCCGACACACTCTTCTTGCAAAGAGTTCTTCATTCTTCCGACACACTCTTCTTGCAAAGAGTTCTTCATTCTTCCGACACACTCTTCTTGCAAAGAGTTCTTCATTCTTCCGACACACTCTTCTTGCAAAGAGTTCTTCATTCTTCCGACACACTCTTCTTGCAAAGAGTTCTTCATTCTTCCGACACACTCTTCTTGCAAAGAGTTCTTCATTCTTCCGACACACTCTTCTTGCAAAGAGTTCTTCATTCTTCCGACACACTCTTCTTGCAAAGAGTTCTTCATTCTTCCGACACACTCTTCTTGCAAAGAGTTCTTCATTCTTCCGACACACTCTTCTTGCAAAGAGTTCTTCATTCTTCCGACACACTCTTCTTGCAAAGAGTTCTTCATTCTTCCGACACACTCTTCTTGCAAAGAGTTCTTCATTCTTCCGACACACTCTTCTTGCAAAGAGTTCTTCATTCTTCCGACACACTCTTCTTGCAAAGAGTTCTTCATTCTTCCGACACACTCTTCTTGCAAAGAGTTCTTCATTCTTCCGACACACTCTTCTTGCAAAGAGTTCTTCATTCTTCCGACACACTCTTCTTGCAAAGAGTTCTTCATTCTTCCGACACACTCTTCTTGCAAAGAGTTCTTCATTCTTCCGACACACTCTTCTTGCAAAGAGTTCTTCATTCTTCCGACACACTCTTCTTGCAAAGAGTTCTTCATTCTTCCGACACACTCTTCTTGCAAAGAGTTCTTCATTCTTCCGACACACTCTTCTTGCAAAGAGTTCTTCATTCTTCCGACACACTCTTCTTGCAAAGAGTTCTTCATTCTTCCGACACACTCTTCTTGCAAAGAGTTCTTCATTCTTCCGACACACTCTTCTTGCAAAGAGTTCTTCATTCTTCCGACACACTCTTCTTGCAAAGAGTTCTTCATTCTTCCGACACACTCTTCTTGCAAAGAGTTCTTCATTCTTCCGACACACTCTTCTTGCAAAGAGTTCTTCATTCTTCCGACACACTCTTCTTGCAAAGAGTTCTTCATTCTTCCGACACACTCTTCTTGCAAAGAGTTCTTCATTCTTCCGACACACTCTTCTTGCAAAGAGTTCTTCATTCTTCCGACACACTCTTCTTGCAAAGAGTTCTTCATTCTTCCGACACACTCTTCTTGCAAAGAGTTCTTCATTCTTCCGACACACTCTTCTTGCAAAGAGTTCTTCATTCTTCCGACACACTCTTCTTGCAAAGAGTTCTTCATTCTTCCGACACACTCTTCTTGCAAAGAGTTCTTCATTCTTCCGACACACTCTTCTTGCAAAGAGTTCTTCATTCTTCTGACACACTCTTCTTGCAAAGAGTTCTTCATTCTTCTGACACACTCTTCTTGCAAAGAGTTCTTCATTCTTCTGACACACTCTTCTTGCAAAGAGTTCTTCATTCTTCTGACACACTCTTCTTGCAAAGAGTTCTTCATTCTTCTGACACACTCTTCTTGCAAAGAGTTCTTCATTCTTCTGACACACTCTTCTTGCAAAGAGTTCTTCATTCTTCTGACACACTCTTCTTGCCAAAGATCTCATTTGATTCACATATTTTCACTCATTTCTGGTTTGCTTTCATTTGTGGCTCATTTTTAGCTCTTTCGATTTTGGCTCATTTATAGCTCCTTTTCGTTTTGCCTCATTTTTGCACCAACTCCCCTCGAGCTATTAATATCAGCTCTGAAAAACATTAGAAAAAGGCATAAGCGTCTTAATAAACCTCAAGACTAATTTCTGTCATGCAGGTTCCATTTTTTTCCCGCTTGAGATTTATCCAACTATAATAATCTTTTAGCTCTTACTCTACTCATTTTACAGCAATGTACAAATGTAATCAGATGTACGCAAGTGAGAAGAACGCGTACTCAGTCTGTTAAAAAGGAATGCAAAATATTAAAGTAAAGGCACAATGCTGCCTAAGGATTGTCTGCATATCTTTTGCTCTTTTCTATATAAACTCACGTCTACTAACCATGTTTATCAGTTTAGCAGTTCTCCCGGCAGAGCAATACACTGCTCTGCCTCGGCGAACACTCCAACCCCCCCCCCCACCTGAAAATGTAGATAAATATTAACATCTACTTGTGTTGCAGGTAGAGTAACAAGACTGTACCTGTGGCTTAACTCTGATGATACTAATACAGCGCCATAGTAATGAAACTAATAGCCGCAGAGCACCAATAGGGTTAAAATATACTGAATTGGTTAGGATCTATGTTAGTGGCAGACTTCGGGAACTGTCACCTGTGTGGACCAAAGACCCGTCCATCTGCCCTAAGGTTAGTTTGGTACTGTATTAGCTATTTAAAATCTTTGTTAGATCTATGTTAGTAGCAGATTTGGTCTTGCTTGTCATCTTGTGTGAACCGAAGACCAGTTCATCTGCATTTAAAGTAAGAAGTCCTTGTATCAGTTTTTACTGTCAATTGCACACACACACACACACACACAAAAAAAAAAAAAAAGTGTGCAATCGGTGTAAATTACTGATACAGCTTCTGTCCTACAATACACACAGCTGCTCCAGCGCTGGGATTATGAACAACCAGACTTTACAACCTCAAGACCGGACAAAACCGGAACCAATCAAGACCGGACAAAACCGGAACCAATAACAAACAAAACCAAAATAAACTAAAATGCCTAACTTCTATATACCTAAACATCTACCTTTAAAACTGTCTACAATCCTCAAACGCAGCTCCACTCCTGCATCTCCTTCCTAACACCCCCTCTAACCCACCCATCCACCTAGCAAGCTAAAATCTTGTAGTCCATCCAGAAGTACCTGTCCTATACTAGCCAGCAAGGAAGGGAAACTGATTAGTACACATTTAAATGCAGTACAATAATATAAGTTAACTTACAATTAAAAGTACTGTAACACAAGACAAGCAAAGTAACCTAACACAAGGGAGGAACTTTTTTTTTTTTTAATCAGATATTTAGTTTATAATTTAATCTGAAATTTACTTTATAATCTAAAAACCTGTAACATTATGTGGAGGTCCAGTGATCTAAAAGTTCAACAAAACTGATGCGGCAACTTAGCTGTTTTGCCGTGGGACGCGGTGTACTGTAAGATCCAACCCTCCCAACCCACATCGCGCCAGCTACTGTGTTGCCATCCGCTGCTCACACCTGCTGGCTCACACCTGCAACGTTTTGACACTAATTTACACAAACCACAATCTAAAATATTACACATTATGGTGGTGTACATACAAGCTTTGAATCCTCGTCCATCATGCAACTAAAAAAATGTTTTCTGCAGAGATCCCTTAACCATCACAGTAAAATATCATGGCATTTCCAACTCTGGCAGCACAAATGGCAGTGTCCAGTATAAAAGCAGACAGTGGAGGAAAAAGGCTAGTCTCTGGATATACAAACTATTTTACTGTCCGAAACTTCTCCTCAATTGTGGAATCTATAGGCTAAACATGAAAGATAGTGTTAATGAGAAGAATAAAAATCAGGATGGGCACTAATTAATACCGAGGAGTCTCAGCAACAACCAAGATGTATAATTCTAGGACTTATTTCCAAACAACTTTTGGTATGGTTCCCCTAAATCTCCCCCAAAAAATCCGAATACATCACTTCATCTTGTTGACTGACATTAAGACGTGTATTCTAGTCTGTAAGGAAGCTCCCTTCCATCTTTTCCTACAAGATTTATTTTGCTTATTACATCTTACATGGCTTCCCCCCCCCCCCCGAGCCACAGCTCGCAATCGAGTATTTTTTCCCTTCTGCGAACAAATTTTACATTAAAGTCGCCTTTTGGCGAGGAGAAAACACTGTTCATCCACTTCAAAACCCAGTAAACTACAAAATAAAGAAATCTCACTTAAATGAACAAAAAAGCACGTTACAATAGATTATCAAGTCTTTCCTAGTCGCCACTGAATGTTTAAAACCTAATTATACGATTCTAATAATCACAATGTAAATAAATATATTGTTCGTAAAATATTTCGGCTCGTAGTTAGTTTGGCTACTAAATATTTATTTGGCTCTTAAATCTTAAACCTCAGGAGCCAAGTGGCTGGCAACCATCGGTAGTTAGCAAGAGCCCTGCCTTACTGTCCTCTGTCTTATTCATACTCTAATATCGTCGCACTTTACGTACATGTAAATGTGCAATTACTGGCCAAATCCAAAAACAAATAACGAAGGATGAGGTGTTAAGGAGTCTCCTTAGCCAATGAATCCAAGCTTATGTCAACAATAAACCCCAGCCACCCCTCTGGTGTCAACCCTTCAAAGTAAGGTTCAGCTGCAGTGTCTGAATTAAAAATAGTACTCTTATAAAAAGTAAGATCTGACCAAACAGACAAAGGCTACCGATTTGAAATATGTCAGGTATTCACGCATTTCAGTTAAATTTATCAATTTCTCCATATGATGAACAAAGGTCTGTAAATCTTACTTATTTGGTGCATAATTCGAAGTTATTAATGCATACATTTTCAGGTAACTAAAGGTCACTTCACCCACTGAGTAAATTTGACAAATTCAATTCAAAACCGCAGAATGGATGTAAACTGGCAATTCACAGGCAGCAAAGTAAATTATACTTCATTTTAAACTCAATTTCATGTATTAGTTATCCAACCGCTTAAAGACAATCAAGAAAAGAAGTAAATGGGAGGTTAATGCCGTGACGAGTATGTCTGAGGGTGCTAAGGCTGCAGTGCATTTGGATGGCGAACAGAGAGAATTTTTATCTGATTAACTGAAACACTGATGTCTAATGTCTCCATGGTTGTTCAATCCGTGTATGGATGGGGTTATAAAAGTCAAGGTTGGGCAGTGTATGTTGGAGTGGCCCTAGTATGAGTACAATATTTGGAAACTTACTGCACGTACAGTTTGCATACTATAGTTAAGCGAAATTTGGAACTGCAAGGCTTGGTGAACGAGTTTGGGACTGCTTGTTTACGAAATGGAATCTATAGGTTACCGGTAATCTAGGGAAGAGTCAAGTTACGGTCTTTTATAGAAATTAAGTCACTGTACAGTGAGGCTGGATGAGTAAATGATATGAGAGTGCATTTAAATACTTCAGTTGTGTGCTGAATAAGGATGGAAGTTTGGGGGGATGAAGTGCTTGAAAACTTACAACAGGCAGGGCTCTTGTTTGGCGAGCCACAGCTCGCAAATGAGTATTTTTCCTTTCAGCAAACAAATTTTTCATGAAAGTCTTTTTGGCGAGGAGAAAATCCATCCACTTCAAAACCCAGTAAACTACAAAATAAATAAATCTCTAAGCAAAATTGTGATCAATTATCAAGTCTTTCATTGTTGCCATTGTCAATATTGACAACATTATATGATTCCAATCATCACACTGTAAATAAATATATATTTATTGCTCTTAAAATATTTCTCCTCTTACTCAGTTTGGCTACTAAAAATTTATTTGGCTCGTAAATCTGAAACCTTAGGAAACAAACGGCTCAACCATCGGCAGTTACCAAGAGACCTGACAGGGAAGGAAGGTAGCTGGTTCTCTGAAAGCAGTGACACGAAACAGGGATTAGCATCTTTGAAAAAAAAAAAAAAAAAAAAAAAAAAATCCCTGTACAATAGTACCACGTTACCAACTCTCATAACATACGGTATTAGGGCGAAGCTTGGACCATGTTGCAATACGTCAAGAGTGAATTATTTGAGAGAAGCATGCATAGTTACACTGAGAGACACACTGGTAAATGACGATGTGAAGGTGTGTTGTGGTGAGGATATGGACTGACCGAGTTAGGAGAAATACACAGAGGTGATTTGGCCATGTGGAGAGGATCGAGAGCTAACGACTAGTAAGGAGAGGATATGAGCGAGTTAGATGGGTTGAGGGGGAAGGGGAGGCCGAGGATGAGATTGAGGGATGAGGAGATATGTGTATGGGAGGGGGAGGCGAGCTGGGGGAAGGGGGACGGCAGAGAAATTGCGGAGGCCGGCGACATGGAGATTTGTTTGTGGCCACCCCTTACTGGATTAAGAAGTCTGGTAACAGAAAATATGACAATCTTTTGCATGGCACTGATTACCATCATATTTTAAAGATGTTAGGATCTGCATTCAATAGACAATTTCAGTTCAAGTAAAAATTAAAAGACTATAATACTGTCCGAAAACAAAATGAATAATTACTACACTGATACTCAATAAGCAGCTGCAAAATTGAAGTCCAAATTATTAAAAAAAAAAAAAATTCCGGTACAGTCGTGGACAACTACCCTAATTAGCGTACCGGTAGGCAATGACTGCCCCACTTCAGTTTTGTGAATCCAGCAAGTTTCTTAGTCATTTAATTTATAAAACATACGCTTATCAAAACATGTCAGGCTTCTTTATTAGACCAATTTGTCTAATAAGCAAGCTCCCCAACCACTCTTCAAGAATAATTTATTTTTGGATATGGCTAGTTAATATCCTTTTGCAAGTCATTTACGCCGAGTATAGTGATATTCGAAGGATTTATGCAACACGCCAGTAATATGTCATTAGCAACATTGTTTAGGAAGAGGTGTTAGGGAGCTTCCTTTATGGACTAGAATACCCGCATAACAGTGATTTGGCATTTGTCCAGAACTGTCCAAAACTTTAACGTGATAATTTTATATGATCTACTTACATAATGCTCCAGCAGGATTAGCCCGTTTCCTTATTCGACTTACGTGCCATTCAGTCAAGTCTGGGTTCTTCTCCTGAATACTTTAATACTCCACTTGAATCATCTTCGATCTTCTAGATTTGAATCCTCCTCCTAAAAGACTTGAACCCTCATCGAACACTAACCTTGAATAGTCTAATATTTCTTTCTCACTACTTCCAGCATTTTCGTCATTGTAGTTCTTCACACACTCAGCACCGATTTAACTTCCACCGCCAGTTCTCTACTCTACCCTTGCAGCACAGATTCCACTTCCACCGACAGTTCTATACTCCACCCTTGCGGCACCGATTTCACTTCCACCGACAGTTCTCTACTCCACACTTGCGGCACCGATTTCACTTCCACCGACAGTTCTATACTCCACACTTGCGGCACCGATTTCACTTCCACCGACAGTTCTTTACACAATAGTCAGATTCCATTAAGATTCACGTCAAGTTCTTTATTCTTTTCAACATAAATAATTTGTACACTGAGGTCACTAGCTTCAATGGTAATTTTTTCTCATTCATTCATTCATTCTGGTTTTGAATTTTCTGTGAGCTGGAGAGCTGCCCGTCGCATCCTGGAATAAAAATTGCAAAGTTATTTTTTTAAAGAATTGTAAGCAATATTTTCCCCTTATTAGCAGCCAAAAACTCCCATTTCAATAAGCCTAAGTGACATTTATTACCGATCCCATGCTGGCAAAGTACAAATGGCGAGGTAATTTTTTAAAGGATGCAAGGTAAAATTCAAGAAACCATTTACAACGCTGGCTGGTAGCCTATATCCAACAACACGTGTTCTCTGTGTCAAATGGACTGGAGGGTTAGTGCCTCTCCCCGTAAAATAAATCAAAAACTGCCACCCCTTACGAGATTATGGAGTTTGACAATCGGCAGATATAAGTCAAGTATATAAGCTATAATGGCTACGTTACAACAAGCCTTTACAATGTTATATCTTTTCACCTGCATCATTATTCCTACACACTCCATCCCCATTCGTACTTCACCGGCATTGGAAATAAGTTTAGTTTTCACTCTCCCACTGAAATCAGTGTACAAGTTTTCCACACTTACACGCAATGAAATATGGACTTCCAAACTCCGTATCCCATTTAAATCAGCTATATTTTCCAAGATAATAAAGATGGAAGATTAAAGACCATCTAAAACAATCAGGGTAGTATTCTTGGCGACACTTTTGCCTTTGACAATTATTACTATTAACTGAGCGACATATTTACGCCTTTTCCACCTTAAACATAGTCTTGCTGGTTAATAATGTTTAGTACAGAGTTTCCATTAAGAGGACAGTGATACAGTGTGTCTACCAACTCGCTAAAGAGGGGTTATGATATTCTCAGCCCTTTAGAATACAACTCCTACTCTTTAAAACCTCTAAACACCGCATCCACAAATTCCAAGTAAAAGACTAAGTAACATTCTAGCAACCAAGACAATTACTCTTGGCAAAAACAGTTCTATCACTCGGCTCAAAGTTAACCAGACTACAGTATTATGTTGGTGGGTGGTGGCGACCATCTTTCATTACACGTAGTGCTGCCCACTTCTTCCTTCACCTGTATTTATCATTTTCTGTGTGCCTTCCTCTCATCCTATTTCTCCCATCTTTCCTATCACTTCATTACTCTTTCCTTTTCAGGTGGCTTTACACAGTTACAAGCCTAACAATAAATGGTTTCCAATTACAACGCTGGGTGGTAACCATAAATAACCCATAGTGTTCCCTACATGTTAACAAGTGGGTTGCTGGAGAGCCCCCGCCACTAAAACAAGAGTCAATCGGGCACCCAATACGGAAATATGGCGTCTGGCTATAGCTAGATATGTAGTTACAACGTCTTATTACAGATTCATTTACAGTGTGGAACTTCTTACTACCAAAATACAGTAATAATAAATGATAAAAACAAATAATAATAACAGTACACGATAACACTCCTTCCAACCGAAAACAGTTATCCAAGCAACATTTTAAAGTCAGCTGTGTCAAACCGAAAATGAAAAAAAAAAAATCCACAAAACTTTAGTCTCAAAGGAAAAAAATCAATCATTAACTCACTAAACCGACAAATCAATCATTAACTCACTAAACCGACAAATCAATCATTAACTCACTAAACCGACAAATCAATCATTAACTCACTAAACCGACAAATCAATCATTAACTCACTAAACCGACAAATCAATCATTAACTCACTAAACCGACAAATCAATCATTAACTCACTAAACCGACAAATCAATCATTAACTCACTAAACCGACAAATCAATCATTAACTCACTAAACCGACAAATCAATCATTAACTCACTAAACCGACAAATCAATCATTAACTCACTAAACCGACAAATCAATCATTAACTCACTAAACCGACAAATCAATCATTAACTCACTAAACCGACAAATCAATCATTAACTCACTAAACCGACAAATCAATCATTAACTCACTAAACCGACAAATCAATCATTAACTCACTAAACCGACAAATCAATCATTAACTCACTAAACCGACAAATCAATCATTAACTCACTAAACCGACAAATCAATCATTAACTCACTAAACCGACAAATCAATCATTAACTCACTAAACCGACAAATCAATCATTAACTCACTAAACCGACAAATCAATCATTAACTCACTAAACCGACAAATCAATCATTAACTCACTAAACCGACAAATCAATCATTAACTCACTAAACCGACAAATCAATCATTAACTCACTAAACCGACAAATCAATCATTAACTCACTAAACCGACAAATCAATCATTAACTCACTAAACCGACAAATCAATCATTAACTCACTAAACCGACAAATCAATCATTAACTCACTAAACCGACAAATCAATCATTAACTCACTAAACCGACAAATCAATCATTAACTCACTAAACCGACAAATCAATCATTAACTCACTAAACCGACAAATCAATCATTAACTCACTAAACCGACAAATCAATCATTAACTCACTAAACCGACAAATCAATCATTAACTCACTAAACTGACAAATCAATCATTAACTCACTAAACTGACAAATCAATCATTAACTCACTAAACTGACAAATCAATCATTAACTCACTAAAACAAATCACCACAAACTCAGTAAATAAAAAAGGAACTAATATAACTAAAATAAATAAACGAAACTCATCAAAATCATTAACCGAATCAAACATATCCTCCTAAATAAAAATATATCTCCAAAACTCACCCTATTATCAAAAATAATAATAATAAATGAATAACTAACTCACCCAACTAACACAGGCAACGTGACCAACGGGTGCAAGCAGAATAATGACTCTGCTTCGGGGCTCACTAACGAGGAAAACTCGCCTCGGCCGTTCGTACCCAAAACAAGACGTCGAGCGAGAAGTATCATTCGGGTGGTTCACTTTCTGGGACACTTCGCAGCTCCTCTTCCCTGGCGATTTATTTTTGCGTTTTACACCTTCTCATTCTTCTGTACGCTTTTTAATATGAATAAAGACTGTATTAATGATATACATGAGGATACTAGGGTGTAATACAAACAATAATACGCCGATGTGTTACGAAGGCTCAAATTTAGCAGGGTCATACTGCATACACCTTTAGTTTCTCCACTATGCTATTTACACCGCCTTAATTTTAACCTTGTTTGTATCAGTACTAAAACGGAAGATAATACGTAATGCACAGAATAAATCGCTAAGGAGGGCTTGTTACGAAGTCTCCAACGCCACTGAAAATGCGCCTCTCTTTTTTTAATCCACCTCACTGTTACCAGACCTGTTTTATTCTCCACCTCCAGACGATTTTATTCAGCCGAGGAAAGACTGTACGGACTGGAGTTTGATGTATGAATAAACCTGGGACAGCAACAACTACTACTACTACTACTACTATTAGCCTACTACTTTTATTACTACTTTTAATTGTAACTTATTATGCTGCTACAACTATCCCTATTACTACTACCATCATCATCGTCATCACTACTACTACTACTTATACTACTGTTACAGCTACTACTATCTACTATCACCATCATCATTCATCACTATTATTATTATTATCTGACCTAGTGCCTCGTCCCCCTCCCCCTCCTAACCACCACCGCCTGGAATTTCCCTAAACAAGCCATATCAGTCTCGTCCTGATTCAACCGCTACAAAAACCAAGGCTCGCCCACACCAACAAAACTAAATGAACCTCGACTCGAATCCCTTCAAGCCTACAAGTTTGCATGTGATTCAATATAACAAGAACCATTGCAAATATAAATATCTAAATAAATACCTAATAAAATACAACTGACCTCTCTATTTCTTTCTCTTTTTGCAGCCTGTATCACGTGGCTCAATGGGAGAAACGGCAACACCATCACTTAAATTACGAGATATTTACTGCCAAGAGTTATACTGAAGCTTCTCCAATTTCAGTATATATTGCTTATCAGTCATGTGTCAAAAATAAACACAACGTAAATACACCAACGCTATTGTTTCTGAGTCATTACGGGTAAGATGTCGGACAAAAATTGGTAACCCTTCCCCCCCCCCCACAATATACAGTTTATTCACGTGTGGAGCAATTTTCTGGGATGTGTACACTGTCAGTTTCAAGGAAGAAATAATGCAGAATCAGAACAGAGTCATAATAAGGTCGTATGGCACTGCAGGAGTAGAAGGAAAATAAAGGCCGGAGGAAACACGGAAATATCAAGAAGAGAGGTAGGACAGATGAGCGGAGGAGGACAGTAGGGAAAGACTGGAGACAAAAAGGTCCCTCTTAGTCGCCGCTTACAAGCAGTAATACCGGGGAAGTATTCTTCCCCCCTCCCCAGGAGTCTATCAGTTTCAAGTGAAAAGCGTCTGTTAAGGTTTAAAGAGTTTGTTTTCAATAGCAATGTAAATTTTTCTCCTCTCAGCTTTGTTTACACCTCTTGTAGTCCAGGATATTGAAAGAATATTAAACTCATCCTCTAAGATCTTCCTCATAATCGTGGTCGGTGAGTGATATACGATAAAGATATACACCTTTTCACATACTGGGTGAGACAGTTATATACCTATATGACATACCTCGTAACTGAATGACAACACATACTGAGTGAGACTGTCACATGTCTGTTCAACTAACCTAACAGAAATGACTGACATATGAGACTGAATGGAACAAACCAACAGTCTGCATAATGTTTGAGATTGTACCAGCTGGAAATTGACACATTACCATAACATCTTGACAAACAGATATTACACTGACAAACATGATAATAATTATCATAGCCCTTAGTGCAGTTCACACAGAGGACGGTCGTGTTAAGCAAAGGACTACATTACACGGGTTGAGCACTCGAAACCATGAAACAGTATTGGAAACAGTGGAACGTAAGTGCGAAACAGTACACCAAGGAATACGAGGTGACTTGGTGTGGTGTCTGTATTTCGCCGTCAGTTCCAATACACCCACCGTGAAGAAGGCCTGGTACACACTAGAACTGCCTTACTATGCCTCGCAGACAACATCGCCGGGTATTAGAAGATCAATATAGAATAATTACACGGTATGAAGATGGAGAAGACTTTTTGGACACTGCTGCCGAGCTACGCATTCCACCGACTTTAGCTTATGAAATAACGCGAGTTTGTGAAGACTAAAGAACGACATGTGCGACATGGAAGAGGACGACTACTTTTTCTTGAGGAAAAGGACTTTCTAGTGATGCTGTACCAATGATCACAGAATTAATCATACACTTCGGCACACATTTCCAGGCAAGTTTCTAGTGGGTAACATTTATTTCTAGAGCTTTGGACGGGGAGCTTATAGTCCTGAAACTGGTACAAAATGTACTCTGACAGCAATTCAAGAAGCCATCATAGATCCTCTTGTAGCACTGGCTCAGTACATGCATGGCGCTGGCATTCATGAACATGGTGTGTACGTAGATAAAACAGGCTGCAACCTGCACACGAGTAGAATCTACAGCCGAGCTCCACAGGGACACCGTGCCAACAAGACATTGCAGGACAGCGTGGAGGTAACGTAACGTTGATAGCAGCTGTGTTAGGTCTGGCAGGTGTTATAAAGATTTTCATGTAACAACCGTGACCAAAAAGTTTACAAATTTCATTACTTCACTTGATGTTATGTAAGGTCCTGAGGGTGCTGTGTTTTTTTAAAGGACAATACACAATGTCCAGCAGGAAATGAACACTATTTTGAAGATAGTGTCATCAAGAGGCCTCCTCCCATTTCTCCTTTCCTAATCCTATTAAAAATTGAATTTCAGGACTGAAAGCCACGGTGAAACAACTTAACAGCATTGTTGATCACTGCAATCCAAGTGCTGCACGTCAATGGGTCACCTTGATGTTTCGAAAACAACTTCAACGGGTACTAAGGACGTCAATTCTGTGCTGATAACCACCTTTGTTCAAGCTACCGGCATTCTAACATACTTACGAAACTGTATTGCATGAGAGGGTGTATGGGATTAAAACCAAAACTGGTGACTATATATGCAGAGTTCTATTAAATGGGCATCTAGGTATAGAATTTGTACTGTTAATGAATGATTAAGTATAGAACATTATATACAAGCATTGTCTCCTTTAGGAAATTTAAATTTTCAAATATATGTATCACACTCTATTTTCTTTTATTGTCACTGTCAATTTACTTAGTGCTTAGTCATTTAAGTGATAAAAGCTGTCAAACCATTTTGTTAGTCACTTTATTACAGGGGAATGTCAAAAGGCAGAATAACCGGACAAAGCCATAGGTGAATGTCTTTGAATTTCACTGACCTGTCTGAACTGTTGATATTGTGTACAGTGGTTTTAAAACGGTGAAATACGGTGGTCTTCCTAAATACACTGAAAATTGGTGGTTCAGCGAAGGCATTAAGAGTAACCAAGTTGACGTGAGATTTTTTTTCCCCTAAAAAGGATGAACAGAGTAAGGAAAAACAAAAAAATAATGTAAGTCAGATTTTAACACAAAGCCATCCTGTGCAAAATAATTGATAACCTGGTCTCGTGCACTACGATTTTGAATGTTAATAAACAAGATGCTATGCTACTATGATTACGAAGACTACTACTGCTACTTCGAGTACTATCATTGCTACTACTGTACTATTATAACTACTACCCACCCAACCATACAATCTATTATTAGGTAATTAACACTTTCAAAGACGTCGCCCATCCTCATTATAGTGCATTTACTCAAATGTCACAAATTCTTTACCCCTTTAACTCTAGTGATGGCAAAGTGTAGTCAGACTGGGGAGTTCTTTTGATTAGCATTCAAGGAGACTAGTTTGCTATAACAAAAATTACCAAAACAGGCCCATGACTTAGTAGTCAAGTTATACGAATGACCCAGAGTTGTCAGATGAAAATAAACTGCCTATAACTTTTTTCCTTGGGAGTGCCATCTTACTGAATGGTGATGTACACCCTCTCAAAAAATTTTCGGCACCCCTTGCTCTGATACCCTCCGTAACGATCACTGTTGCAGACGGCGAGAATACGTGGTGTGCTTGGTACCCTGGTACATCTCTCCTTCTCCCACTGGATTTCATCATTAGCAGACGAATTAACACACCAGCAACACGGCCAGGGATACCAACCACGCACCGTAATGCAGGAGATGATTCAGAATGCCTCGTGTAGTGTGGCAGAATGTATCTTGCCGTAACTGTGCCGAAATTTTTTTTTATAGCCTGTACACTCTCTCAAATTTTTCGGCACCCCTTGCTCCGATACCCTTCGCAACGATCACTGTTAAGTCCCGTCCAGACGATCGAGCAATGCCCGCGGGCACAAGCGAGCAGTTTGCCTGTTGACGGGCTCACCGCTTGTGCCCGCGGGCAAATGCGTAAATTGCCCGTGGCAATTTACGCATTTGCCCGCGGGCACAAGCGGTGAGCCCGTCAACAGGCAAACTGCTCGCTTGTGCCCGCGGGCATTGCTCGATCGTCTGGACGGGCCTTAAGACACCGAGAATACGTGATGTGATTGCTACCCCTGCACCTCTCTCCCTCTTCCATTGAATTTCATCATTAGCATACTAATTAACACACACTAGCAACACAGGGCCAGGGATACCAACCACGCACCTCAAGAGTTGATTCAGAATGCCTCTTGTGGTGTGGCAGAATGTATCTTGTCGTAAAAGTGCCGAAAATTTTTTTATAGCATGTACGCCCCTCCCTAAAAAGTATCTGCCCCTTTGAGTACGATGGCTGTGAAACTTAATTTTGCTGAAACACAAGGATCTATGAATCTGGTGCCTCAAAACATATACCACCCAGGATGAGAATTTTATTCAGATTTCACGTTAATTACCAAAGCTAATGATTTCACTTTGTCACAGGATGCCCCATACCACAAAGCTTCGTCAACGTGTCAAAATGATAAGTGCAGTAATGGGGTCTATACTAATTTTTTGGGAGTGTACACTGCATTAAAAATGTCCATTGCCTAAAAAAAAAAAAAAAAGTTCGTGCAATAGTAAGTTGTGGATCACTCAAAGCTGTTTCGGCAAGGTCGGTACGTATGCAGTGACTTCCAAGCTTGCTAACACTTTTGCAGACAAAAGTAATACACCTTACAATGTTCTTTTTCTAAACCTAATTCCGCGTTGCTTCCGTCTTCAGGTGTAGGAATAAAGTAAAATGCGGAGGGAGGATGACTCAGTGGGGTAAAACGGACGAGTTAACAAAGGAACGCAGTAACGGCTATGGCGGATAAAGACAGGGATGGAAGAGGAGGATGCTATACCTGTTTTACCTGAACTTGGCCAGGATTTCCGTCTTTTTGTAGCTTATTTCACGTACATCTGTGGCAGAAAAAGATAACGCAAGGGCTGTTCATAGTTTCCACAGCACTTCGTGACTAGTATCATGTTCTAATGTTACTCTTCACAACTGCACACTCGAGATATGAGTTTTAGACCAGATTAAGGTGAAAAGAAAACAGGTAGTGATAAGGAGGAGGGAACCTGGGAGGACTTTTCCTAGAAGAAAAGGGGCGACAGAAAAGTAGAGGAAATAAGCCATTACCCAACGTTGCATACTACTGCATGAAGAGGGATAGAGTTTTGCATAAGACAAGAGCATACGACGGTGTGTAAGAGACTGGAATCCTTCTGCATACAAATTAGAAACGGGAGTAGATTTAAAAGGCCCAAGTGCTCACCTAACACAAAGATGGTGCACTGAATTTAACTGATTTAGTCAGATTTAGAGGTAGAGTAGGCTTGACAACCGAAATGCAAATACGATAGTATTAGGATTATATGATGAAGTATTGTGGTACAGATAGAATGGAAAGGATAGGAGAAAGGTATGGGAGAAGTGACTTCAAGAACTTGCAAAATTGCTTGACGAAGAGATGGGAACCCAAGATGAGGGGAGAGTAGAAAGCCCCCCCCCCCATCCACACACACACACACACACACACAGAGTCGTCGTCGTCGTCTACGAAGCCACACCACACAGAGACAAGGGGCAAGGAAACAGGACGGACTCAATCACAAAATTCCCATCAGCTCCTTCTCATGTCATATTTTTTATTATCTGGAAAGCACCATCAGCCAATCTAGTTCTGTCCCACCAGAAGCATAGGAGCTCCGGGTTACGCTACTGAATCCCGACACTGAAGGCGTGAGTGACCAGCTGCATACCCCTGAGTGGCATCATAAACTCCAAGAAACCCAGGCAAACAGGGCCACATCTGGTTGGAGAGCCTTACCTCACTAAACCACCATGCGTTTACAAGATTGCATGGTGGTACACAACACGAATGTCCACCTCTGATATACCTGTGTGCATCAGAGTACTATTCCACGCAAGGGATATTAATGAACTGCGACAGGTGTGGTGGCAGGAAAATATAGTTACACACATTTCTTGCGTGGTAAAAATGTTAACCCAGTAATCCCATGACTATTGTATTCTTGATGCCACCACACGACTTTTTTTGCACCTCAGGAAAGACCCCTCACCCCGCAAGGGTTAAAAGGAGGATGATATGTACCCTCTTTCATAAGGTGGAAAAAAAAAAAAAAAAATAGCACGAACGAAATGAAAAACACGTCATAAGAGTGAAGGGGAAAGTGTAATACATAAATAAATCGTCAAGAAAGTGGTACTAAAAAGCCTCCTGTACCACCAATTTCGATTATGCCAATTACACATTACCATTTTCGATTCGGCCAATTACCCCTTACTAATTTCGACTCTGCCAATTACACTTTACCATTTTCTTGAATGCCAATTAAATCGCTTTCATATTCACACAGATCGCATCAGGAATGTACAAGAGGGGATTGAGGTGTAAATGTGCATAATAAATCGCTAAGGAAAAGGTGTTAGCAAATCTCCAAAGCCTTTTTAGAACACAAACCAATGGCAGAGCAACCTTGCACTGTACACAGCAACTTAGTGCTATATGGTATCATCATAATCATCATCACTATCATCATCATAATCACCACCATCATCATCATCATAATCATCACCACCACCATCATCGTCATCATCATCACTATCCTCTCGATCTCTCCACCACAACCACTACCGCCGCCGCCGCCACCACCACCATCCCAATCATCCTTCCCACCAATGGATCATCATCATCATCACTATCATCACCATCAATCATCATCATCAACCTTCCTTCTCACCATATTACCGTAACCAATAAATGCTGATAGTAAAGGGTACGTGAGTTTGTAAGATGGTGTATTTTTTGCAAAGTCTACAAACGACACACACACAGGCAATAGTAAAACAGATGCTAAATCAGAGAATACATCAGCAAAATAACGAAAAATGATAAAAAATACCTCATACATCATCATTATCATTAAATCTGAAAGTATATTAACACTGCAATGTATAACTGAAAAATAAAGTACTGTAAAAACAAACAAAAAATACTAAGATCATAATGAAACATTGGGGTGTTATCATTATTATCTGCCTGTCACTTAGTAAACGCAACACAAACAATAGATACAATAATAATAATAATAAAATAATAATATAATAAAAATAAACCCAAAAAATAATAATGCCCATATTAATAATAGTAATAATAATAATAGCCACAAAAATAAGCAACTCAAATAGTAATAATAATAGAATTATAACAATAATACGTTATGTTATGACCCCTTCCGTATATCCTTATGATCTCAGAAACCCGTTCACATCCCTCTCTGCTCCCTGTGACTTCCTCCTAGGGATTTATTATTCATACTACACCTTACTACTCCCTTGTCTGTTGTCTTTATTATATCGTTTTACTATCAAGACAGTTTCCGACAGTAATAACAAAAGATAGTGAGATGTAACATTCAGAATAAATCACTACGGTACGGATGCTACGGAAAACTCTACAGACTACTATGAACACAACCATTACTTTCACTTTAAGGTCCCGAAGAGAGGGTGAGAGGTCCGTAGGCTTGAGAATCGGTGAGAACGCAAAGGGGGCTCATCTTGGCCAGGCAGTCGTCGTCGGTCATGTAGTAGTAGTGAGGGTAGGTGATGGACACGCACTGGCCCTGGACGTGCTGGCGGGGCGCTTGCACGTAATTGTAGCATTCCCCGTTGTTGGCCTCGCGGGTCTCCTCCAGCTCTGGGAAGGTCACGTTGCGGGTTTGGCACGGCTCCTTGTACCTATGATGATGATGATAGTAATTAGAATAGTAATAGTAATGATAGTAATAATAACGGTAATAACAATAATAATAATAATAATAATATAATAAATAATAACAATGCCAACACCATCACCACAGGTCTGTCTTGTACTGAATATCCCGAGGAAGTAACAATAAATAAATAAACAGATAAATACAAACATCGCGGTGGGACAGGTGTTAATCCTCTCACCTGACAGCCCAGTAAGGTGTGCCCAGGTCCATCGGTGCGTCATCCACCCACGTCCACCCCAGGCTGTCGTTCACGTACCGTCCACCCACCCAGAAGTTGGCCGTGACCTCTGTATAAATAGGACACAATATCAGTATCATCATCAAGGTAATTATCACCCAATCCAGTGTTATCATCATTACTATAATTATTATTACCCATTATCACTATCGTTATCATTATTATCATCATCGCCATTTTCATAATATCCTTCACAACCCAACATCATCATTATCATTAAAATCATCATCATCATCATCATCCAGACCCCATTTCCGCCACAATATATTATGGATTGGGCAATATACAGAAACATGAAATTACATAAGGAGAACTATCACCAAAGTGCTCAGTGAAAAATGAATAATAACTCCATTCAATCGGTATTAAGCCATCGAAACATCACTTTTAAAGGCAAATAAATTAGTAAATAAATAAATATACATCTGATCACCACTTTCATGTTTTAAATATTGATAGCTTTATTAGTTTATATTACATACTATAGTTACCCTCAGAGAGAGCGAGAGAGAGAGACACACACATACACACAACTACTCACGTGCTTCCCTGAGATGAGCCACAAGAGCGGCAAAGTGACTAACGTTCCTGAAGGTGACCAATTCTCCGTCCAACACCTGACAGAACGCCCGAGCTTCACCCCAGCTTACCTGTATCACATAAGTAACACTCAGGAACATCAATTATTATTATTATTATTATTATACTATTTTTATCTGAACCTACATCTGTTCCTCTTTATGTGGTAAACTCTTCTATCGAACGGGAGGCATACCAAACGTTCTCGATCATCATTACACCCACAATGCAATGTTTATTTTAGGTTATTACTGCCACCTCCAGACGATTTCAAGCAGTTCTGGCATGGTGTCTAGGAGTGCAGGGGTTAATGATGGTCATGTATAATCCCTCCTGTTCGGAAAGCCACCCCAAGCTGAATAAAATCGTCAGAAGCAGCATATACAAGTAGCGTCCTCGTCGTGAAGAATTTCATTATATTCTGTCAATGCACGTTATTGGTACTATTGTTTGAACAATTTTTTTTATAACTGGCTTAATTACCAACACTTATTTCTTTATATTATTTCCTTTATAGTTAATTACATTTCAGGAAGGAAGTTTTTTTTTACCACATTACAATTACTCGATGCCAATATAAGTTCATTTTCTCATGTAAAAAATGTATTAGTCTGTTAATGCAGCAGTGCTTTTATCATTTTCTTTTTCATCTACGAGCTTATTATGTTACCCAAAGCCAGCAGCAACACTGAAACCTTTATGCCTTACCACGGAAGCACTATTTCAGATTGAGCACTGATATACTGTCAGTTTTTGCCGCAGCACCGTTCAAGCATTAGTGAGTTAATTTATTCCCCTATACTTTTAAGATATTGTGTCAGCCATACTTACTTACATACGCTATCAGTATTTCTTAAGTCTATCAACATAAATCAGTTTTATGTGCTAATTCCGTATATTAAAATATGATCTGTTTTGCAGTACGAGCCTTGAATACGTCCTTATGGTACAAAAATAAATAAATAAATAAAAATCACTTAGTCTTAATAAAAACCAACAAAACACACAGTACAGATATAAACATGGAAAAAAGGCAGTCAATTACAATACAGATGATACTAGTTAATAATGCAAAGGAAATATGTAGTACTGAATAATGAGGATTTTCATACCACAAACTACTGTACATACTAATACAAATTACAGGGTACAAGATGAAAATACTACATAGCTTACAAAAGAAACACATAATGAGAGAGAGAGAGAGAGAGAGAGAGAGAGAGAGTGACAGACAGACAGACAGACAGACACAAAACTCATCAGATTTAAGAGAACCAGACAGATGCGTCATGCAAAGGTGGCACAAGTCGACAAGCTGAAACGTCAAATACAAACCCACACATTCAACACAGTACCAAACAAACAAGCTCGCCGGCCAATCACGCTAAAAAATACACAAACTTACTAGAAGTGCACTGTACTCGAAATAACTATCTTCTCAAATTTGACTGAAGATTATTAAAAGGTCCATCAAATGCAGAGAGTGACAATAAAACACGTTAGTAAGAACTGGATAAAATTTTACACGATTTTCGCGTAATTCCATGTATTAATAAATATTCCCTACACTTCCCTTTGACGGACCTTATAAAATTGCAAAATATACAAGCCGTGTTCTCACTGACAAATTATATTTCGTGGAGGCTCAATTTTTCCCTTTTATTTTACATTACACCTGTTTTCTCTCTTGTATTTCACTGACGTTATCATTTATCTATGTACACTGCTAGGATAACGTAAAAGAGGTTACACAAAAACTTACAAATAAATAACTGAAGAAGATTGATTACGAAATTTCTTAAGTGAACGAAAAGACGGTCATTTCGCATGTATAATTGATTTTTCCGTGACTGACTCACCAAACCTTGAGAAGACAGTTTATTTTTATTAACGTACAAAGGAACAATAATTACTGCAAGCACATATACGCACTACAATACACCTCCAAACACCACAACTTCCCCCAGAATTTCATAAGTACCGTAAAGCTCCCACTATCGAGGAAAAGTTATCATAGCCAGAGGTAATTTCACCATTTTAACGAGATCTGCGCAACAGAACATTTATGGAGTCATCTGTAATTAAAATACTCCAGATTGCAAGCAGTCTTCAATGCAAGATGCAGCTACCCCTGCTTGATAACATTCTTGTTCACCATACTCAACCATGATAACTTTCGGCAGAGCAAGTCGAGACGAGACAACTTCCGCCACTGTGGTGCCTTCGTTATCTATACAGTCATTGTAAACACTCTGATTTTTCAGGGAACAGCCTTTCACATAGCCTGGAGCCAGCACAATAATCAGATATTAGTGTGACACTGTTTGGCACACGGTGGCCTACTTCGACGAACTGCTCGGTAATTTTGATTTATGGTTGCCACTATGAACCCAGCCTATGCTCCGGGTGGCATTACGTTACAGAAGAATTTATAACCTCCTATAATGGATTCTAACTGATGTGGCTCACCATTACCCTGGTTGTCTGATCACACCACTGGATATTTGCCTACAATAAAATACGTGAATATGTCTGCATGCCAAGGATGTTAGTCAATAGCTCAAAACTCTTTGGTTTATCTGCCTCAGCTATGGGGGAAAAAAAAAAAAAAAAAAAAGAAACTGTTGTTATCCGGAATCAATACCTAACTGGATCCACAGCACCAGGAGGATTCAACAAGCCAGAGACCAGTGACACACGCAACACAATGGCTATGGTAATCTCGTCTCGATGTACTCTAGAGTCTCTCAACCCGATTGAACCGAAACGTGGAAACAAAAGCAACACTGTGACTTGCCTCATCTCCCCCTGAGCTGACTAGAGACCCAAGCTGCCGGCGAAGAAGGCAAAGACACACGTAAATTATAAGCTCAACTACGCTCACAAGATTCAGGGCTAAACAGGGATGAAATACAGCAAGGGAAAGAGGTAATACACTGCAGTCCATTTACCTGATCTAGGCAAAACTGGTCCCCGTCCCCAACATGAATAATAAGCCATGACAGGGTGGTCTTTGAGTTACCACGGGTGTACTACTACTACTATTATTATTATTATTTTAACTATGATTTTCCACCACCGACATATTCAATAATGAAATATGACTTCTATCACACGACTTGTCTCGCATAAATTTCTAGTCGGTGTCAGTGAAACTAAATAAAAAGGCTGTCCCAGGAGAGTTAATCCCCGACTGAAAATACTCGTGTTATGTTTGCCAGGGTAAGGGTAAAAATCCAGGTAAAAAAAAATGAGGAAAAACTAGGCTACAAATACAAAGACCCCACCCCCACCCCCTTCTAAACCGACAAAGACTAGACTAAAATGACAGCCAAATGAAAGTGATAGTGTGAAGGATAAGGGTGACGTCAAATATAAGTGACTGTGAGGGATAAGGGTGACGCCAAATATAAGTGGCAGTGTTAGGGATGAGGGTGACGCCAAATATAAGTGACAGTGTTAGGGATGAGGGTGACGTCAAATAGAAGTGACAGTGTGAGGGATGAGGGTGACGTCATATAGAAGTGACAGTGTTAGGAATAAGGGTAACGTCAAAGATAAGTGACAGTGTGAGGGATGAGGGTGACGTTCTACTTACACTGCCGACGAAGAAGAGCGAGACACACTGATCGCCAATCAAGGTGTACATGGGAGGGCAGCGGTCGTGCTCAAGGGTTCTGTTCATAAGTATCCTGAACTCCTCCCCAAGGCTCTCGCTCTTCTCAAGGTTGTTCTCTGCGAAACCAACATAAATGAGAGTTTAAGAGGCGAGGACTGGTAAAAAAAACACACACACACCCACACCTACACACACACGCTACGGGAAATAAACTGCAAAAGGACAAAATTATCTGAAAAGTTAAAAAGAATGAAGAAGAGTCTAGAGGTGACTAAAATATTTGAAACTGGCGCCAAAACTCACCGAGGGTGATGGACGTGACGATAATTTCATTCAGGGGGCGAACAACATTGTCTTTGATCATCTGGGGAAATACAGAATAGATAGATAGAAAGACATAGATAGTACGTAGATATATATGGAAAAACGTATAAATAGCGTTAGAGATACATAGATATGGTATTATTTGAAAACTGTCTCACTGTGTACGTCTTATTACAATAATATTTCAAACCTACCTTGCCTATTATTGCATCTCCACCCACACCCACCTGCCACCTACAACCACCTGCCACCCACACCCATCACCCACCCACAACCACCTCACATCCAAATCACTGTCACATGAGGAAACGTTGTGGTTACAGTTCTCTACGATATAAACACAAGTGATGAAGGCTAACCGTCCATAATGAATCCTACACCTTACCTACCACTGGATATACTGCCTAACCGTCTATACTGAATCATTTAACCCCCACCTGGCAGATCCTGAGGTCCAAGTCTCCTTCACATGGGGGGTCGCTGAGGCTGCAATACTCATAGATATTCACACAGGTGGTGCCGCCTAACCGCCGACACTGAACACTGCCGCGATTACACTGGTCGTTGCGCCATGCCTGTAAATAAAATAAATGAATAAATAAATAAAAAATGTTAGATGTAATGGAGAGCTGCTGTGGTTTATCAAGCTTTAACACTATACAGTAAAAATAAGACAAATAACAATAAATACATAAACAGTGTTAGCTGTAACGAAGAAATGCTGGAATATATCAAGCTTTAACAATATAAAAATTAGAAACAGTAACAGAATAATCAAATAAATTATCTCTCTCTCTCTCTCTCTCACCCTGCACAAGTCTTCATCCTCATCAGCATCGTCCTCACAGTCGTTATCAGAGTCACAGATGTAGCGTAAGGGGATGCAGCGACTCTCATTGCTACACGAGATCTGGTCATCCTCAGAACAGTCCTCAGCACCTGGGGGTTATAGGTGCTCGATTAGTGCTTGTATGATGTTGTTGCTCTTACTATTACTACTCCTACTACTACTATCAATACTACTACTACTACTACTACTACTACTACTACAACTAATAATAATAATAATACTTCTACTATACCATCATCATCACCACCATCATCATCATCATCACCATCACCTATTATCACACCTAAAATCTGGGCGAGGTAGGGTCGACAAACCAAGACAAAGAGAGATATCAATTATTCGCCCATTATTGAGTCCATAAGAGAGGGTTAGGCGTGGAGAGGAGTGGGCGGGATGGGCTGGGGGGGGGGGGGTAGTACAAGGGGAGTACACCCTTTGAAGAAGAGATGTCAGAAGGTCGATATTGGCGGAGCAAAGAATTAAATGCAAGTTTTCTCCTGGAACAATAAATAAATAAATAAAATCATACTAACCTACAGCAGCCACCACAAACATCAACAGCATTAACTTGGCCACGGCAGCCATCTTGTCACACGTCTGGCACCGCAACGATCACGATACTGAAAATAATAATAATAATAATAATTAGTAAAGTAGTAGTTGTAGTAGTATTGAGAGAGAGAGAGAGAGAGAGAGAGAGAGAGAGAGAGAGAGAGAGAGAGAGAGAGAGAGAGAGAATTACATAATGACGGAAAAAAGACAGGAGACAGCAAGAGATGAGGGCAGCATATATATAAAAAACTCAAGACTCGAGGGTACAAAGATTGTCAGTAATTCCTATTGTATTTCTTGTATTGTATTCCTATTGTACTGTATCCAGATGGCTTCAGGCGTGGGGACAATACAAAAAGAAAAGGGAGGGAGGAGGCGGTGCAAACTAGAAAAAAAAAAATCGACAAAAAAGGCATAGATAAAAAAATAAAAAAAAATAAACATCCTTGGCTCAATCAACCAACAAAATCTTAATGCCCATCCCCTGTACTTATCTCACAGTCCGTCTCTCTCTCTCTCTTCATTCCCCCTCCAACCCTTCATCATCATTATCCTCGTTATTTTATTATCTTTATTCTCTCTCTCTCTCTCTCTCTCTACCATCAAGAGAGAGTCACGGGCAGCCTCAAGGTCGCCAAATCCGTCCCTCACGCCAATATCGCCATTTCCTCCCGCCAAACGCGAAATGACAGGGTGAGGCGCCATCTTGAAACTCGTCTTGTCCGGTCAAGGTCATGGCTAAGCGCGTATATTTTCGTCTCCTTACGCAAGACACTGGGACGGAATTGAGTAGCTCTCTCTCTCTCTCTCTCTCTCTCTCTCTCTCTCTCTCTCTCTGTGTGTGTGTGTGTGTGTGTGTGTGTGTGTGTGTGTGTGTGTGTGTGTGTGTGTGTGTGTGTGTGTGTGTGTGTGTGTGTGTGTGTGTGTGTGTGTGGAGAGAGAGAGAGAGAGAGAGAGAGAGAGAAAGGGAAGTCAGTGGTATAATCATTTTACTTGTTCTGGGATCATTTTACGTAATTCAAGGTGAGAAACTTTTTATCATAATGGCAGTATAATTCATCAGTATTTTGTTTGATGATACACACACACACACACACACACACACACACACACACACACAGCTGTCATCATCATCTCCGACCATTTCCTGCAACAAACGATACTTAAACTCAGGACCTTGCACACAAACTGGCCGCAACATCCACCACATATCTATCTATCTATCACTTATGTATCTATCTATCCACCCACCTATCCACTTATCTACCTTGCTATCTATGCGTGGATGCTGGAGAGGGGTGACTTCGCGTGGTGGCACTGATATATCAATAGCTCTACTGCCTATACACAATCATGTTCCTCCACTCCCTCCCTACTGACGAATGGTGGACTGAAAAATGGTCCCTTGTGCCATGAGAACATTTGTACACCTAGCCAATGTGTGACTGTACAACACAACTCACCAGCACAAGACAACTCAACACAGCACAACACAACACCATACAGCACAACACAATATAACACAACCAAACACAGAGCAAAACACCAAACAACACCACACCACACAAGAGCCTCTGTCCTCCCTGGCACGGTCATGACAGCAGATTCCAATCGCCTCACACGGATGGCAGGATTTACAAAGGGTGGTGAAATGACGGATACACACTAATGGCTAGAGTCAACAACACGTGCATTAAAACACACACACACACACACACACACACACACACACACACATATACAGCCAACACCCTGCATAGTAAAGTGCTTGTCACCCTACCAACAATGCTCATCACTTACCACACTTTACACTTCAATACGTACTGTAGTTCCTTCACACTGACCCCTTCACTACGAGGACGTCTTAATTTTTGCTCCTAAGGTAATGTTTTTCTGCTTCATTTTCATCATCGGTATCATTATTATTATTATCATCAACCCTATCTCTATTAGTCCGTGTTTTTTTCTTTTTTTACAGTGGGGAGATACTTGTCTCTGTACCACAACGGCAGAAAAAGAAAATATTAAGGCTCGACACGACACGCAACAAGCGAATCCCCATCCACGTCCCTAAAAACAGTACTGCTGGGTGGACAGGGGGAGAGAGCAACCATCGCTACAAATCACGCGTTAAAATAGCTATACTCAGCAGGGCGATGGACCAAAATGGAGGAAGCTGTCCATCTGTGTTTCCTATACGGTCGGTAGGTTACATAAATCCTTCAATGCGCACACACACACACACACACACACACACACACACACACACTGCAGCGCCACACCGGACCTCTCTACCAGGGGGACGTAAACCAGGCCTTCCCACACTCGATAAACCACCTCACTTTCATCCGTCCGTTGCTATTTTATTCTTGCTAACTCCAGACGACTTAATGGAGCTTAGATTTCTTTTATTAATTAACTGAAGGGGTTTGATCTAGACTTTACTGTTCCCAAAAATTCAGAACATCGTCTTGAACATAAAAAATAAAATATGACACCAGATCCAAGGGGGTTTAAAGACTTCCATGCAGTGATTAATTTTATTCTCGGATTTTACTCAGCTGATATGGGACCCATGGACTATTAATAATAATAATAATAATAATGATAATAATAATAATATTGCAGCCAGAGTGGTGAAGAAGCTGTAAATACTGAATCGTCGGTTGGTAGGAAATAATGATAATGACAATAATAATAATGATAATAATAATAATAATAATAATAATAACCGTCATAGTAGTGAAGGAACTATAGGTTTATATATGAAAACTTTTCTCTACCCCCCCCCCGTTCCAAAAAAGAATTCTAAAATTAATAACAATTTCGAGGAAGCAAGGAAAAAAAACACTCAGCAAATGAATTAACCGAGGAAAACTGGTTCTTGATTACGTAATGAAAATGACTATAATATGGCTGAGAGAGAGAGAGAGAGAGAGAGAGAAACGTTTCAGTGTCAAGGAACTCCTGACCTTGAAAGTTTCTTAATGGGAAAACTCTCTCTCTCTCTCTCTCTCTCTCTCTCTCTCTCTCACTTTTACGTAACTTTCACCTACCAGGGCATTCCTAAGATAACCTGTTTTCTTTCTCCCTCCCCGCACCTCCCCCCCCTTCTCTCTCTCTCTCTCTCTCTATTACTCTGACGTAACTTTCACCTTCCAGGTCATTCCTAATATAACCTGTTCTCTCTCTCTCTCTCTCTCTCAAAACCTAATCAGCAAAATCCTAAATTAACCGCCTATCAGCTGCACGAGGATCAGTAAGACAGACAACTTATACCAGGTCACAATTTTCCCCCAGAACAAGACAAGCAACCATCGATTTTCCATCCCTGTCCCCAATTGTACTGTATGGTAAACAAGGACAAGGGGAAACTTACTTTGTCCACGACTCTGATCGGCAGGAAAATCGAAATCGGGTTCACCTAATTAGATTTTGGTTACAACAGTTCCGGATGGTCGCCTTCACGTGGTGGCACTGATATAACTGGTCTCAATAATGCCAGCGAGAGAGAGAGAGAGAGAGAGAGAGTAGAAAGGGAGTTTCAGCCTGCAGTCCACCGGGTTCAATTTGAGATGAATCTGGAGTGACAACAACAACAATCTTAGAAGGGTTTATATCTATTCTTAACCCTTTCAATCTGATAACGTTGTTCTCATTTTATTTTTGTTACCATCACACATTACTCATCATCATCATCATCATCATCACCACCACCACCACCACCACCACCACCCTAACCTCCTTTCCCACCATGCACTGAACGAAAAATAAGAAAATAAAAAAAAAAGTGTCTAGTGGAAGAGGAAGTAGCAATTGGCCCTATTCCCCGGTCAGGATAAGGCACCGCGGATATTGTGTGTGTGTGTGTGTGTGTGTGTGTGTGTGTGTGTGTGTGTGTGTGTGTGTGTGTGTGTGGAGAGAGAGAGAGAGAGAGAGAGAGAGAGAGAGAGAGAGATACTCCATAAAAATCAACAATCCCACACAAAAGCACCAAACATCACTTCCTTGTTTATGCTCAATGGAAGGAAGAGTCATGCGAAAAAAGTGGGAATTTAGCCATATGTGAGGAGTCAATTCGGCGGGTAAATCTCTCTCTCTCTCTCTCTCTCGTATACGAACAATCTTCTTCCTTGTTTCCTTTTCTTTTTCTCACTCTCTTCCTCGTGCCCATTTCAGTGTCCCCCTCCCCCCTCTCTCTATCGTATAATAATTTAATCGTCTTCCTTGTTTCTTTCCATTTTCCTTCCTCTCTCCCTCCTCCGTTTCCCCCCTCCTCTCTCTCTCTCTCTCTCTCTCTCAATACTGTTACACAAGGACACAAGCAGACGTAAACACAAATATAAACATATGAAAACTACTACTTATAATACTGACTAAATTAGCTACTATAGTGACGAGTATAATATTGGTGGCGTATATATAAGAACTGTAATACATGTGGTGAGGGAAGGAGGGACGGAAGAAGAGGCGGAAGGAGAAGGAAGGTGAGAGGAGGAGGAGTGGAGGAGATAAGTAGACGGGAGGTAGGTTGTAGGAAGCGACAGAGGGGAGGAGAGATTTGCGCAGATGTGTAGGAAAAAATGCGTACACTCAAAACAAACACAGGGTCGGTTCGGCACATCCAACACCCGAGAAGCTGATAGGCAAGAGAAGTAAGTGATCAGTCCGATATGGGATATTGAGAGACATGGAATGAAGCTGTGTTGGGAAAAGCATTATTATTAGCTCGTACTGTCATCCATTCAGGTACTCTAGCACTTCATCCTTACTGGTTTCACTCTATATGATTCGTTAATATTCTCCTACAAGTTATTTAATCTATGCAGGTATAAAAGAATATATATGGCACGAAACATACTACTAAGGCGTAAATCTCGTATTCTCATCGTTCCAGGACACCTCTAACACCTCCCTCTTACCTATTTATTTCTGGATACGGCAAGTTAATATTCTTTTACACGTTTTTTAGCCTACCTATGTATTTTATCGTCATTACTACCACGACCCGTAGCCTCGTCCATCAAGGTACGTTCCTAACACCACTTCCTTACCGATTTATTCCAGCATATGGATGTGTTAATAATCTTTGATACGTTATTTATAAACCTATGTCAATATTACAAAGACATAAATAGCATCCGAGTAATGTAATAGGCAAAATAAATTGCTAAGGAAGAGGTGCTTGGTAGCCTCATCAGTCAAAGAAACTCAAACACCATGAAAAAAAATAAGAACCAGATTTAATATTCATTCTAAATAATAATGAAAAAAATATTACAAATCCTCGAAAACCCATCACAAAATTACCCTATGTATCCAAAGCAAAAATATCACGGCATCTGATTTTTTGTATATGAAAAAAAAAAAAAAAACAAGGACCAAGAATAAAAAAAAAAAAAAAAACTCGAAAGGACATGGGATCCATCTTACAGGTTCGAATTCTAATTGGCTTTTGAGGATTCCGTAACATCTCCACCTTACTGATTTAGTTTACATAATTTACACCTTCGTATATTTTTGCATGTTACTGGCACCATCTGTATTGATATAAAAGAACGAGATTAGTTGCAGGCAAGAGACTGTTAAGGTAAAATACGCAAAATAAATCGCTTAAGAAAAGGTGTTAGACAGCCTCCTGTACCACTCAGAAACGGCTCTTAGGGATCATTCCGAAGTCTATTCAGAGTTCAGATCGATAATTTTTTTTCCCCAAGAGTACCTGTGGCCCTACCTGTGTGTTGGTGAGGCAGGTGAGTGAGGCAGGTGTGTGTGAGGCAGGGAGAGGCAGGCAGCAGAGTGAGGATGTGCTGAATGTGGCTCAGGCAGGTTGATGTCCCTCCCTCCCACTGACCTTCATCGTGGGAGGCAGGAGGGAGGGAGGAGAGTAGGAAAGCCTGGTAGGAGAGAGGAATGGAGGAAAGGAGGGAGGGAGGAAAGGAGGGAGGGGAAGGGACGAAAGGAGGGAGGTCCAGTAGGATAGATAGGAATGGTGGAAAGGAGGAGATGGAAAAGAAAGGAAGGAAGGAGGAAAGAGCCATAAGAGGAACTGGAATGGAGGATAGGAGGGGACAGGAAGGAAGGAAGGGAGGGTGGGAGGAGGACGAGGAGGAGGAAAGAGAGAGAGAGGGGGGTAAGTAACAATGGCGTACCCACGAAAGTAAACATTCCTTTAGTACTTTTTCAAGGCCATCTTAGGCAGGTCTATTCTAGGTGTGTGTGTGTGTGTGTGTGTGTGTGTGTGTGTGTGTGTGTGTGTGTGTGTGTGTGTGTGTGTGCGTGTGTGTGTGTGTGCGTGCGTGCGTGCGTCCGTAAAATACAAGAGGATTATTAACATGAAAAGTTCAAAATAAATCGCTCAGCGGATGACGTTAAGAATGATAGAAGGCAACTTGAAATATAAGCTTATAGGTTCTGAAATTAAAAGGTCAACCCCTTAATCTAGGTCCAGTAACTCTCTCTCTCTCTCTCTCTCTCTCTCTCTCTCTCTCTCTCTCTCTCACACACACACAATCTCGTCATGTTTGGATACCCGACAGCAAGTTTTAGTAGAATTTCTTTTGTGGATTAAGATCTAAGAGGAAATATTTGACTGTCTTGCTCTAAACTCAAGAGGAGATCAAAAGAAAGGAGGGAAGGGAGGAGAGGGGAAGGGGGAGGGAGAGTGGGGAAGGAGGGGGAGGGAGAGTGGGGAAGGAGGGGGAGGAGAGTGAAAGGGAGGGAAAGGGGGGGGGAGAGGAGAAGGGAGGGAAAGAGGGGGGAGAGGAGAAGGGAGAACGAAGGGGAGGGAGAGGGGAGAAGAAGGAACAGGAGGGAAAGCAGAAAGGGAGGAAAGAGATGGGAAACAGGAGAGGAGAGGGGAGAAGGGGAAAAGAGAGAGGAAAGGGATGGGAGAAAAAAAAAAAAACAAAGGCTTAAACCTACCGCCTATCAACTGCACAAGACCTGAATCCACAACCGTCACTGTTATATTCAGGTCCCTAACTGTACCGCTGGGGAAAAACTGGGTCAAGGGGAAACAAACCTTGCCCACCAGTCTGACCGGTGCAAGAACCAAAATAGGGTTGTTCTGGTTGGTTGCTGAGAGGAAAGGAGGAGGAGAAGAGAAGATGGGGAGGAAATGGAGGGAGGAGGAGGAGGAAATGGAGCCAGTAGTGAGGGAAAGGGAGAGAATATGAAGGAAGGGGAGAGAATAGGAGGAGGAAAGGGAGAGAGTAGCGAGGAGAGGGAGAGCGTATGGGGAGGAAAGTCAGAGAATAGGGGAAGGAAGGGGAGAGAGTAGGGAAGAGAAGGGACAGAGTAGAGGGTGGAAAAGGGAGAGTGTAGGGGGAGGAAAGGGAGAGTGCAAGGGGAGGAAAGGGACAGGGCAAGGGGAGGAAAGGGAGTGTTGGAGGGTAAGGAAAGGGAGAGAGAGAGAGAGAGAGAGAGAGAGAGAGAGAGAGAGAGAAAGGGAAAGAAAGAGAGAGGGTAAGAGAGAGGGTAAGGGGGAGGGAAAAGGGGAAAAGAAGACGGAGTATAAAAGGGAGGAAGAAAATGGGGAGAGAAAGAAGAGGAAGAGGAGATATTTGGGAAGAGAGCAGGTAGGGAGGAGGAAAAGGGAGGAAGCAGGGGAGGAGCGAGGAAGATAGAGGAAAGGTGGAGAGAGAAGAAATGATGGAGAGGGTGAAGAGGAGAGCGTGAGGAGGAGGCGAGGAGGTAAGGGAGGAGAGAGGGAGGAAAGGTACGAGGAGGAAAAGAAGTAAACGGAGGACTAAGCAGGGAAGAGGGAAGGGAGGGAAGGGAGGGGAGGGGAGGTTACATGAGGATATTAATGGGGAAGGAAGGAAAGATAGACGGAGTGGGTGAGGGGAGAGAGAAGTGGAATAAGAAGAGTGGAGAGAGAGAGAGAGAGAGAACCTTGCACCATGGCCACATCACCAAAACAGCTTTTGTAATGGTGCAACAGCAAGTGTACGAAATATAAGAAAATACTGAGAGAGAGAGAGAGAGAGAGAGAGAGAGAGAGAGAGAGGAATACATTAAAGGGAGATGAGGGAAGGAGACGGAACAAAGGGAGGGAGGAAGGAAGAGGAACAAGGGAAAGGGAGGGGGAAGGGAGAGGGAGGGAGAGGGAGAAGGAAGGATGAGGGAGGGAGAGAGAGAAGGAAGGATGAGGAAGGAGGAGGAGAGAGGGAGAAAGAAATGGGAGTAAGAAGGAGAGAGAGAGACGGAAATGAGAGGAAGAAAGAGGGGAGAGGGAGAAGGAAGAGGGAGGAAGGAGGGGAGAGGGGGAAAGAAGGGAGAGGAAGGAAGAGGAGAGAGGGAGAAGGAAATGAGGGGAATAGGGAGGGGAAAGGGAGAAGGAAGAGGAGGGAAGAAGGAGAGGAGAGGGAGTGGGAGGGACAAGGAACTAGGGTACAAATAATTAAAAAATAAATAAAATCAAGAGGGAGAGAAGGAAGTAAAGTGATATAGTGTGGCGGAAGGAGGAATGCTGAGAGAGAGAGAGAGAGAGAGAGAGAGAGAGAGAGAGAGAGAGAGAGAGAGAGAGAGAGAGAGAGAGGATCATCGTCATCATCACCATCATCATCAATCAATCAATCAGCCACGTTTAGTTCACCACTACCATTTTCATTTTCATCATCATCATCATCATCATCAATCATTTAATCTATCAGTCATCTTCAATCCATCATTTCCATTATCTTCAATCATTCAATGTATCAGCCATCTTCCAACCACTACATCATCACCATCATCATCATCATCATCACCTGGCACCTATATTCGGGAAATGGAAATGGGTTTAAGCCAAAGGGTCACACTTATTGCACCACAGTCACCCCAGCAACTCTCTCTCTCTCTCTCTCTCTCTCTCTCTCCCTCCGAGTGTGTTTTTGTATGTGGGGAGAGAGAGAGAGAGATTACACCATCATCCCAACAACCAAAAGGCTTTTACAATGGTGCAACAACTAATCAATGTACTTTAGGAAAATATGCGAGAGAGAGAGAGAGAGAGAGAGAGAGAGAGAGAGAAAGAGAGAGAGAGAGAGGTTGTTTATTCCTGGATTTCAATACATTTTCAAGGCCAAATAGCATTAGGTGGTACGTTCATATCTTACGCTGGGACGGGTTGGCTTAATGATAAAAAATGACGAGACGGCTAAGAAGGAAATGAAAAACTAATCAATAGACAGAAAACTAGTAACTTAACTCTTTCAGAAAAGTGGAAAATAAAACAAATAATTAAATAAATAAATAAAACTTCTTTAAACCTTGCACAAAATAAAGGAAATAATAAACTACCATATTTCACCCTTTCACAAAATAAAGGATATAAATAAATAAATATATAAAATACCAGAAAATGAGATCATAAAAAGGTGTAAATAGATATGCTACATAAAAAATAAAAAATAAAAAACTACTATGCTTAGCTTTTCATAAAATACTGGAAAAATCAATAAAACCAATAAAAATAAATAACTATAATACTGAATCCCCTCAACATTAAGGCCTTTTTTTTTTTTTTAATACATTACCTAAAGACAATTTTCCTTTTTTTACTTTTTTTTTTTTAAGCTGGTTTGTAATGATGACCTTGGGCTGAATTAATGAACACCTTGGCACCTCTTCAGCACGAGTGGCCATTTCCAATGAATAAAATCGTCTGAAGGTCACAAGAGTCATTAAATGACGTAATTGTATTAAAAAAAAAAAAAAAAGTTTGAGACATGGATGAATATAATCGTTTATGTTCGAAAAAAAATTGAAAAACAAAAAATAAAAATACAATCGTTTATGTTCGAAAAAAAATGAAAAACAAAAAATATAAATTCATTTACCTTTTTTTTTTTTTTTGTCGAAACATTTGGATATTTTCTTCGGGATGGCCTTTTTTGGGCAGAAACATTTGCATATTTTCAGGCCGTTTTATCCGCATTATTATTTCTATGCATCTCAAAGCGTACGCATTTCTTATCACTATACCTTTATTTGGACATATTTATTTACGATTCTTAATTACCCTCAAATATCATTTAATTTTTTGATGTGCGTGACATTTTTTTCAGTCTCAAATAATCTTTTTTTTTCCTGTCCAAATATCATCTTTAGGCCATATTTTCAGGCCATATGGAAGTATTCAAAACATCTGGAACACAAAGAGATACAAGATTTTTAAAAGGAATCAGAAAATAATATTACCCAATCAAATTACCTGGAATTATCCGCGAAACACTTTTAATTCATCTTAATCTGCGGTACTTCTTTCATCATATTTCTCTTCCACGCATGAAAACTTGTTGTGTAGATGAAGATGCCGCCTGGAGGATACAGCAGGAAATGCCATGGTAGCGTGATGTACTGGAAGTGAGGAGGAGGAGGAGGAGGAGGAGAAGAGAGAGAGAGAGAGAGAGAGAGAGAGAGAGTTACATAGATACAGACCACACAGACCTTACGGTCCCTACGAGGTGGTCCGGCCTTAATCCTAATATAGTGCATAGGAGCAGGAGAAAAGGATAGCATAGCATAGCAGAGAGAGAGAGAGAGAGAGAGAGAGACGTGTTTACCAGTAAGATGCCATTATCTCGGCGAACACAAGCAGATAAGCAAACACACACACACACACACACACACACACACACACACACACACACACACAACAGAAACACGAAACTCACAACATTACACAAAACTACAGATGAGAAACAGGAGCAACAAAATATAGTAAGACAAAAGTAACAGCAGATGTCAAAACAAGTATATATCCCTCAAAAAGAGAGAGAGAGAGGGGGGGGGGGGAATTTTTGCCCTCTTAAGCCTTTTTTTTTTTTTCTTTTCTTATTAACCTTGAAATCTTGAGACATATTTAGTCACATTTGGATGGATTTTTCGAAGTGAAGGCGGCAGATACAGCCTTCAATTACCCCTTTACTACATGAGGTCTAAGTTAGGCCGAATAAAATCGTCTGGAGACAGCAAAAATAAAGCAAAGACGGTTGAGGTCTTAAAAACATGTAAGCAAAAGTAAACAGATAATTCACAGTAAAAAATTAAAAAGCACAGAAGATGAAAAAGAAAAGAGAGAAAAAAATACGATGGATATATAGGATAAGAAGACACACAATACAAACGAGCAAGGTCATGAAATGGAAACAGTAAAATGAAAAGAAAAATTTATATAAACGAAGGATGTCAAGATGCGAAAATAACAATAAGAAAAAAAATACAAACGAAGGTGGCCAGGAAATGAAAACAATAAGGAAAGGTCAAACAACAAAGAAAAGAAGGTCAGGAAAAGGAAATAACAGACTATGGTCACAAATACAAATACAAGACGGCCAGGAAATGGGAATAATAGCCTAGAAATTAACCCCTACAGTACCATAACGTCCTTCAATGTATTCATAGTACCCCCAGATGCCTAATGTCAGCTAAAGCGAGCTTCTGGGGTTAGGAAGCTTACTAACACCACTTCCTTACCGATTTATTACTTTTTCTCTCCGTCACTGTAGTCTTGTGTTTTATTTAATACAATGCAGGTCATGAAAAAGATATGAGAAAAACAAAAAGGCATATAATGGGTAGTTTGGAAAATAAATCGCTAAGGAAGAAGAGATAGGGAGAGGGGGAAGCCTTCGTGAGGTGAGACTGATCTAAATAGGCGGCTTTGCTCTAGGATATACAAACGTCCCTCAACTCCCTCCCTAACCTCCGAAAAGGATGATGGTGGAGTGCAGGAGGAGGGCAACTTAAGCCTGCAGTTCACCAGGTTCACTTTCAGATGAACCTGGGCCACCACCACCACGACGAGGCTGTATGATGTGAGAATAGGCAAGATGTCTGGCGTATATACTAGTGTTTATAAAAGTAAGCATATTGGGCTCCTCTCAGTACTGCCAAAAATACTAGGAAAAAGAAGAAAGCTACAAAAGGACAGGAACAGGGACTAATAAACAGGAGAGAGAGAGAGAGAGAGAGAGAGAGAGAGAGAGAGAGAGAGAGAGAGAATGGAGATATGGAAGAAGCCTCAGCCGTGACCTTGAACGCAAGCCCGAGGGGAGGAGGCCTGGCGTGACTGCCTTACATAACAGTCAAAGGGTTTCACCACACAAACCCATCCGTGTGTGTGTGTGTGTGTGTGTGTGTGTGTGTGTGTGTGTAAGAGAGAGAGAGAGAGAGAGACAGACAGACAGAGAGAGAGACGAAAACACATATAAACACGCTGACAGAAAAAGAAGCGTTCTACATACATACATACATAACCAAACAAAAATATACCCAGAAACATATATAAAAAAAACACACACACAAGCTTCCGTATCCAAACACCATCATCACTTCATAAAAGCTCATTCAAACACAGTGACTGTCTTCAGCACACACACACACACACACACACACACACACACACACACACACACACACACACACACACACACACAAAATCATCATTTTACCTTATCACACCGAGTACGTCTTCCTTTCATTCCTGCCTTTCCTACTCCATTTTATTAACCTCGGAAGGGGCTTTTCCAGCTGGAGGGGTTAGTCTTTTTTACCCCCTTCACTGCTACGACGCTCTCCTTACCCGAAAAAATCGTCTGGTAGTAGTAGCAGCAGAAATAATAATAATAATAACAACATCCTCGGCCTGAAGGGAATGATCATTGTCTCTGCCTGCTCATCTTCTCCAACAAAAAAGGGAAAAAATAAAATATCTATGCCATGGGGGTCGAGGAATTCTTGTCGAGTGCTTTGTGGGTTAGTTTCAAGGCCGAGAGTTGAAGGACGCCGCATGCAATGAGTGTTGGGGGGTGAATGGGGAGATGGGGTGAGAAGGGAGGCGGATGGGGTTAAAGTTTTTATTGTGCGTGTTATTCGAGTCAGATTGGGCAATTGGAGGTGGTTCATGAGGGGGTCCTGGAGGAGGAAACTGAAGGAGGGACGATGAAGCGATAAACTCACATCACGCCACTGGGGGATACAGCTGTAAAAGAATGCAAGCCCATTTCAAGAGTGCAACCTTCCCTTCAGCCACCTACAACAAAGAAGCCGCCGCAGGAGTACACGTGGCCAAAATACCCCTTCAGAAGACATCAATCGGAACCAAACTCGGAATGTCGGCTACTGGAGTATCAGAAATTAGGTGAGAAGTCTCGTATAGAAAATAGCGCAATTATAAGTTCTGATACATACCTATAGACCAACCCAACGTCACAATTATAGTTGATATTTTGTAGTCTATCATTTAGTGTTGCAAAAAAGTCAATGTTGTAGGTACGCACAGACAATACAATTCAACCACGACTACCCCGCGTTACAATGCATGGGATGTTGCGTACTGCCCTTTACCTACTGGAACGAAGCCGCGAAAATCAAGAAATATTCCCACCATAATTCATCGTTATTATACTGTTTCTTTATTTCTGCTCTCTCTCTCTCTCTCTCTCTCTCCCTCCCACCCTCTCTCTCTCTCTCTCCTAACCTCAGGGATGGTGAAGTTGGTTCTCTGGCTAACCACCCCGCGTAATACATAGTTTCCTGGTAGGGAGGAAGCCATATGGTTTGCAGCGATCTGTACAGTCACCCGTAAGCAGCAATACATCACATGAGTGGACGGTCCCTCCCCGCACCAACCACGTCCGTAATTTCCGTTGTCATACCTGTTGATCCCGCTGTCAATGCTCGGTATTTCCTTTTCCGTTTTTTCCCCTAATATAGCCTCGCTTTTTCTGCTATTTCTGTTACCAATTCCGCTGTTCCCGTTATTTGCGTTACAATATCCGTTGATTCCGTAAATTTCGTTATCATATCCACTGTTTTCATATTATTAGGTACCATATCCTTCGTTTCGTTATTTGTTACCTAATCCAAACCACCCTCTCACATCACACCACACAGTATCACCCTCCTGCACCATAACACCACACTATACCACCTTCTCACATCACACCACACCCCACCAAATCACCCTTCCACACCATACCTCATCACCCTCTCTCACCACACCAAATCCACAATCTACACCACACCAACTGCATTATTCGAAGGACTCTCAGCCTTCCCCATCTACACTCCTTGCACTCGAACTTGGCCCAGATTTTCGTCCTTTAGTTGCTTATTTCACACAGCTCAGTGACAGACAGCACTACGGGTCTACATCATTTTTCACAGCACTTCCTCGTGATTAAGATAATATTCCAGTGTTAATGCTTTGTTACAACTTGAGGAGACGATAATTATAGGCCAGATTAGAGTAAAAATAAAAGTACAGTGCTTTTTTGTTTATGCAGAAAGGACTTGGAGGGAAGATTGCAGAAATTTCAATATATATATTTTTTCCTTCAAGCAAATATTTACGCCAAGTGGGATAAGTGATTGCAGGTTTACTTATGAATTCAGTGTTGTTAGTGGTGGAAAACGGAAATGAATAAAAAGATACATAAAAAAGTAAATTATGCGTCCTTGGCCATTACCACCAGCGTGACCAAGGCCTTGCGTAGACCTTTGACTGCTGTGAATCTGTATGAGTTAAATAATCAGTCTTTAATAATCTTGTCCCTATTAAGGTTACTGACGAGAAAAGGAACATATACAAGGTTCAAATCTAAATCATCATCATCACCACCACCATCACCACCATCATCATTACCACTACCACCATCACCACCACCACCACCACCGCCGCCTCATTTTCCCACCTAAGGATGACATGATGTTGGGTCCATAAAGCCAGGCATGAGAGAACACTATAGACTAACACCATGACCAGTGTAAAGGGCCAGACACTCACCCACACACCCTTAAAGCCCCTGGAATCCTTGCTCTATCTCACACTCCTAACCATATGCACATTTTTTTTTTTTTTTTTTTTATGGTGGGGGGAGGGGGTTACTTTCCACATTACTGGGACAAAAACAAATTCTTATCCTTAATGACTGAATAACATCATACCGTAATAACTTTTTTTTTGGCGATTTTTTGCTGCACATTACACTACACTACCCTGTTTGGTTATTGATTCAAAGTATGTTGATATTAGAACGATACAAATAACAGAAAAGAGTCAAGATGTAACATACAAAATAAGTCGCTCAGGCAAAGGTGTAACGAAGCTTCCTCTACCATCATGAACAGGGCAACACACGCCTTAGTATTTATCACATTTGTTTTGGAATTATTATTTTTTTTTAACTCGAATTACTTAGCTACGGCATAAATAAATATAACAATAAAAACAGGAAAGGATATTGTCATTATGGAGCAATCGCCATACCACTTCTTAATTCTGCAATGTCAGGGGAGGGGAAAAATCGGGTTAAAATGTGTGTGTGTGTGTGTGTGTGTGTGTGTGTGTGTGTGTGTGTGTGTGTGTGTGTGTGTGTGTGTGTGTGTGTGTGTGTGTGTGTGTGTGTGTGTGTGTGTGTGTGTGTGTGTGTGTGTGTGTGTGTGTGTGTGTGTGTGTGTGTGTGTGTGTGTGTGTGTGTGTGTGTGTGTGTGTGTGTGTGTGTGTGTGTGTGTGTGTGTGTGTGTGTGTGTGTGTGTGTGTGTGTGTGTGTGTGTGTGTGTGTGTGTGTGTGTGTGTGTGTGTGTGTGTGTGTGTGTGTGTGTGTGTGTGTGTGTGTGTGTGTGTGTGTGTGTGTGTGTGTGTGTGTGTGTGTGTGTGTGTGTTTGTGTGTGTGTGTGTGTGTGTGTGTGTGTGTGTGTGTGTGTGTGTGTGTGTGTGTGTGTGTGTGTGTGTGTGTGTGTGTGTGTGTGTGTGTGTGTGTGAGAGAGAGAGAGAGAGAGAGAGAGAGAGAGAGAGAGAGAGAGAGAGAGAGAGAGAGAGAGAGAAACCACACAGACCTCCCCTCCATCATCCTATCACCCCGTATCACACAATTCCAATCATTAGATCAGCGGGCAGGATTTCTGGGATGCTTATTTTCCATCGCCTTTGTGTACGGTAAACAAAGATGACACACGCCCTAGTCCAAGGCCTCTAGATATTTCCTAACACCTCTTCCTTAGCGATTTATTATGTATGCCATATTCTAAGCGCCTCTAGAACTTGCCTAATACCTCTTCCTGAGCGACTTATCCTGTATACCATACCTCAGGAGACATTATTTTTTCCTGCACATTAGAACCTGATACGCACGCACTATGTTCTAAATGCTTTTCGGAGATTGCCTAACACATCTTCCTTGGCGACTTATTTTACACACTGCACCTCACTACTGCATACTAGATGGATGTTAACCTGATACAAATGAAAATACAATGGAAAGTGTTCTAAGTGGCTCGGGATATTCGTAACACCTTTTCCCCATCGAATTATTCCGAATACTATACATCCCCATAAATACCAGAGGATGTTAAGGTGTAATATGCAAAATAAACACCATACGATGTGGAGTTACGAAGCCCCTTCCTGCCACCCACAATACAGCTCACTGACACCATACTGAACTTTGGTACACTGCTCAACCAAACTTTGTTAAACTGAACTGAACGAAAAAAAAAAGCTGGTACATGTTAGCCAATTTAATATTCTGTCTTTTAGCTGCCTATGTCATCACCAACATCAGTACAGCCACAGCAGCCTATGTAGTCACCATCACTACCTTTTTAGTTGGGAAAAACTGCCTCTCTCTCTCTCTCTCTCTCTCTACTAGACATCTCCACGCCTCCTTTATCAAAACACGTGTAGCCTATTATAGGGATTAATGAATGCTATATCAACCCCTCTAGAAGTTTCCCCTTAGCTGAATAAACCTGTCTAGAGGTAACAATATGGAAACCTCGTCATTCGTAACCTAAACACAATCCTCTGGGGGCAGTAATAAGATGGCGTTGAGAGGGCTTTAATAGTAAGGTTTCGTGTCATCAGAGGGTTGAGAAATATTCCTTTACCCTTACCTGTTCCTCTAAAACCGCCAATTTCACCTGTAGGTGCCAAACGTCCACTTGCATATTCTAATCCCGATACATTTGCGCTCGCCCGTATGTGTATCAATGTGGAATGCTCTTACTATTCTCTCTCTCTCTCTCTCCCCCTCTCTCTCTGCCATAACAAAGTGGCCAAAAATATGATAACGCCGAGCTTCCGTGTACAACAAAAAATAAAACGAAAAATAAAAATTAAAAAAATACGTGGATACAGTAGCCTTGACCCCCTGGAGACGAGGGCAGGAGTCTGGCGCGAAAACTCGAATGCGGATGTAGTCGGATCTTGGCGCACGATTTGCACGCCATTTTTGTATTTGGCGCCACGCTGGCCGGATGTTAAGAAGCGGAAATGAAGGATAAAGTGCAAAGTCCAGGATATTCCAAGTATGAATTAGGAGATGGGCCATTACGGAAAAATGTCTAGATATATACTGAGGAAAATGAGCGTTGAAAAAGGTCTGTGAATAGCTGTAGAAAGAACATACTCGAAAAATAGGTAGAGCCGAGCAAAGTTGGGGGGGAAAAAATTATCCGGGTAATATGCAGAACGACAAAATACCTAAATAACCTTATGTAAAACTGAGTAAAAAAATAAATAAATAGAAAAAAAAAACTATGGATGAAAGACAGGAATAACGAAGAATTAACACCAAGGCTTAACATGACTATATGACATTGTAGTAGAGGGAAATAAAGCCGGAAGAAATACGGAATCATCAAGAAGAGAGGAGGGACGGAAGAGCAAAATAGGACAGTATGGAAAGACTGGAGTCAAAAAGGCCCCTTTTAGTCGCCTCTTACGACAAGCAGGGATACTGGGGAAGTATTCCCCCCCCCCTCCCCAGGGGAAACCATTGATGGAACAATATGTATCATAAGCACAGGCTTCGATTACGTGGGGGGGGGGGGATTCCACATTGGCATAGAGGGGAGGGGGCGAATCCACTTCAGTATGCGGGGAAGGAAGATATCACCTATTTCCCCTCCCCCTTTTTTTTTTATCATCATCATCTTCAAACCGGTGACGAATCTGCGTCCTTTATTCCTGATGTGGGTGATTTTGATGATTTTACTAGATTTAAGATCTCCGGAGGTGAAGGGGATAATGAAGGCTGTATCTCCCCTGGCCCTATGCTCAATAAAATCGTATGAATATAATAAACTATAATAAAGGCGCCAATACAGAATTCAAGGGGTATACATAAGCTGCCAACAAATAAATTACCGGTACATCAGAGAAATGAAATACATCAAAAAGGAGTGGAAAAAAAAAAAAAAAAAGATGCAGAGCTGCTTTAGAGTATTAAAGTAAAAAATAAAAAAAAAATCGCTTTAAAGTTCGTTCCCGACCCAAAAGCCAAGGCAATATTAATTTGTTAACTGATTACTGTATTTTTTTTTTATCGCTATTTATTTAATTTGGTTATAACAAAGACATAACGAACCACAGTACTTCAAATTTCGGACAACAAAAAGGTTGAAATGTGAACAGTACCATTTAATGATATAACTGGAGCATATTATTACCACTTATCTATCCACAGTCAGACGCCATAATCCAGTAAAGGGTGATCGTTTGTCTCTATCTGATTTACGGGGAGGGGCACTAACCCTCCGCCAACCCAGTTGTTGACACGTACGGATCACGTATGGATTGGTTTTATGGTTAAAACCAGCGTTGTAAATGGCTTCCTGGCTTACAGGAAACCATTAGGCTTGTCACTCAATGTAAAGTCACTTGAAAAGGAAAGAAGAGAAATAAAAAGTGACAGGAAAGATGGGAGGAATAGGAAGAGAGGACAGACACAGAAGAAGTGATATAGGTGAAGGAAGATGTAGGAAGAGAGGAGGGCAGACACAGAAAAAGTGACAAAGATGAAGAGAGAAGTAGGCAGCACTACATCAAGTGAGTGGATGATGGTCACCACCACCTACCACCTCTATTTATTTATGCATCTCTTATTAGGTTACTCGTTGCTTAATAAAATGTAATAAACTGGACAAGGGAGGCATGATGATGATGATGAGGTAGAAGAGGAGGAGGAGGAGGAAGAATAAATATGTCGACAAAATAAATAATGATGTTAAGAGATGTGGAGGAAAAAGTGGAGGGAGGTGGAAGAATATGTGGAAGAAAGGAGATAAACTAGAAGGCAATGTGTATGAGGGAAACCAAAAAGAGAGGAAAGTGGAGAGGGAAAAACTGGTAAGAAATATGTGGAAGGAAGTGAGCAAAGGTGGATGAACTGAGTGGAAGTGGACGTAGAATTAAGGTGCTCTACCCTACATTTACCTTCCACTTACTAGGAAGGCTGTGGTTACCCTCCTCTCTCGGTCTGTCTGTCTGTCTGTCTCTCTCTCTCTCTCTCTCTCTCTCTCTCTCCTTTTGTATGTCCAACCTCAGGCCAGCATGACAATGTAGAGATACATCTACTGTACTCTGTTACGTCATTCTCTCTCTCTCTCTCTCTCTCCTTTTGTGTGTACAATTTCAGGCTAGCATGACAATGTAGAGATACACCACTGTACTTTGTTACGTCACTCACTCACTCACTCACTCTCTCTCTCTCTCTCTCTCAATTACTCATCCGCTTTCACGGCCACCAATATGAGAGGGGGTGTACGTTGGGGGTAGGGCAGCGAAATGGCAGGTGAAGGGCAACATGGACGCGATTTGTTTGTGGAAACCCTTACGGAATCAGGGCGTCTAGCTATAGATAGATGGATAAATAGACAGACAGACTTTCAATACCACCTATCCATCCTATTAAGGGCAATAATGAACTATGACTGAAGAATTTAACCCCTTCAGGCGGAGGACAAGAAGTGATGCTGTAGAAGGAGAGTGAGAGAAGGAAGGAGATTAGATAAGGAAGCCATGAGGGGACGAGGGAAAGGAGGAGGAGGGAGGAGGAAGGAAGCGAGGGTAAGGGAGGAGGAAGGAGGAGGAAGGGGGTGGGAGAGGAAGAAGGGAAAGAGGGCAAGAGGAAGGAAGAGGGAGGGGAATTTCCGTTCTTCCTCCCTATTACCCCTGATATCTTCATTATCCATTCCTTCCTTTCCTTTCCTTTCTTCCCTCATTCCTTCTATTCTTCTCTAATAGTCTATTCCTCCCTCCCTCCTCTCTCTTATCCCCGTTTTCTTCCCTCTTTCTTTCCCTCTCCTTCCTTTTCCTATCTCATTTTATCCTTCCTTCCTCCTTCCTCCTTCCCCCCCCCCCTTCATAGTCCCATCTCACAAAATGCATGGTCATTCTCACCCACCCACCCACCTACTCACCCGTCCACCCACCCTAAACCACAACATCCCTTAACCCTTTACAGATTACCCATTCTCTCTCTCTCTCTCTCTCTCTCTCTCTCTCTCTCTCTCTCTCTCTCTCTCTCTCTCTCATTAGTTATCGTCCTCTTTCTATTACTGTTTCCTTTCCTGTATCCATCTTCTTTCTTCATCTTAACCACTTCAGCATAACTCTCTCTCTACTTCCTTCCTCTCATCATGCCTCTTCTTTCTTCCTTTATTCTTTCCATTTCCTCCTCCATGTCTTTTCTTCCTTCTTCCTCTTCCTCCAACTTTAATCAATAACCCTTTACAACACACTATTTATGTCTTTTCTTTCATTCTTTCCATTTTTTTCTCCTTTCCTCATCCTCCCCTTTCTTTTTTTTACTTTTCCTTTCCCCAACTCTACACCACAACAAACTTTAACCCTTCACAGCACAATTTTTTTTTTTTTCTTTTGCCTTCCTCCTTCCTCAATCATCTTTCTGTTCTTCCTTCCTCTATCCCTCACTTCCTCCTTCTTTCCCTTCTAAGCCACTGCATGCAATCGGAAGGGTTCAGTGAGTGAGAGAGAGAGAGAGAAAGAGAGAGAGAGAGAGACTGGAAGGGATAGACACAGCCTTAGTTAATCCCTTCAATCACAGTAATCCTTCTCAAGTTTAACAAAAATCATCCAAATAACAAGACCATATTAAAGTTATTCCTAAATACGACTAGAGATAAACCGTTTTCTGTAGTATGTATTCAAAGAAAAGAATCATTTTGGTGTTTCAGAAGAGGAACACCAATCCATATTTGACCAGCTCTTACTACAATATAATTTATATTTTCCTTTTTTATTTCTTTAACTCTGCCAAAAAAAATTCCACTTCCCAATTTCTAATACTAAGTCGTAACAAATTATTCCCACTAGAAATCGTAAGAAGTGCTATGAAATGGATGTAGAGATGATGCTAGTCACGAAGAGGTGCTACGGAAAGGATGCTGAACCGTAATACTGTCTGCAACTGAGCTACGTGAAACAATCTGCAAAATGACGAAATTCTGGGCCAGACAAACGTGTACAAGTCATAATTCAACCCCCGACTATTCATTAATATTTGCTACCCTCGCCAACTCCCTCCCTCTAACAATACTACCTTCACTTAAACTAGGCGTAAAACTTCCATCTTTCCGTTCTGAAAGCTTAGCTACAACATGAGATTAGCACTGGAATATGATGCCAGTCATGAAGAAGTGGTATGCAAAGGATGCCGGGCAGTAGTATTGTCTTATTTTGCCACAGAGGTACGAAAAATCAGCTGCAAAAAGAGGAAATTGTCCACGAACTTAAAATGAACTATATATATAAATTTCCAAGAGCTTCTGTTCTCGCTACCACCAAATAACTGTATTATGTTTTGGAAGGACCTTTTTAGCTGGAAGGGTATTTTTATATTCTACATTAGCTCCTTCAGTGCAGTTCGCGTGTTCAATAATATCTTCATCTAGTGGAAGCAAAGATAAAAAATATGGCTTAATCATATTCGTGTAAGTCTTCTTCATCATCATCATCATAAATGGACGTTCGATTCAAAGCTAAGAGGAAGCTAGAAGATAGTACTGATATTTTTGGTTAAAAGATTAATTCCCAGCTCCCTTTCCTAAAATTTCCGCCTCCAGTGACGCTGAACGAAAAATCGGCCATCACACAGACAGACAGACAGAGACCACCTTCACAACTTTTGGTTACCACTGCCAAAAACCTGTATACTTCCTTTACAGATTACCACAATTTTTGCCTTTTCAAAATTCGTCAAAGTGTTCCAAGATCAACGAACATCTATTAATATGCGTTCTACCACTATATTTATCTACCATCTACCTGTATCACCTGTACATATATCAAACTGGCAATAACCTGTTTCCTGACGCATCCTTCACTCTACCACTCAAATACTAAAATTCATGGCCCATTTTTCTCTTATTCACCACTTCCCGGAGGGGCCATTATATCGCTCTTTATTATTCATTTTAAGCCCCGATGCTTCACCAATACGCAAGGAACAGAAAATGGGTTTGGAGGGACACAGTTATATAGAAAAATTATACTTCCTTTTTTCTTCTTATCATTATTAATCCTTTCCTTCATTTTTTTTCCTTTTTTTCTTCTAGGTTGCGGGCGATGGGGAAAATATGCGCAAAAAAAAGACGGGGGAATATTGATTTTGAACTTTGAGGTAAGTGTGGACGTCCACTATCCACTCACTTGATGCAGTGCTACGTGACTCCACACTGAGTAACATGCTTATTTCCTGTACCCAGTGTGGTAGTGTGTCCAAGCTGTTTACATCCGAAAAATGTTGGGAATACGTAGCCTTGCCCCGGGCCCCTGCAATACTGATGAATAAATAAAACTAATGGATGACAGGACTTCATGGAACGTGTTACTGAAGAAAAGAAAAAAATCGAAATTCGAGGGAAGTTGTTAATTACAAAACGATAATATTGCCACAATGTAAGGGAAACGTTGGATTTTTTTTTTAACACTATAATACGTTTAAACGTATGTGGAAATAATAAATCAACAAGCATTAAATACAAATCCACCGATATGGGAAAACAGGCGAAAATTTTCCGTGAGAAACGTCAATGGAATATTATTATAATGCTAACAAAATACTGGCTGAAATATAGGGATACAACTGGTCCAAATATATGGGGTACAATTACAAAAATCTGAAAGAAAAAAATCTGTCTATCTACAGACAAACGCCATAATCCAGTTAGGGGCGGCCGTTTTTCTTCTGAGTAATTTGTTTTACGGGAGGGACACTAACTCTCGGCCAACCCACTTGTTGACACGTAGGGAACACGTAAGGGTTGGTTATACTGTATGGTTAAAACCAGAGTTGTAAATGGTTTCCTGGCATACAGGAAACCATTAGGCTTGTCATTCAGTGTAAAACGGCCTGATAAGGAGAGAAGAGTAATAAATGGTGTTAGAAAGATGAGTGAAATAGGAAAAGATGTGGGCTGACAGAAAACGAATGATAAACGTGAAGGACGAAAGTGGGCGGTACTACATCAAGTGAGTGGATGATGGCCGTCACCACCTACTACACAGACAGCAAATAACAGCAAAATAATAATGTGAAGACAACAGACCAAAACCCAGAAAACTGCTTGCTTTCCAGCGTAAAGGAAAAACTGAGAAGGAAGCCTGCGTATAAGATTTTAGCCATTATCGTTTCCTGCTCGTCTACTTCCATTATGTAACAGCCTCCTACTTATTCCACAGGGAGGCACACACACAGCTCCGTCGTCTTATAAATTCGCCTTAACTGTATCGACACACTAAAGGCAGAAAATTAAGTTCCTACTCTTGCCTGGTAGTTGTGCTTGGGCTCGTCCGCTAGCTTCCCGACACGACTTAAACCACACTCAAAATTTACCCATTCAATAATTTTACTTCTTCAAGGAGTATTTAACATAATTGCAATAAAGATACGCTTCTGGTAAATAAAGATAAGTGGATAATGGAGGGTGAATTATGAATATTTAGTGAGAAGTAGAAGTCGTAGTCAAGGGGATGGGGTTCGGACGGTTTCCCGCGCAAAAAGTGAAGCCGCCAGCCTGCAAATCAAAACAAATGGAGCCGCGTTCAAGTGTGCCCGCAGACAAAACTCAAACACAGGACGATTAGAGAGCCGCGACGAGCTTTCTTCGCCTCGTCTGGGTCTCTCGGCTTTAGGTCCGGAATTCTTGTTGGTTAATTCGTTTACCTTTACTTCATTTACCCTTAGATTATTTATTTATTTTCTCCTTCGTTCGTCTGGGTATCGCCTTTAGGACGGGCATGTTGGTTAATTAATTGTGCTTACATTTACCTTTATCTTACTCAACCATTTACTTCAGTTACTTGAGGTCGTATTCTAAGTGCCGGAGGAGGCTTCGTGGGATTTCTTATTTATCTACTTATTTTCCTTATTACACCTCATCTTTCTCTTACACATATCGTTCTAATTACGCCATGGTTTGCATTAATAATTTACATGAGGATTCTGAGGTATAATCACATCAAAATGAAGCAAGATAATGAAGCGTACTGTTCAGCATAAATCGCTATGGAAGAGCTGCTAAGAAGTTTCCAACACTACCTAGAATATGGCTATACTCCGACAGAATAATCGTTAGCTCTGGGTTCAACCTCTTCAATCCGATAACTTAATTTGTTCTTTATTATAACTATCTTCAGACGATTTTCTTCAGCTACGATTACACTTATCGAACTGAGAGGGCTTGATATAGCCTTCAATAAACAGTTAAGTACGAGAGGGCTTTCATAAACTGTGTGACTGTAAATACAATAATAATAATATAAAACCACTAACAATAATAATAATATTAATAATAATAATAATAATAATAACAAATATAATAATAATAATGAAAATAAAGACTGCACTGATATTTTCTGCGCACATAATAATATTTTGAGGTATTCAAAAGAAAGGGGAGGGGAGGGGCGGGGAGGGGAAGGTGGTGACGAATGGAAAGAAGTAAAAAAGCAGAATGTAATCAGAGAAACATTTTAGATTTTACCAACCAGACTCTCTCACTCTCTTTCTCTCTCTCTCTCTCTCTCTCTCTCTCTCTCTCTCTCTCTCTCTCTCTCTCACGACATTCATTACACCGCCGCGCTTCTCATCAACAGATACCAGCGATTACATTTTTAACACACTCCTGAAAAACGCTGGGGGGAGGGCGGGAATCCAGGTGGGAAGTTCTGAAAATCCAGCCTAAAGGGATTTTTTTTAAGGGTTGGGAGGGGGAGGAGGAGAGGATGGCGGATAGGGGGAGGGGGAAAGGGGGGAAGAGGGAGGGATGTGGGTAGGGAAGGGGACTATGGGCTGGAGGGGGTGTTGTGGTGCAAGATGAGGGTTGCTGGCTAGGAAGGGAGGGGGTTGCAGGCTGGGGAGGGGGGTTGCTGGCTAGGAAGGGAGGGGGTTGCAGGCTGGGGAGGGGGGTTTGCAGGCTGGGGAGGGGGGTTTGCAGGCTGGGGAGGGGGGTTTGCAGGCTGGGGAGGGGGGTTTGCAGGCTGGGGAGAGAGAGATTGCAGGCTGGGGAGAGAAGGGTTGAAGGCTGAGGAAGGGGGTTGCAGGCTGGGGAAGGGAGGTTTGCAGGCTAGGAAGAGAGGGGTTGCAGGCTGGGAGGGGGAGGTGCGAGCGGGGAGGGGGGACTGCTAGCTGTGGGGAGAGAGGTGTTTTTTACGGAGGGGGTGGGGCCAGTGGGCGGGTGGGGGTAGAAACTGGAATGCTGAAATATCATGAGGTATTTCCTTTTCGAAAATTCTTCCACCCATCCCCCAACCCCCCAAAAAAAATCACACACAGGTAGAAAAAGAAAAAAAAAATGTTATTACCACAGACGCGAGCCTCTGTTTGTAGTTTCTTTTTTTATTTTTTTTTTAGTTTTTCATTTTTTCTCCCTCTCGTTTCGGTCGGCGGGTGGAGGTTTCTGGTAACTGTTTTTGTTTTGATGACTTTGAAAATGGCCGCTCCCTTTACGATTAACGATTTCCATATTCCGACTGTCAAACGCTCGCTTTTCATATGCAATTTTCTGGCTATGTGTTTTCTAATCGTAAAATGGAATGCTTTATTGTCAGAACTGTTAATACCCTTTTTTTTTTCTTTCTTTTTTTCTTTTTTTTACCTCTCCGGTGGGCTAACGGTAAGCGATGGGTTATGGTAATCTTGGATCGTATATTTTCCTATTCATTTATATATTCTACTGGTGTATGTATGTATGTATATATACTGTATACATATATATCTATATATACAGTATATATCTATATATCTAAATCTATCTATCTATCTATATATATATATATATATATATATATATATATATATATATTTTCCAATTAAGTTGTTCTCAAAGGACCAACAGAAAATGGTTACATGGTTATTTCGGGTAATTTTTTTTTCATGTATTTTCTATTTATTTATGTCCAAATCCCCATCAAGAGTCAGATACTGCACTTTCTGTACTGTATACTGACATTTTTATTCTCACTGAGGACACACAGAAAGGTTATCATGTACACTTTACATATAAATATATATATATAAACATGAAAGTCCACCATCCCAGGTATACGTAAGATAACACTGCCGAACACTGAATGGATGCGATAAAAACATGAAGTAAAGACAACCCTCTAGGATTCCTGCTGGGTCTACACGGGGAAAGGTTTATTCTGGCAGCGTTTTCCCTTACAGGAGAGGGGTCTGTCCTACAAGAAACCTCAATCAGACAAAAAAAAAAAAAAACAAGTAATTTTTCCCTTTGACAATACACTAACAGGAAGAACATTCCAGACAAAAAAAAAAAAAAAAAAGTAATTTTCCCTTTGACAATATACTAACAGGAAGAACTTTTTTTTTTTTTTCCCATGAGCTCAAGTGTTGTATTACCAGACCCACGAGTATTTCATCTGCACCGAAATCTATATATAAACTCTTCAAAGTGTAGTCATTCATTTGCATTGATTTACGCATATTGAAATCCGCCATCAAAAGCAGGGGCGTAGGAAATGGGGGGGAAGGGGGAGGGGAGGAGGGAAGGGGAAGGGCAAGGGGCAACGGGTCAGTGTTTTCAATAATTTTCTGGGAATTGGTTGGGTGGGGGGTACTTTGTGGGGGTGGAGGGTCGTTTGTGGGGGATGGGGGAAGGTTTATGATTGTGTATGTGTGTGTGTGTGTGTGTGTGTGTGTGTGTGTGTGTGTGTGTGTGTGTGTGTGTGTGTGTGTGTGTGTATTTCGTACCTGGTTCTCTGCATCCTACCTCCCTTCCTTATGTGGGACGACGATGATGAAAATGGAGATGACAATGACGATGAATATGAAAATGACGATGCAAAGGAAGATGATGAAAGTGAGGATGCAGATAAAGATGGAAACGAAGATGCAGATGAAAATGAAGATATAAATGACGATGAAGACAGAAATGAAGATGAAAACGACGATGCAGAGATGAAAATGAAAATGCAGACGAAGATGGAAGATGCAAATGAAAATGAAGATGAGAATACAGATGAAGATGATGAGGCAGATGAAGATGAAAAAAGAGATAATAAACTGACTTGAAATTTGTTTCGAAAAAATTTACCTCTTCACTACGAGCGGTCCGCCTGAGCCAAAAATAAAGATCGCTTATCCATGTCACACTGTAATAAAATTTAACTGATGGGAAAATAGGAAAAATCAATATATACTTCACTGAATCCTGGATGTGTCCTTTTTATAATTTACTTTTCCTGATGTCTCACGATTATAAGGTCAGGAAAACCGTCTATAAAGGGGTTAACTGAGGCTTACTACCCCCTTCATTTCGAAGTCAGTCCTCTCTCTCTCTCTCAATAAAATCGTCAGGAGAATGCATGAATAAAATGAATAACACACCCCGGGCCACACTGGGTTCGTTATTATTATTCAAAGTGCAGTATGTTATGTATTCCGCCGCTAATCCTCTTTGCGGACGTCACTGTAGCGGGCATTCAAAACTCGCGGGCATTTTGTGAGCGCCATAATGGAGGAAGAGGGGAAAATACCTGTTGCATCCTCTTGCCTCTTGCAGTCTTCAGAAATGGAAAATTGGTCAAATGTCTATCGAACTTGTGATAGAATATTTGAAACAGATCCGGTTCTCCCTTCCCTATCCTTTCATCTCAAACCCATTTCCTTCCTCCTATCCTATTCAGTATCCCGCCCTCTCACTCCTATTCCATATTCTTTCCCACCCATCCTCTCAAACCCACCCTGTTCCCTTCTCCTCGTCCCATTTCCAAATCCCAATCCATCCATTCATTCCAGGTCCATTTCCTTCTGTTCTATTCCACATCCCTCCCTCCCATCCCATTCCGCATCCCTCACTCGCAATCCCACCTCATCCCCTTGCTCCAGTCCCATTCTCCCATCCCCTCACTCCCACCCCATTAATCCTTTCACCCCATCCACTCATCCTCAGCCTATCTTTCCACCCACTCATCCTCGCCCCATTAATCCTTTGCACCCCATCCTTCCATTCACTCATCCTCGCCCCATCTTCCCACCCACTCATTCCCACCCCATCCCTTCCTTTCACCCCATTCGGCACGTCCCCATCTCTCTCCCCCCCAGCCCATCACAGCAAACCATTCTCATTTTCCTTTTTTATCGCCCCTTTTTTCACCCAGCTCGTGTCAACTGGGCGCGCAGGGACAAACAGACGAGGCTGATTGCGCCATTAGCTACTTTTCTGAGCGCGGGGCATAATGGTCAAGGCTGCGAGATGAACGCGTGTGACAAGGGGGGTCGAGGCGGAAAATATTCGCAGACAGTTTGACAGGGAAACTTAAGGCCTGATGGGGAAATATAAGCGTTGGACGGGGGAAAGGCGAGCAAAAAAATATATATATAAAAAGACGGGGGAAAAGGTAAAATGAAAAAAAGGAATAATCACAAGGGGGGAAAGACGGAAAAAAAGGAAGACAGGAAAAAAAAATACGGGAAAAGAAAAACTAATGAAACACGGGGAAAAAATACAGGAAAAAAACTAAAAACAACACGGAAAAAAAGAGGACGGGGCAATGAAAAGAAAAAATCTGAGGAAAACAAAAGAATAATAGGAAAACAGAAGTGTAGATGCTGAACGGGGAAAGATGGGATAATAAAACTAAGAGATCGAAAGGAAAACATAAGTCTGGCAGGAAAAAAACTAAGTGGAGGCTGGACAATGAAATCCAGAAAATTATAGACAGACATAGGTAGACAGATAGATAGATGGATAGACAGACAGATAGTTATAGGTACAGATAGATAGATATAGACAGACAGATAGGAAGGCAGCTACAGGATTATTCTTGAATCATGGCTGTTTTTAGGTTTATCTTTCGTATCTTCTGAACACTGACGAGGTGTGTCCAGGCATCTCGAAATGAACGGGTCTTGAATCTGGCTCACTTTTGTACTGTTTTTTTTATTTTCTTGGAAGGAACTGTTTGCGGGCTCCTGGCCTTTGGTTCTTTCTTCCTTGCATATAAAAAAAAATACTAACTGATAAGCCAAAGATACCGCCTTCACTAACCCTTTCACTCGGCTGATAAAAAAAAAAAATGTCTGAAGGTTGCAAGAATCAAACAGAATACGGACTAAAAAGGGCTACGAAACTCTCAGCTGAATAAAATCGTCTGGAGTCAGCTGAAATAATACTACCAGAGCTGTTCCGACCGTGAGAGGGTTAGGAGACATTAACAGGGGTTTTGACTAAAAGATAAATAATGACTTCGCAAACATAATCGAAGCTTGATGAGTGTTAATAAGCTTGAAAATTGAAGGGAGAGACTGGCTTACATTAAAGAGGATGGCTGTGTGTGTGTGTGTGTGTGTGTGTGTGTGTGTGTGTGTGTGTGTGTGTGTGTGTGTGTGTGTGTGTGTGTGTGTGTGTGTGTGTGTGTGTGTGTGTGTGTGTGTGTGTGTGTGTGTGTGTGTGTGTGTGTGTGTGTGTGTGTGTGTGTGTGTGTGTGTGTGTGTGTGTGTGTGTGTGTGTGTGTGTGTGTGTGTGTGTGTGTGTGTGTGTGTGTGTGTGTGTGTGTGTGTGTGTGTGTGAGAGAGAGAGAGAGAGAGAGAGAGAGAGAGAGAGAGAGAATATTCAGTTAAGTATTCTGCCCTTTCAACATTACAATCGGCCTTCTGCTGTGACGCTGGTATAGTAACTTTCCATTAAAAAATATATATATATATATATATATATATATATATATATATATATATATATATATATATATAAATATATATATATCAGGATAAATTTTACTTCAATGCATTCTCGTTCAAGTGACATATATAAAGAACTTCTGATGCGAATATGCAAATAATTTTATATATACTCTATTTGTGCAATCCTATCATCAGACACGATTACTGTATCCTTTGTATCAAAAATTTTCAATATATACGGTATTAATGAATGCACCCGGACCACCAATCAAATTCCAGCTTTCAAATCCTCAAAACAGATCGAATAGGCTATAACAAAACTTCCTCAATACAAAATAAAGTATCAATATTCGCCATCACCAAGAGTAAGCCCGTTCGTGACTGTTGGATCCATCACGGGCTCTCAACACGGGCATCAGTAACCAATGGCCGGAGTCAACATGATCATTCTATTAACTACGTGGGAGGCAAGTGTCGCTCAGGCCTCAAATACCTTCGGCTGGTCGGGGATCATGAGGATGCAAGATTTCACCAGTAGTTTATTTTCCTTTTCGTTGTGCTCTGGAAGATAATAGCTGGTGAAAATTAGGAATCGCTCATGTTCAGCCAGAAAACAACCCCTCACAGTGCAGAGGCAGATTAATATGGTTTCTAACTAGGGGACAACTAAGGAGTACGCATTGTACCACCCGAGTTATATAATCCTGACGTGGACGAACATCTAATATTTACTTCCAAGCCTTATCTTTTCTTTTATGGGTCCTGAAAAGTACCTGATCCGTAGGGCCAAGGAACCTCAATGTCACTCGAGAAGTAACCCATCCCCACCCAATGCTTTACGCACCGGTACAGGTGTGGAGGCTTTTGAGGTGCAGGGTGAGACAGTGTATGCGGAAACTAGGCTAGAGTGGCTCTGTTTGCTAGTTCGAAAGTTTATATATGTCAACGAGGGGAAACTGAAGTACAAACAATATACAAAACTCTCCTCCTCCCCTCCCCTCCCAAAAAGAGCAAGACGGCAAGACAAAAGCCCAAATTGAAACACGAAGACCTAATCCCCACAATGTGTCGGGTGTGCGGGTGTGGCTGGTGGTCCGCGGTTTCAAGACAGGGAAGAGAATTAATCAGGAGGCGCTTTACATCCCGATTAAAACTATCATAACAAGACGCCGTTACGAGAGCAATTAGGAGGCCTGGCATGCAAACACTTCGTCGGGGGAAGCGGGGGAGGGAAATAATTTTGTTGTGGATTAATGGTAATGGCAAGGGGTCGTCAAGGGCGGAATTGCTTGAGGTAGCGGCCGTAACCTCGCCTTTACGAGCAGAGTAATGACGCAATGCTCCTTTATTGGGTTAGGTTAGGCTAGTCCCCCCTCCTTTACCCCGCCCCCTCCTTTGTCTTTTTCAACACTTTTTTGAGGGGGCAGGAAGGCGGCCGCGAACTCAAGTTAACGTGCTTGTCTCGTGGGTTTTTACTCTTATGGTTTAATTTTATGAACCTGTCTTCCTATTTAAGTTAGGTTAGGTTGAATGAGATCAGATTAGATTAGATTAGGTTAGGTTAGGTTAGGTTAGGTTAAGGTAGGTTAGGTGAGGTTAGGTTGGGTTGGGGTGCATTAGACTAAAACTGATTAAGTTAGGCTGCCCCCACCCCCTCACCTCTCTCTCTCTCTCGTACTTGAGTTGGCTGCCTGTCTTGCGGGGTGTTCACTGCTGCAGTAACGTCGCCAATGGTTTAATTTTATGAACACCCGCCCCCTCTTCCCTGTCAGCCATTTGGGGGTAGGGGCGGGAGGGAGAGTGTGGGGGGGGGAGCAGTGAGGGTGGGAAGAGGGATAGGGAGAGGGAGAGAGACAGGAATAGTGGTTGGAGTTGGGGTTAGGGTAGGGTTGGAGGTGAGGGTTGGGGTTGGGAAACGGGTAGGGAGAGGTGTTGGGGTTAGGGTAGGGGTTGGTATGAGAGTGAGAGTAAGAGTGAGGGTCAGGGTGAGAGTGGGGGTGGGGGGTTGGTCAATTAGAGGGTTCCAGGGGCTCAAGTATCTCATTATTTGTACTGTATATACTGTATGTGTGAATGTTTGCTATGAGACAAAGGGAAGAGAGGGGAGGGAAGGTAAGGGGGGGAAGTTGCAGGGGAGGAATGGCAGGGGAAGTAGTAGGGCGTGGTGGGGGGAGTGGCAGGGAACAGCAGGGGGGAGTAGAAGGAGGAAAAGATTGGGGAAGCGGCAGGGAGGGGGGAGGCAACTGGAGTGGCAGGGGGAGTGGAAGGGGAGAGGGGCAGGAAGAAATATAAGGGGATCATGGTAAGAGTGGCAGGAGTGGTTGGGGGGTAGCAGGAGGGTGGAGCGGCAGGGTAGTGGCAGGGGGGGAGGAGGAAGGGTGTGTCTGTGGGGGAAGGGGGTGGGGGAGGTCGTAATCATCTGCATTATGCGTGTACTTACAACTCTTACTGCTTACGATTTCCCATTATCAAGAAGTTTTTTTCCTTCATATATGCAATGCCTTCAATTCATTTCCTTAACCTCCAAACATTCTCCTTTATATCTCCAAACATCCTATCTTATACCTCCAAGTATTCTACCTTATACCTCCAAATATTCTATATTTTACCTCCAACCATTCTTCTCTATACCTCCAAACATTCTACCTTATACCTCCAAATATTCTACCTTATTCCTCCAAACATTCTACCTTATTCCTCCAAATATTCTACCTTTCACCTCCAATCATTCTACCTTTTACCTCCAAACGTTCATTCCTTTACCTCCAAACATTCATTCCTTTACCTCCAAACATTCCTCCCTCTTGTTCAAAATATTCTTCTTTCTACCTCCAAACATATATCCCTTTACCTCCAACCTCCATCATTACCTCGAACCTCTCCCCTCCAAATTCTCTTTCCCTCAGCGGTAAGTCTTCCCTCCTATCTCTGTTTTCCTCCTCCTAATCTCTCCCCTCCCTCCAAAATTCTTTACTTTTCCTTCTATCTCCCTTCCTCCAAACGTCATCTCTCCAAACTCTCTACTCCCTACGAACACAAGCTCCTCCACTCCCTCCAAACTCACCAAACCTCCTGTTACTAATATTCTCCCTCCAAATTCACCTCCTTACATTCTCCATTCCTCACTCTAAGCTTTCCTCCCATCACATTCCTTCCCTCCGAACTCACTCTCACCCTCCAGACTCCCTCTCCCACCCTTGCCTCTCTCTCTCTCTCTCTCTCTCTCTCTCTCTCTCTCTCTCTCTCTCTCTCTCTCCAAACTCCCTATTCACCCGATTCCTCTCCTGTGAATCTCTCTCTCCCTCTCTCTCTCCAAACTCCCTATTTACCCTTGTTTCCTCTCCTCTGACTCTCTCTCTCTCTCTCTCTCTCCGAACTCCCTATTCACCCTTGTTTCCTCTCCTGTGACTCTCTCTCTCTCTCTATCTCTCTCTCTCCCCCCCTCCAAGCCCTCCTCCCCCTCCCCTCCGCCTCCTGCAAAATAGAGTAGGTCTAATAGCCGGGACTGAAGGCGGGAATAATTCAATCTGGTTTGGAGCCACTTTTTCTCCTTTTTTTTAGTGTTTCTTTTTCCTTGTATATCTTTTATTTTTTTTCGGTGTCTGTGTCCACGATTGTCTCCATCTTGCCTTTTTAGACTTGTTTCCCCTTGTGCTTGTGGCTTGTCCTTTGTTTTGTTGCTTAGGTTCGTATTTTTTTCTTTGCTTAATGTTTTCTCTTTGTTACTACTACTACTACTGTTATTATTATTATTATTATTATTAGGCTACTCGCTTAAAGGCTGCTTTTGGGGGCTTCCGCTCGATGTCGTCAATTTCTATTTTCAGTCGAAAGGTAACAGAAATTTGAATTACTCATGCCGTGAACGAGACGGAGTGAGGAATTTTCCCTTATTTTTATGCTTCTAGGACACCCGCTGACAGAGAGAGAGAGAGAGAGAGCCAGGATAATTGTATTTGTTATTATACTAAATTATACTATAGCATTACAGTACAGGTACACAGTTTTAGGAGTATAAGGAAGTAGGCAGGAGAGGAGAGAGTGATAATACACCAAATACGCCACTCTTCTCTTTTCTGTCATGTTGGTAATTTCAGTGCCGGACCAAGGGCGAATCCATCCCCTCCACTAAAAGCAAATACTACGTTTGAACCAAAAGGCCAGAAATGTGTCATAACTCGGGAACAGGTGGCCCGATTGGACTGGAAACTGTTTTATTTTTCAAGTTAGAACATTTTAACGGTACCTTGCTCTAACAAAAACTACGCTACGTTGTGCCGTATTTCCTGTGTTACGGTAACAAACATACAGAAATAGGGTCATTATAGTATAGATTATTATTATTATTATTAATATTATTATTAATAGTAGTAGTAGTAGTAGCAGCAGTAGTAGTTTTTCTCATTTTCATTTATTTCTGCATTAATTACGTTATTCCCCCTTTCCTTCTTTTTTCATTTCTTTGTTTTCTGTCTCAACTTTTGTATTTCTGATGTATCGTCCATTTTTTTTTTTTTCTATATTCGCAGTTCTCTTATTTCTTCCTTTGTAGTTTCCTCGTTCATTCCTTAATATTCGACTACTTTTTCTTACGCGCTCTGCGATTCGTTTTTATTTTTTTTCTTATATTCGTCTTTCCATTCCTACTGTTTCATCCATTTTCTTTTGTTCCCTCCCCCCTCTCCGTCTGTCACCCCTTGTTTCAATTTTACACTCAGCATCGTCATTCTCTCTCTCTCTCTCTCTCTCTCTCTCTCTCTCTCTCTCTCTCCAGCCTCTCGTAACCTCTTCATTTTCTCTCGCCAGTTCTAATACTTTCCGCTGTCATTTCCTACATCCTCTTGTTTTCTCTTTATTGCTCGTATTTTCTTTACACTTTAATTTTCTGTCTGCTATACTGTATATGTACTATAAACTCTCTGGCTGCTACATGAATGACCTAAATGGACCTAAAATGACCTAAGTGGACCTAAAATGACCTAACTGGAACTGAAATGTCCTAAATGGACCTAAAATGACCTAAGTGAATCTAAAATGACCTATGTGAATCTGAAATGACCAAAATGGACCTGAAATGACCCAAGTAGACCTTGAATGACCCAAGTAGACCTGAAATGACCTCAATGGACCTGAAATGACCCAACTGGACCTGAAATTACCAAAATGAACCTAAAATGACCTAAGTGGACCTGAAATTATCTAAGTGGACCTAAAATGACCTTACACGATAGTCAGTTTGTTTTCATTTGACAGACCTGGTTCATTCCCATAACCTGAATACTAAGTCGCAGTCTCCTTGGTTACTAGTCAAAAGTACCCTCCAATCTGACTACATCTGGCCATCATCTGAGCTGAAAGGGGTTAGGGATTCTTTCTTCTTTTTTTTTTCCTTTCTTTTTTTTCAGAGTTAACGCACTATAATGGTGAAGTATATAATGGCTGTACCAAAAAACGCCTGTTTGAAAAGTCTATCTACCCATCCACCTATCTATCTATCTACCCGTCTATCTATCTATCTCCTGCCTTTTTACAGCCTCTCACTAGTCAATTGTTTTATCCTATTCCAATACTTATTTTTTCCAACTTCATGGCAATTATTTTTCATTGTTTAGCAGTTTCACTAGACAAAATTCTCTCTCTCTCTCTCTCTCTCTCTCTCTCTCTCTCTCTCTCTCTCTCTCCAGCTTTCATTTTCAACCAATTTACTTCAGACTCCATTCAATTTGCCACAGCCTGTTTCATTATGTGTGTCTTGTTGTTGTTGTTGTGGTGGCGGTGGTGGTGAAGATGATGATGATGATGATGGTTGCGGTGGTGATGATACACAAACCTACACAAATACAACCAACACGAAGTACACAAAAATACTCGAAATTCACGAAAAGGAGGGAGAGAGAGAGAGAGAGAGAGAGAGAGAGAGAGAGAGAGAGAGAGAGAGAGAGAGAGAGAGAGAGAGAGAGAGAGAGATGAAAAGGTGAAAAAACAACCAGCTCACCAAGGGAAAAAATTTAAGTGGCAAACTTTCCTCAAAAAAAAAAAAAAAAAAAAAAAAAAAAAAAAAAAAAAAAGAAAAAGTCGCTACTCCATCGAACACATAAAAATATAAGCAAATACACAATACACTTCAAAACAAATGAATAAAAAAAAAATACAGTCCATTTCAAAAAATGAAATGAAAGATAACACTAAAAAAAAAAAATTCCCTTCAGTCACACACACAGACACAGACACACACACACACACACACACACACACACAAATGATGGATACAGCAGGATAAATAAACAGAAAAACGTAACCCACTTTTCCCCTCCAAACAATAACTCACAAGCAAACAAACAACAAAAAGAATAAGAGTAACCACAAGAAAAACCAGATACATTCTCTCTTTCTCTCTCTCTCCTCTGCAGTCCCACTTCCTCCACCTTCCCTATCACCCATTCATCCCCCTTTCCATTTCCCATTGCCCTCCCCGTTCCCCTACCCCTTTCCAACACCCATCCCTCTCTCCCCATTTCTCTATCCCAACCTTCCCGCCCCTCCCCTTTTAACCCCTCATCCCACTCCCCCTATCCCTCCCCCTTTCTTCCCTCATTCCCTCCTCTTCCCATCCTCCACCCCTCCTTCTCCCCACCCTCCCCTCCCCCACCCTCATACATCCCATACATACTAATCTACCGCTGGATCACTATGTATATTTCATGTATGGGAGGGGGGGGGGGCAGAGGCAGTGATAAATGGCTTTTTTTTTTCCTTTTTTTTTATCATTTTTTTACATATACATATTTTTGGGGTCATCATTTCTGCCTGACGTGTGTGTGTGTGTGTGTGTGTGTGTGTGTGTGTGTGTGTGTGTGTGTGTGTGTGTGTGTGTGTGTGTGTGTGTGTGTGTGTGTGTGTGTGTGTGTGTGTGTGTGTGTGTGCGATAGATTAGAGATAAATAGACATACAGTGCCAGAGAGAGAGAGAGAGAGAGAGAGAGAGAAACTTTACGTACAGCTCCAGAGTTTTGTGAACGTGTGTGCATCGAGTTACACAGACCACACAGACCTTGAGACCCATACCAGACCACACAGAACTTGAGACCCCATTCCAGACCAAACACACCATGAAACCCCATTATAAGTACGAGGTCCAGCTGTTTACCCTTTCAGTACGATGACGTCTTAATTCACTCTTGCTTTCCCAATGACAAATAAAAAAAAAAATCTCATGTTCAACTACTTCACTCCAATGACGTATTTTGCACTTTTATTTTTCCTTCTCCAGACGATTTTATTCAGCTGAGATTTTTCGACTGGAGGGGTTAGATACAGGCCTCTCTTTGGTTAAGAAAGCTCCCTAGCACCTCTTCCTATGCTATTTATTTTGCTTATGACTCCTTACTCTCCTCTTGTGTCATTTATCATTCACACACCACGAGGCTCAGCATAAATAACATATAGATTGATATTAAGTACCCGTAAACAAATCTATCTATCTATCTATCTATTGCCAGACGCCTCAATCCCGTTTGGGGTGGCCACAAACAAATCGCCTCCAAGTCGCCCTGTCCCCCGCCATTTCACTGCCCTGCTCCCAACTCACACCCCCCTCTCTCATATACCTCTCCACCCCATCCCTCCATCTCATCCTCGGCCTCCCCCTCCCTCTTCCCCCCTCCACCTCACTCACATACACTCTCTTCGTCAGTCTTTCACCCTCCATCCTCTCTACATGGCCAAACCACCTCAGTGTGTTCCTCATAACGCTTCCTATCACATCCACATCCACACCACAACGTTCCTTTATATCCTCATTCGTCAGCCTGTCTCTCCACGTGACTCCACAGGCTCCTCTTAAATAACTCATTTCCACTGCTCTCACTCTTGACTTGTGTCCTTCCAACAATGTCCAAGCTTCACTACCGTACGTTAGAGTTGGTATCACAATACTGTCATGTAGTAACTTTTTCACTTCCATGCTCACTTCCCTGTTTCTTATCACTGCTTTCAAGGAACCAGCAAATGAATCAATAAAAATAAATCGCTAAAGAGGTGGTAGGGAGCTTCCATAACCACTCTAAATCCCTCAAGTAAAAAAATCGTCTTGGGATGGATTTACTAAATGAAAAATCCGCTTTAAATGTAATCGCTCAGAAAGGGTTAAATTTCCTCACCTTTAAATTTTAGTTCTTGCTTCCTCCAGACGATTTTGACAAGCCTGGGGGAGACTTAGGAGGAGTAGAGAGGGCTTTCTTTAAACTGGTACCGGCTTAGAGGGTTTTCTTTACTCTGGTACCGGTTTAGAGGGCTTTCTTTAATCTGGTACCGGTTTAGAGGGCTTTTTTTAATCTCTCATACCGGTTTAGAGGGCTTTCTTTAATCTTATACCGGTTTAGAGGGCTTTCTTTACTCTCTCATACCGGTTTAGAGGGCTTTCTTTAATCTGGTACCGGTTTAGAGGGCTTCTTTTAATCTCTCATACCGGTTTAGAGGGCTTTCTTTCATCTTATACAGGTTTAGAGGGTTTTCTTTACTCTCTCATACCGGTTTAGAGGGCTTTCTTTAATCTGGTACCGGTTTAGAGGGTTTTCTTTAATCTCTCATACCGGTTTTATTTCCACTCACTGCATGTTATCATATTCTCGTAGGCTATTTATCGTTATTATTCTCCTGTACGTTATTTATCGAAGCTGCGCCGATAACGAAATAAATCACACACACGAATATTAAGCTGTAAATCGCTGGGGAAGAGGCTGGGGTTTGGAAACTATTTGAGGATTACAGTAAATATAAAAGTCTTGCCATCTCTATCACAAGACTAACAGACTGTGACGGAAATACCCTCGTTAATACCACTACACCAGGCCTACAGAACATCCATCTATCCTTCCATCCACCCGTCCATCCATCCATCCACCCGTCCATCCACCCTTCCATCCATCAATCCTTCCAACCACTCGTGAATCCATCCATCTATCCATCCATCCGTCTCCCTGTCTTTCCCCTTCCCTCTTCACTGTACACCTTCCTTCCCACCCCAACCCTTGCCCTTCTCGACAAATCTCCTCTTTCACTTCTCATTCATCATCTTCCTCTCTCCCTTTCTTCTCTGTTCTTCCCCAACCCCTCACTTTACCTCCTCCCCTAGCCTCCCTTCCCTTAGCTCTCTCCCCTTACCTCTCCTCCCTCCTTCCCCTTCTCTCTTTCTTCCCTCTCCTTTTTTCACAGTACCTGCATTTCCTTCCTTCCTTCCTAATTCTCCACCTTTCACTCATCCCCAGTTTCCTCCCCTCTCTCTCACCTTCCCACTTTCTCCCCTTCGCAGCTCCTACTCCCACCCCAACCCCTTCCTTCCCTACCCTCTCCCCTCCTTTACCTCTCCTCTCTTCATATCGTCTCTTCCTCTCTTCTCATTACTTCAATACTTTAACTTATATCAATTTCTTTTTTCCCCCCTTCCCTCTTTTTCACTTCTAGACCTCCTCCTCCTCCTCCTCCTCCTGCTCTTCTTCTTCTTCCTCCTCCTCCTCCCTCTCCTCTCCCACCTCAAGATCAACCACCACAAAATTAAAACAAAAACACTAACCGGCAACCAGACAGTCCAGAGTGCCGGGTCCGTTTTCTTTACCTCCTTTTCATTTTTTTGGTTTACCCTCGACTCCTAAAACGGATCTAAACAGAAAATGGGGATCTGGTTCCCTCCTTTCCTCACCGCAATTCTTTTGTTTTCCAGCGCTAAGGTTTACAAAATACTTTACGATATTTTTTCTCTCGTAAGCCATTTCTCTTTTTTCTACGACAAAAACAGAAGATATATTGTAAATCTTATATTGCTTATTTTCGAACTGTTCTTTTTTTTTTTCGTAAACAAGACATTTCTCAAGAAGGAACGATGGATTTGGGAAAACTGCAGTATCCTTTTCTTTTCTTTTTCTCGTTACTTAGATTGGTTTAAACTAGAACAAGGAATACAGCAAGGTTCTGTCGTGTGTGTGTGTGTGTGTGTGTGTGTGTGTGTGTGTGTGTGTGTGTGTGTGTGTGTGTGTGTGTGTGTGTTGCTATCTAAAGAAATAATACTGATCCTTGTGTAGCAGAGGCAATACATCTTGACAGAGACGCAATCCAGTGTCTTCCTCATGAAATTTTAAGGTACCACATACACAGGTAATGGGATACGTAAATTCCTAAACAGTGCCAGTAAAAATAATGCACAACACAGCTATACCACACCCTAAACAATAGCTATACCACGCCATCAAAACATTCACCTGAAAAATGAAAATATGGGAAAATATTTGCGAGTAAAAAAACTGAGTGGCCAGAAGCTGCAAGGCAAAGAAATTAGCTACAATAATAAGCACAGAATCTAAACTTGAGCAAAAAAAAATCATCCTATCATGTTAACAGCAATGAATCTAATTTTAAGTAAGAAATAATCAATCATAATTATAATCTAAATTTATAAAAGAAAAATAAATCATTGTAAGTAGTGTCCTTGTATAAAAATCGTCATGTATTCTTAAGTTCAGTATCTATTAAATTCAAGTAAGTAATCATCTCTCTATAAGTACATCTATATTTAAGTAAGAAATCATTATCCAAAAAACAATCATCCTAAGTAGCGTACAAGAATTTAAGTAAACCGTCATCCATAAGAAAAGTAGGGAAGTTTAAGAGAAATTTTCTTATTGTAAGTACATGTAAATTTAAAAAGGAAACCATTATCATACAAGTAAAATATCTCAACCTAAGAAAACGTTTTCCAAAGTATCTAAATATAAATAAGAAGTACTTAAAGCTATAAAAGAAATCAGCATCATATAGGTAATTTAAATAAGAAATCAGCATCCGATTATAAGTAACTTAAATAAGAAATCAGCATCCTATTATAAGTAACTTAAATAAGAAATCAGCATCCTATTATAAGTAACAAATAAGAAATCAGCATCCTATTATAAGTAATTTAAATAAGATATCAGCATCCTCTTATAAGTAACTTAAATAAGAAGTCAGTATCCAATTATAAGTAATTTAAATAAGAAATCAGCATCCTATTATAAGTAATTTAAATATCAGCATCCTATTATAAGTAACTTAAATAAGAAATCAGTATCCAATTACAAGTAATTTAAATAAGAAATCAGCATCCTCTTATAAGTAATTTAAATAAGAAATCAGTATCCAATTATAAGTAACTTAAATAAGAAATCAGCATCCTCTTATAAGTAATTTAAATAAGAAATCAGTATCCTATTATAAGTAATTTAAATAAGAAATCAGCATCCTATTACAAATAATTTTAGTAAATAAGCATCCTATGATAAGTAATTTTAATAAGAAATTAGCAATCAATTATAAGTAATTTTAATATGAAAATAGCATCCTATTATAAGTAATTTAAGTAAGAAATCAGCATCCTATCATAAGTAGTACCCGGTATATAAATTTAAGTAAGAAATGATCATCTTGTCAAAAGTAGTATATAAAGTTACACAAGAACTCAGCATCCTCACCTTGCACATTACTTAGGCGTCCCAAACTGGTGTACGGCAGTCAGTTCTGGTCACACACCTAAAAAAAAAAAAAGAAGGGGGGATGAGAAACCAGAAAGAATACAACGAAGAGATTGAAATAATACTTAGCTACAGAACAACTGAATACTTAAACAATGAATCATTTTAAATTTATTCCTCAGTTCCTTCCACAATTCATTCCATTTCCTACCTCCCTCTCACTCTCTCCTCCCTCTCACTCAATCCTTCATAGCTTCCTCACTCCCCTCTCTCCCTGCCTTGCTTCCCCCCAACATTCACTCTCCTCCTTCCCTCATTTTCACTTTCCTCCTCTCCTCTTCCCTCACTTTTCAATTTTCTTCATCCCTCCCTCCCTCTCTTCCTCCCTTCCCTTTTTCCTTCTCTCTCACTTCATTCCCTCCCTCTCTCCCCCACTCCCCCCTTCCTCCTGCTCTCTTCCTCCTCTCCTTCCCTCTCACTCGCTCTTGCTATTCAGCTGCGTTTGTAATGTAACACAAATATAGGTATCTCTTGTCCACGAGAGAGAGAGAGAGAGAGAGAGAGAGAGAGAGAGAGAGAGAGAGAGAGTGAGTGAGAGAGAGAGAGAGCGAGAGAGAGAGAGAGAGAGAGAGAGAGACAACCACGCCTTCTTGTAACCACCACTGAGTTCACTTTCTCAGCATACACTCCTTCCACTTACCTCCCTCTCTCCACCTCTTCTCTCCTTTCCTCCTCTCTCCAGACTGTCTTTCCTTGTTTCTCTCCATTCAAGCCGGCGCTCTCTCTCTCGCTCTCTCTCTCTCTCTCTCTCTCTCTCTCTCTCTCTCTCTCTCTCTCTCTCTCTCGCACAATTATAGGGAAATAACAGAAGCCTCCTCTCTATAATGAGGGGAATACCTGAGAGAATGGAGATGGGGAGGGAGGGAGGGAGGCTGAGATGGGGAGGGAAGGAGAGAAGAAAATCAGGAGGGGAAGTAAGAAGGGAAATTAAACAGGGAGGGAGGTTAAGAAGAGAGGGAAGGCCAGAAGGGAGGGAGGGAGGGAAGGAAGGAGAGAGAGAGAGAGAGAGAGAGAGAGAGAGAAAGGGTGTGAGGGAGGGAGGAAGAGAAACTGAGAGAGAGGGAAAGGGATAGGAGGGAAGAAAAAGTGAGGGAAGGAAATGATTGGAAGGGAGGAAAATAAGATAAAAGAAAAACTAAGATACTTTTACGGTGGACATAAGTATGAACCTAATAAAGGTAGGTAGGTAGGTAGGTAAATAATTTAATCGGTAAATATATATTAAGGTAGTAGGTAGGTAGGTATATAAGCAAATAATTAATCAGGTATGCAGGTAGGTAGGATGGGGGCTAGGTACACAGGCAGGTAGGTAGGTAGGTAGGGAGTCAGGAGGTAGGCAGATAATAAGGTAAGCAGGTAGACAGGCATACAGGAAAAGAAGTAGGCATGAAAGCAAGCAGTAGGTAGGTAGGGATATAAGCAGGTAGGCAGGCAGGTAGGAAAGAAAAAAGGAAAACCAAAGGGGAAACGAACAATAGGGGTAACACAGGAAAAACTATGACACGAAAAATAAGAAAAATAATAAAAAATCCACGACAGAGGATGCAAGAAAGAAGCCGGAACAAGTAAAAATAAAGGTGAGAAAAGAGGAAGGAAAAATTGACAAAAGTGTGGATGGAGGAAAGAGGAAAAATGTGTAAAAGGAAAAATGTTAAATAATGATGGGGGTGAGAAGGACAAAAATAAAACTAAAAAAAAAAAAGAAAGACATCATTATCTTTCGGTGAGAGAGAGAGAGAGAGAGAGAGAGAGAGAGAATGATAGTCTTTATGTGTGTATATATGTACCTTTATGTAACTACAGTATGTATGTATGTGCGTATGAATGTTAAAAAACTGTATTCCAACACCTGTGATGAGGCCGATGTATAGCGATGTACGTTAAGATGTATAGCGATGTATTAAATGTATGAGAGTGAATAATGTATACAAGATTAAGCTTATTTTATGGGTGGCAAAATACTTAGTCTGTAGGTAAGGAGTTATAAGGGGTGAATGGGCTATTGTACAGAGAGAGAGAGAGAGAGAGAGAGGGAAAGAGAGAGTAAATGGAAAAGGGTCCGATAGCTGATTATATTTATGATAATGTGAGAAAGTGGTTGAGTATGTGAGGGTGTGAAAGTTGTAAAGGAGAGAGAGAGAGAGAGAGAGAGAGAGAGAGAGAGAGAGAGAATAATGATGATGACGATACTGATAAAAAGAACGATGAAGAAAGATAAAAAAGAAAAAACAAAAGGAAAAAGAGATAGACAGAAGATGGAGGGAGACAAGAGAGGGAGAGGAGAGAAGGAGGGAGTGTGAGAGACAGTGACGAGGAAGGGAGAGAAATATTAGTTTCCCTCCTTTCCTCCACTTTCTTTCCTCCACCTTCTTCTCTCCACTTTCCTCCATCATCTCCCCTACACTTTCTTCTCTCCTTTCCTCCACTTTCTTCCTCCACCTCCTTCCATCCACTTCCCTCCATCATTTTCTTTCAACTTTTGCTTTCCTTCCCTCCAGCTCTCTCTCTCCATTTCCCCCCCCCCTTTTTTTTTTCCTTTCTTCCACTTCCATCCCTCCATTTCTCTTTCCCTCCACTTGCACACATTTCCTTCCTTCTCACTGTCTTACACTGTTTCTGCTCTACCGGAGGAAGGGAGGAGTGGCTCTCTCTCTCTCTCTCTCTCTCTCTCTCTCTCTCTCTCTCATCTATACTCCTCTCCCATCATACCCTTTACAATTTTCTCCTTCCATTCTCCCTGCCCCCGGTCTCTCTCTCTCTCTCTCTCTCTCTCTCTCTCTCTCTCCACAGTGGATCGCTTGCGCCGGGTGCTGTTTACCGACATGGCGAGAGTGGTCGAGTCATAAACAGAGGAGGGGGGAAGGGGGGATGGAGACTTCGGTGGGCAGTATTCGGCTCAATGAAGTTTTACCGACTGACAAATATTAGGGACGAGATACTAGCCATTTTGAAATACACAAAAACTGATTGCAGATAAATAGATAGACAAAAGGCCATACAGATAGATACAGATCGGTAAATAGATGCTGACAGACATATAAACATAAATACATACCAAATTCTTATGATAACGAGAATACGGCTAATTACCTGTCCAATTAACCTGTAATCTCCTAATTAGAGAAAAAAATATAAGACTTACCTTGGCTATTATTTATGTTATAATCTTCCATTATCTAACGCACACGCACAGACAAACGTACATACACACATACATAAAAACATAGAAAGCTTATAACTTTAAATCACACAGGCCTATACGTCTCCACACACACATACACATCCATCCATACGTACATACATATATATACAGTTTATACATTCTTGGCTACGCACACACACATAAATACACTTGCTGAACACACACACACACAAACACACACACACACACACATTCTCTCTCTCTCTCTCTCTCTCTCTCCCACCTAACAACAACCCAGAACAGTGCACCGTATCGAGCACACACATTTTTTTGCTCTCATTTCTTTTGCTTCTGCTTTTGTTATTCTGTTTTTGTTGTGTATGCAGAGGCGACAAGTGAAGGGACGTGACCGGAGTGAAGAGCGGGAACAATTATTACTCTCAAAACAAAAACAAAAACAAACAAACGCAAAATACAAGAAAAATGGATACTGGATCTTCAATACGAGGGAGATAAATAACTTCAAAAATATTTGTCCCCTAAAAATAACCCATACATAAATACTGTACATAGCTTTTGTTAATATGCATGTCTATTGTCACAAACTCTTCAATACTTAGGCTCATTTCATTTCAAACAAAAAACGGAACAAATAAAGCAGCACGTAATTAAATCCTTGAGTACGAGCGAAAACGTAAAAAACACACACACACACACACACACACACACACACACACACACGAAGAAAAACATAAAAAGAAAAAACAGAAAAACAGAGAAAAACAATGAAAAAAAGAAAAACACAAAGGAAAAAACAGCCAATGATCAAAAGTAATGCGACATAAGAAAAATTAAAAAGATAAATAAACAAACATAGATTTTTCACTGGGAGTAAAAATAAACAATCGGGCACACACACATACATACATACATACTTACATGGACATACATACATGGACATACATACATGGACATACATACATAACATACATGGGCATACATACCTACATACATGGACACACACACACACATGCATACCGGTATATATATAGCTCCTGCAGTATGAAAGAGACATCCTCAAACAATGAAAACAAAAAGCAAACAAAAAACAAAGGCTGCGTCCCTGTCCTTGTTAATTATTATTCGCCTCGTTGTAAGTATCAATAAGCTCCTTAGTGCCACGATATAATTACCCCCAATTAACAATATCAACCCCTTCTACACGAGGACACCTAAATAAACCTTAATTGACACTGCCACCTATTTTATTCAACGATTTATTCATGTCTAAAATAAAATGATTAAGCTCTCATCAAACTTCTTCAGTGTTTAAAAGTTTCCAAATATGAATAAATTCGTTTCGAAATATCAAGAAAAATAATTAGATCCTCTGGTTGAAGATTAAAGAAAAAAATATAGTAGAGGAAATGGTAGCTAATAATATAATAAATAATAATAATAATAATAATAGTAATAACGAAAAAGTGCGGTAGCTAATAATAACAATAATAATAGCAATTATAAACACAAACACGCACAAATAAGGGCATCACTACCAACGTCCATCATAAATTCCTTCCACACAAGCAAGACACTTTACTCCAAAACAATAAAAACAAATAAATAAAAAATATATACATTTTTTCACTCGCCATTCACTGTGCCGAGGCGTGAATGTATAACCCCTTCAGTACGAGTTTCCTCCTGGGGTGAAAAATGAGGGAAGAAAGGAGAGAACAGGGAGGAGGAGGAAACTAAGGGAGGAGGATAGGAGGAAGTAAAGGGAAGGAGGTTAGGGGCGACACACACACACACACACACACACACACACAGGAGAATTAGTATGGAAGAACAGGAAAATGAAAAAGAAGGGAAATGGAGACAGAAAAAGGACGGACGATGGAGGAGGAGGAGGAGGAGAAGGAGGAGGAGGAGGAGGAGGAGGGAGGAAGGAAGGATGGGGTGAAGCGAAAAGACGAAAATAGAATGAGATAGAGAAATGCGAGAGAGGGGAAATGTGAGAGAGGGGAGCAACACTGAGGAATATCAAAGGAGAGAGAGAGAGAGAGAGAGAGAGAGCTGTGTGTGTGTGTGTGTGTGTGTGTGTGTGTGTGTGTGTGTGTGTGTGTGTGAACTCTAGGATAACACGCTTGACTGAACCGCTGTCTGGAAAAACTTAAGACCAATCCCCCTTCGATTATATAATTACAATATACTACACTCACTTCCCTCAATACCCACCATCATTGCAGAAAAAAATATGATACAAAAAGATAATCACACACATTTAGATAAAGATAAAATATGGGACGTTGATACAGAAAAAGAAAAAAAAAAAAGCAAAAATAGACATAAATAGATATAACTCGCCAAATTGCCTTGCTCTCACTCACAACCTTCCATGACTTTTCCTACACAGTTACTTTTGGTTTTTTTTTCCTTTCTCTGAGTGCAAAAATTCACGTAACTGCCCAGAGAAGGAGACGATGTGGAGGGAGGCAGGGAGAGAGGGGAGGGAAGGAGAGAAGGAGGGGAGAGGAAAAAAAAGAGGAGGGAGAGAGAGAGAGAGAAATGGGGGGTAGGATGAGGGGAAGAAAAAGAGGGTGAGAGAGGGGTAAAGTGAGGGGAGAGGATGGGAATGATGAGGGGAGAGCGGGAGGGAGGAAAGAAGGAAAAGGATAAGGGGAAGGCAAGGAAGAAAATGGCTGGTAGGGAGGGAAAGAGAACAAAGGAAGAAGGTAGGAAAAGGCAGGTTAGGGGAGATAGGGAGAAAGTAATGGAGGGGGGGAGGGAAGGAGGAAGAGAGTAAGAATGGAGTGACCAAGAAAGAGGATGGAGAAAACAGAGAGTAGGAGGGAAGGAAGAAATTTCTAGGACAGGAAGCTATTGAAGAAAAGAAGGGAGAGGAGAGGAGGAGGAAGACAAGAGGGGAGGAGAGAAGAAGGATGAAGAAGGAAGAATTTAGGGCAAGAAGAAGAGGAAATGGAAGCAGGAAAGTAAGAAGGAAGGACACGCCGAGAGGGAAGGAAGGAAGGAAGGAAGGAAGGAAGGGTGTAAAATAAAGTAGAAGGCAAAAATAATGAAGCCACATAAAAAATAAGAAAAAACTCATGAAGAAACATATAAAAGAAAAAGAGGAAAAGGGGAAGTGTGAAAAAAAAACATGGGGAGGAAAAAGAAAACTGAAAAAACGAAAAAGAAAAACAGGAACAGGAGAGAGAGAGAGAGAGAGAGAGAGAGAGAGAGAAACTAGAGGCTGACGTTCTGTTCGCAACTGCATGTATTATTCAAGAGTAGCCAAGAGGAGGGAGGGTTTTGCCATTTCAGACAGGGGAAGGAAGAGGAGGAAGAGGAAGCGGAGGGAAGGGAGGAGGGAGGAAGGAAGAGGAGGAGGAAGAGGAAGCGGAGGAATGGGAGGGAGGGAGGAAGAGGAAGAGCAGGGAGGAGGGAAGAGAAGGGAAGGAACAAGGGACAAGATGCGTAGAAGAGGACGAGGTAGGGGAGGGGAGGGGAGGGGGGGAGAGGAAAAGGAGCGGGAGGGAAGGAGAAGAGGTGGGCCAAGATGTGAGAAGAAGTGTAGAGCGAGAAGGGGGGAGAGAGAAGGAGGAGGAGGAGGAAGAGGAAGGGAGGAGAGAGGGCGAGGAAGAGAAGGAGAGGGGAGAGCGGGGGGATAGGGAGAGAGGGAGAGAGAGTGACCAAGAGGAGAGAGGGTTTTGCCTATTTCAGACGGAAGGAAAAAGAAGGGGGGAGGGAGGGAATGAAAAAGGGAGGAAGTATGGTGGGAGGAAAGGAGAGGAGCTACGGAAGAGAGGAGGAAGAGGAAGGAGAGGAGGGAAGGAAAGGAGGTGTAGAAGGAAAGGAAGAGTACAATGACGGGAGGAGTAGAGAGATGGGGACGAGGAAGGAAACGAGGGAAACCTGGAAGGAAAGGACAGAGAGAAAGCTGGAAGGAAAGGACAGAGAGAAAGGTGGAAGGAAAGGAGGGAGGGTAGAAGGATGGATAAAGTAAGAGATGGAGGGAGAAGAAAGGAAGAGGAGGGAAGGAGGAAGTGTAAAATGCAGATGGAAAATCAAAGTAAAGGAGGAAGAGGAGGAGGAGGGGAGGGAAAGAAGAAGGAAAGGAGGCGCGGAGAAGGAGGAATAAAAAGTGAAGGAGGAAGAAAGGAAGGAAAGAGAGAGGAGGGAGAGGAGAAAGAACAGTAAAGCAAGGGAGTACATAAAAAATACATATTACAGGAGGAAGGAAGGAAAGGAGTATGGGGCACGAAGGAATAAAAAAAAAAAAGGAAATAGTATAAAAGGGGAGAGAGAGAGAGATAGGGAGAGAGAGAGAGAGAGAGAGAGAGAGAGAGAGAGAGAGAGAGAGAGAGAGAAATACAAATACATAAGAAACAAACAGGGGAAGGGAATATGAAGGAAAGAAGGGTACAGGAAGGGACGAAAAGAGGAGGATGAAGGAAGGAAGGAAGGAAGGAAGGAAACAAACATGAGAGAGAGGAGAGAGAGCAGAATACTGTACAAAAGAATACAAACTGAGTACAATAAACGGGAGGCCTATTGTCTTATTAACGATATTACTGTCTTGGGTAAAAGTGATTAGGCTAATGATCGAACCTACGTGGGTGAGGAGGAGGAGGAGGAGGAAACGAAGAGGGAGAAGGGAAGATTGAGAGAGGGAGAAAGAAGGAAAAAAAAAAAAGTGGAGATGATTATGAAATGTGGAAGAGGAAGGGAGGAAAGAAATGGAGGAAAGGAGGAAAATGTTAAGAGAGGAAGGAGTGAAGGAGGAGACAAAGAGGATGTGAAGTTCAGGAGATAGAGAGAGAGAGAGAGAGAGACAGAAGGAGAGAGAGAGAGAGAGAGAGAGAGAGAGACAGAGAGAGAGGGGGGAGGGAAATAGACGGAAGAATAATAGAGAAGAAAAATAAATAAGTAAATATAGAAAGGTGGAGAGCAAATTTAAAGCAAGAATAAGAAAAATTAGAGCAAGAATAAGGATAATTATAAATGAAGGGTATTAAAGGAAAGAATGGATAAATGAGGAAAATAAAAGACATGGAACGAAGCGAACGAGAAATGAGAAAAACAACTGATATATAGTGATGATGATAACAAGAGATGATGATGATGATGATGATGATGATGATGATAACAAGAGATGATGATGATGATGATGATGATGAGGAGGAGGAGGAGGAGGAGGAGGTGACTACTTAAGTACTTTGTAATTTGTGAAAAAAAAGAATCAGTCATGCAAAATCTCTCTCTCTCTGTCTGTCTCTCTCTCTCTCTCTGTCTCTCTCGTTACATTCAACTCTTATCATCTCCTCTATCTCTCTCTCTACCAGATATGCCTCCTCCTCCTCCACCCCTCCCCTCCCCCAGCAACAGCATCAGAACCAATGTGTGAATGAGAGAGAGAGAGAGAGAGAGAGAGAGAGAGAGAGAGAGAGAGAGAGAGAGAGGAGCTATTTTGGGTGTTTACACTGAGAAATATATAAATCACGTGTACCTTAACGTGGCAAAATCTTCGCACTTTTCCTGTTTATTTCACGCAGCTCAGTGACAGAATAAGACACTACTAGGCACGGATCTACACCCCCTTTTCCACAGCACTTCTTCGTGACTAGGACCTATTTTGGTGTTCGTCTACCTTTACCTGCCCAGTACCCATTAACCCCTTCAGCACGAGATTAATTTCCAAACCTGGATTAATTCACCTGTCGATATCAAAATTGAAACTAAGTATGATTTTCCCGTAGATTTACTGGCAATATGCGGGGTGGCATAGTGTGTGTGTGTGTGTGTGTATGTGTGTGAGAGAGAGAGAGAGAGAGAGAGAGAGAGAGACGGGAGACAGGAGAACGTTGAGGGATTTCAGGATTAGTCTGAATGCTAAACAGTAGTGGAGGCTTGTGGCGATTGTGGTTGTTGTGGTAGTGGTGGTGGCGATTGTGGTAGTTGTGGTTAGTGTGGTGGTTGTGGTAGTGGCGACTGGTAGTGGCGATTATGGTAGTCGTGGTTAATGTGGTTGTAGTAGTTGTGGTGATTATGTTATGGTTTTTGTAATGGTTGTGGTGATTGTAGTAGGTCACTGTGGTATGTTGTGGTTTTTGTAATGGCTGTGGTAGTTGTGGTAATTGTGGTAGGACATTGTGGTATATTCAGGTACTTGTAGTGGCGATTGGGGTAGTTGTGGTGATTGTGGTCGCTGTGGTAGTGGCGATTGTGGTAGTTGTGGTAGGGGATGGCTGGAGGAGGTAGTGGTAGTTGTGGTGGCTGGATTGCTGTAACGAGGAAATGTGATCATCGCGGGAATGACTGTGGTTGTGTGATAGTGGTCGTCATTGTGGTAGTGGTGGTAATGAATGGTGGTAGTTGTGGTAGTCTGGTTAAGTGGTGGTGGTGGTGGTAGGAGTGATGGAAGTGATGCTAGTGGAGATGGTGGTAGTTGTGGTAATGAATGGTGGTACGTTTGATGATGGTAATGGTGGTAGTTTTGGTGATGGTGGTAGGTGGTGGTGGTGGTGGTAAGGAATGATAGTAGTGGTAGTGGGCTGGAAAGTGGTGGCATATGGTAATGTTGGTAGCTATGGTGGTAACTGTGGTGAATGGTGGTAGCTGTAGTGGTAATGGTGATAGTAACAGTAGAATAGTTATCGATGGTATCGATGGTGGGAGAGTGGTTGATGGCGGTGATGGTAGTTGTGGTGACGATGGTGGTGGTGATAGTGGTAGCTGAGATGGTGATGGTGGTGAGTGGTAGTACAGGTAACTGTGGTAGTTGTGATGTCTGTGCTAAAACCATCAATACGTGTGTGTGTGTGTGTGTGTGTGTGTGTGTGTGTGTGTGTGTGTGTGTGTGTGTGTAACCACTTTCCCGGCGGTGAAGTACACATAAAGGGTCTAAGTGGCCGCTGTTCACTTTATCGCCCTCTTACCCACCTGATGAGTTGTGTGTGAGTGTGTGTGTGTGTGTGTGTGTGTGTGTGTGTGTGTGTGTGTGTGTGTGTGTGTGTGTGCACCGCTTATTTCACGTAGCTCTACCGCAAAAACAACACTACACCCTTTCCACAGCAGTTCTTCGTGACTAGCATCATATCCCAGCGTTAATCCACAGTTAAAACTCCGCATTCAAGATGGAGGGATGGCAAGTTTAGACCAGCTTAAAGTGAAAAGAGTATAGTATTACTGACGTTAGAGTTGATGTATGTTACCGTTTTTGTTGCTGTTGTTGTTTTTGCCTCGTGTGGTTAGGTAGTATTTAATTTTGTTGTCATTATTGATTTGTTGTTGTTACGGCAGCTGTGTTCCTAGTTCGTGTGGTGTTGTGATGTTTGTTATTGCTGTCAGGAATTGTGTTGTTATGTTCGTGGGTGATGTAGTGTTGTGACGTGTTTGCTTTCGCTGTTCAGGTATTTCTTTGGTATTGTTGTTATTTTTGTTGTTGCTGTTGTTGTTGTTGTGTTCGTGGGTGTGTGGTGTTGTGAGGGTGTGTAATGAATTCACTTAGTTCCGTTATAACATTTACGTCTCGTGTCAACGCCAAACTTTACATGTTTTTTCCCCCAGCGCGATGCCCGGTAAAAGAAATGTAGGTGATGAAAGACACACACACACACACACACCACGGTCTCTGGGTCTTTCTGCATCTTTTTTTTTAATCTCATTTCTTTCTTCTCTTTCATCGCCCTCTCCTTTATGCTGTTTCCCTCTTTCTCCATACTGATCATTTCCTCTCTCTCTCTCTCTCTCTAAAATACACACACACACACAATCATACACATTCCCCCTTGGCTCAGTCTTCCCATATTCATAGACAGAGGCAGAGGGGAGGAGAGGGGAAACCAATAATTTCTATCACTATTAATTTCTACTTGACCCTTAAGAACAATAACTTCTAACGATATTAACTTTTTCTTAACCTCCAGCAATTCTACTCAGCTTAAAGAAGGACCCTCTGGTCTAAGACGTTATGTACGATCCCCAACACTCCCTTCAGCATGTCTTCAGTTTATCTCAGGCACACCAAGACGATTGAATCAGCTCAGGAGACACTTAATTTCTTGAAGGAGGTACCTGAAGCATATATGGCACCGGTAATTATAACTACTAATATATCATGAAATTCTTATACACGAGGACCCATACAGCTTATACGGCAGGGCTCTTGCTAACTGCCGATGGTTGCGAGCCACTTGGCTCCTAAGGTTTTAGATTTACGAGCCAAATAAATTTTTAGTAGCCAAACTGACTACGAGCCGAAATATTTTACAGGCAATAAATATATTTATTTACACATTCTGATGATTAGAACCATATAATGAGGTTTTAAACATTCACAGTGGCGACAAAGAAAGACTTAATAATTGATCACAAAGTGCTTTTTTGTTCACTTAAGAGAGATTTACTTATTTTGTAGTTTACTGGGTTTTGAAGTGGATGTATTTTCTCCTCGCCAAAAGGCGACTTGTATGTAAAATTTGTCCGCCGAAGGGGAAAAATACTGGCATTTGCGAGCTGTGACTCGCCAAACAAGAGCCCTGTACGGTAACACTTTTTCCATTCCGGGTCATTTCAGTGGCATCGGTTTTTATCCTGACTATATTTATTCATTTCCTACTGCCACACCCACGCCCACACCAGCACACTGAGCCGTCCCTGTAACACTAAAGATACCTCTTCATGAGTTTCAAGGGCTACCGGTATTAAGGAACCGCCCTATATTTTGTCTTACTCGGAAAGCAGATATAAATTTATCTTTATCAACATTGCCCATCACGAAAACTAGGTCTTATGTTCGAGTCCAATTAACGAATCCGATTTCTTGTCCAATTAACGAAACCGATTTCTTACATCATATAATGTCGTGTGTGTGTGTGTGTGTGTGTGTGTGTGTGTGTGTAAAATGGTAAATATGGCGAGGTGGGGTTAGTGGTGGCGGTGGGGCTTCAATTCACCTGACGTGTGTGTAATTGGATAAATGCTGCCAACACGGGTATAAATGTCAGTTCGGCTCGTCACCAGTCAGCATATATGTAAATAAATATCACCAACCCAGTCCCCATCTCTCTCTCTCTCTCTCTCTAATTCCCCGTCCCCCATCATCCCTCTCCTCTCTTTTCCCATTTCTCTGACCCCCCCCCCTCAATCCACCATCATCCCTCTCATCTCTCTCCCCTCCCCCATCACCATCTCTCTTCCCCCATTCGCTCTCTGACCCATCATCCCTCTCCTCTCTTTCTCCATTTCTCTGACTCCCCCCCTCTCAATCCACCATCATCCCTCCCATCTCTCTCCCCTCCCCCATCACCATCTCTCTTCCCCCATCCTCTCTGACCCATCCTCCCCTCTCCTTTGGCACCTCATTCCCTTCTTCCCCTTTCTGGCCCTCCCAATTACACACCCAGTTTCTTCCCCCCTCCTATTTTTTTTTTTTTTTTTTTTTTTTTTTCATATTTGCCCCTCCCCCACAAAAAATAGTAAATATTGCCATACCCCTATCTCGTCTCCCTTCTCCCCCATCGATCCCCCTACCATACTTTCCCCCATTTTATTTCTTTAATCGAACCTCACCCGCCCCCTTTGCCACATACTCAGTTTCATCCTAATTATACCTAAAACACTACTTTTATTTTTTTGTCCCTTTCTCTACCCCCTTCGCCCTAACCTCCATCCCTTACCTACGTTCGCACTCTATTAACTTTTTTTTTTTACTTGCTCCTCTGCCTCCCCCCCCCCCCAGGCCCTTCCAATTTCCCCCCACCCCTCCAACTTTCCCCACCTCGACCCATCTACTGTCGTTTCATTTTCGTTATATAAAAATGAGCGATGTTTTGTATATTTATCTCTATATATACGGTATGTTGATATAAACGCCCCCTCCTCTGACCCCAATCCCACCCCCATCCCAATCCCTCAATCCGATTCCCAATCCCCTAATCCGAACCCCTATCCTACCCCCAATCCGGTCCCCTCCCGATCCAACCTCCTCCATATCCCCAATCCGACCCCCTCCCTATCCCCAATCCGACCCCCTCCCTATCCCCAATGCGGCCCCCTCCCTATCCCCAATGCGGCCCCTCTTTTAACCCCTAGTCCGACCCCCTCCCAATCCAATCACTACCCCAAACCCCACTCCGACCTCCTCTCAACCCCTATTCCAACCCCCTCCCAAACCCCAATCCAACCCTTCCCACCTCCCCCCTGTACCCCACCCCCCTACCCACACACCTAGCCTCACCCTCGCTGCATATGAAAGGCATAATTTTTTCTGCTACATTTCCCCATCATTTTCAACATATACAGTGGTTATGTGGACGGGGAAATGCGAGAGGTGTTTGTTGTCGAATTCGGTATGTGATTATGGCAGGGAAAAAATACAATGCTGGATTTATGTGGGTGTGAATGTTGATGGAGACTCTGTAATGTTGATGTGTTGATGTTTACTCATTTCTTGGCCACAATAATATGGTGGTTTATTTTCATACAGCGAGATACGATGTGACTAATTTGTGTGTGTGTGTGTGTGTGTGTGTGTGTGTGTGTGTGTGTGTGTGTGTGTGTGTGTGTGTGTGTGTGTGTGTGTGTGTGTGTGTGTGTGTGTGTGTGTGTGTGTGTGTGTGTGTGTGTGTGTGTGTGTGTGCGTGCGTGCGTGCGTGCGTGCGTGCGTGCGTGCGTGCGTGCGTGCGTGCGTGCGTGCGTGCGTGCGTGCGTGCGTGCGTGCGTGCGTGCGTGCGTGCGTGCGTGCGTGCGTTTGCGCGCGCGCTGGCAGTCAGCACGAAGGCGTTTTATTATTATTATTATTATTATTATATTCTTGTTAATTTGAGAAACTTTTATTCAGCTATGGGTAAACTAATCGAAATGGATAATTTAATAAAACCTTCACTAACCCCTTTATTAAAAAACACCTCTAAATAAAAGCAATAAATAAAAGAAATAAAGCCAAACACCCTGTCATCGTAGTCTAAATTACCAACCACCTCCACCCTGCCTTCCCTTAAATTACCAACCACCTCCACCCTGCCTTCCCTTAAATTACCAACCACCTCCACCCTGCCTTCCCTTAAATTACCAACCACCTCCACCCTGCCTTCCCTTAAATTACCAACCACCTCCACCCTGCCTTCCCTTAAATTACCAACCACCTCCACCCTGCCTTCCCTTAAATTACCAACCACCTCCACCCTGCCTTCCCTTAAATTACCAACCACCTCCACCCTGCCTTCCCTTAAATTACCAACCACCTCCACCCTGCCTTCCCTTAAATTACCAACCACCTCCACCCTGCCTTCCCTTCATCCCTAACAGATGCACCGCTATTAATCTTACTTATACCACCCTCCTGACTCCACTTTCCCCCATGAAGACGCGACGCTCGCCCATAATCTTGTTCATCTTCCACCCCACTGCATCCATTCCCCCCCAGGCAGACGCCACAACTGAAGTCTCTCTCTCTCTCTCTCTCTCTCTCTCTCTCTCTCTCTCTCTCTCTCTCTCAAATCCTGCCCAACTCCATTCCCCCTCAAGGTAAACGCCACGGACTCCAGATTTTTTTTTTTTTTTTTTTTTTTTTTTTTTTAATATATACTTTTTCTTTGACATGAATTTTGCGTATATCATTTCAAACACGATTGTATTTCGATACCATTAATCAGTAACATACAGCAAAATATTAAACTGCAATATCGAATATAAGTCGCCAAGGAAGAGGCTCAAAGAAATGTATGTTTGTGAGAAAGTGACAATTTCTTTACCTATGGCCCACAGACTCCACTTCCCCCCAGGTAGACGCCACAGCTGCCTTTGTTTACTCACACTCCAGCGACTCCATTTCCCCCGTCGCTGCACTCGAATCATCAGCGGGGGAGGAGAGGGGGAGGTGAGGGGGAGGAACTACCTAATTCCCCCCCCAAAAGCCAAGCCAAGCCACAATTATCAGCCAATCGCAGAAGTAAGGCGAGCTCATTCTCCGCGCCCCCCGAATCTGAATAGCCAATCGGAGGCTCCCCAACGCTCCTTAACAACGCCATAATAACGCCGGAACACAGGTATAATCTCACCTGCCTTACCTCGGAATGCACTTAGAGGAAAACCTGGCTCCAGCTCTAATCGCCCCCCTCTATCATGGGTGGCAGAGGGAAAGCGGAGAGAGAATTATAAACCTTCACAATTAAATAAAGATAAACTGATAAATAAAATAAATAACATTCCAACCATATCTTAATAGCCCCGACTTAGTATCCATAAACTATCTATGAAAGTTCTATAAAGTTCCTAAGAAAACTAAGAAATTCATATAGCTTCTAAGAAAACTCGTGGGAATTTTAAAAGACCCTAAGCCGGTATATATAAAACATCTTAAGAAAACTCAAGGAATTCCAGGTCATTATTATATTGTCACTCTTAGTTATTAAAATTACCGCAGTCTTAAAGGTAACTGCCTGAAGCCATTGTATAAAAAAAAAAAATATCTCAAAGACTGGGAAACTTTCTGTACTCTTTCCTTTGTTCAGCAATAATAATAATAATAATGAATTTCCTCTGGTCACTAAAATTATTTATTATTCATTTATCTATTTATTTATTTACGGTAACAAAAACTATATTAAAAAAAAAACTTGCACTCTCCTTTCTTTGTCTTTCCTGCGACATAAAACACACGATAATTTTTTTTCTCTCGTCACTAATTATTATTATTATTATTATTATTACAATTAACTCCACTACTGCTGCTGCTACACTACTACTACTACTATTCTTGAACGACACGACACACATCTTTCTTCTCAAAATATATCACAGTTACGACACAAATTTGATTGTAAGTTCGTCTGTGTATATACGGAAACCATGTACTGTGAAAATATTGGATGCGGTGTTTTGGCGAAATGCATAATCAGGTGTCACACGCAAACCACATCACCGGAAATATATGTGGGAGGCGTCGATGGATGGGTGGTTAGGACGTGTAGATTGATGGGTGAGTGGGTGGGGCGATGGGGGGTTGAAAAGGGTGGATGGATGGATAAGTGGAGGGCTGAAATGGATGGATAGATGGGTGGAGAGTTTTGAAGGAAGGCTGGATGGATGGATGGGTGGAGAGTTTTGAAGGAAGGAAGGAAGGACGGATGGATGGATGAATGGACGGATGGATGATTAGACGGATGGATGGAAGTATATGTGAACGGGTGGAGGGTTTGTTGGATGGATGGAAAAACTGACAAGTAAATGAATGACTGGATGGATAGACAAATGGATGGTGGTTTTTATGGATGGCTTACAGAACGTTATGATGGATGGATGGTTAATATGGATGGTTATAATACTCACACTCATGAATGCATATAGTGCCCAATATTGTATCCTATTCAAATTTACCACATTTTTACCTTCATTTACAGGGTTCCAATCCTTACCTTTTCCATCCATTCTCATTACCTCCTCTCTCATTTCTCTCTCTCTCTCTCTCTCTCTCTCTCTCTCTCTCAACACCTGTAACATAACACCACCTTCACCCCACACTCAACTTACACACCTTGATGATACTAAAACTTTCTCACCTGGACGTCTACCTGGAGGGAAAATACAGATAAAGCCTCGTCTGCTAATTGACTAGGCAGGTGAGAAAAGGTGTTCCGTGCTTTATTATTCGTGTTATATTATTCAGGAACCTTCAGTTTTGTGGTTGTCTTCAATTACTGGGAGCTGGATTGGCTTTTTTTTTCGGTTTTTAAGAGAGAGAGAGAGAGAGAGAGAGAGAGAGAGAGAGAGAGAATAATTTATAGAGGAAAGGAAGAGAGAATAAAAGTAAATAAGTGAGGTCACAGGATGATATCGTTGGTTTGAGAAATATTTTACTGCTCTCTCTCTCTCTCTCTCTCTCTCTCTCTCTCTCTCTTCCTTTGTCTTCTCTCTCATCTCCTTCCCTCGTAAACAATTGTATTATCAGGAAGCCACTTTTGTCTCCCTTCTCTCTCTCTTTTTTCTCTCTCTTTCATCCCCTCGCCTCAGTTTCTCTCTTATTTTCTGTTTCTTCCCCTCGTCTCTCTTTTCCTCTCATTCCCTCTTGTTTCTTATTCCCTGCCCAGTTAATCCTCTCTCTCTCTCTCTCTCTCAACGTAGTATATTATTTCTTACCCTTTACTTTCAAATCATCTTTTCATTTTTATCTTCCTGTTTACACTACCGTCATCGTGGTTAACTTTCTGTATTTTTTTCCTTTATTTTCATTCTTTTAAATATTTTTTCCTATTTTCCTCCCCAGTCATTGGTCTTTGTTTCATTCTCCCATTCGCTGAGTTTTAGTGCTACTCTCATTTCTCTTCGCATTGTTCGCATCTCTCTCTCACTCTCTCTCTCTCTCTCTCACACACACACTCCCAATATTTCCGCTCACCTTTCCATCGTCATTTTTTCCCCACTAGTCACATTCACAGTAAACTTCCCTATCATCATCATCTTCCCCTCACTTTCACAATCATTATCACACTCACGTTACTTCCGCGCCATCTTCTTCAGTTTTACCTTCCCTTCATTTTCTCCTTCATCACTATCCTCATCTTTTCCTCATACCAATTTCCCCTCATTTCAAGTTCCTCATATCCCCTTTTCTTCCTCCTAATCATTATCCTTATCATCACTTTCCTCAACCAACATCCCCTCATTTCCTTCACCTTCCCATTCTCTTCCCCATCATCATTTTCCTCATAACCAAAATCCCCTCATTTTCATCACCTTCCCCACCGTTACCTTTCCCTCCTCACTTTCCCCTCACCTTCCCCTCGGGTGCGGACAGCGAAGTACCCCTCACCACACACCAAACTTCAGCTGAATTACAAACAAGGGGAGAGACCAACACTACCACAACAACTACAACTACAACAACAAACACAACTATATCAACATAACAAACAAAATACACACGCGCATCACTACCACAATTTACACTATACAACAAAACAAAAACAGAATAACGGTACAACATTATCAGTGCCACAACAACACCTACACCACTACAAACACACCATTACCACAACTTTGATAACACCACTACCACACCAAAGATATCTACACTACCACAACAACAAACAACAACGACATATCTAGCGCAAAGTGACCCGAGGCCACAACAACACGCCCGCGCCGGTTGAATTGGGGTCAAAGTCACTTAGGGTGAAAAGAAATTAGGTTAAATGAAGTTTTGTAAGTTGATAATACCACTGTTACCAAAAGAAATAGGAGTTTCTGAGATTAAAAACTTTAAAATCTGACCGACCTTGAGTTTGTCTTTTCAAGGTCATTCAAGGTCACATCTTATGGTGCCAACAGTCTCCATATACGGCTTTCAAATAGTGATTAACAGTAACCATGTGCCTCGTTATCAACGTTTGGCTGATTTATGCAGTCAAAATGTGCGACCTTGACTTTGACCTTTCAGAGTCAACCAAGGTCATATGTAATGGTGCCAAAAGAATCCCTATATAAGACTTCCTATTAGTGATTAAGAGTAACCATGTGTCTGTCTCTCACCGTCTGCCTCCTATGGCACTTTGAAAAAATGCTCCCTATCTTTATCACCGGGTCTCCCAGTACTGGCCCCCCTCTCACACCCATACCCCAGGTGGATTTTCACCACAATCGATTCGCTTCCTCAGTTTCAGATACCCAACACCTGTGCAAAGTGTGAAGATCATCCATTCATTGGTTCAAGAGATAATCGATGCACAGACACAAAAATATAAAAAATAAATTAAAGGCCGACGATCACATACACCCCACTGAACAACAAATACTACACCATCACCACAAAAATACAGCAAAAAATACAACACACCTACAACAATACAGCTACCCCCTAAAAATCCAACCTCCTGGCCCTCATCCAATGTTTTACTGCGATATCGGGAGCGTAGGGGACCGAGGATAGGCTTGGGACAGAGAGAATTAAAAAAAATATCTATCTAGGTAGCTGCCTCTCCTAATTATCCTTTGCATTTAGACACTAACTATTCATCTATCTACCATTCTATTAAATGTTCATCTATCCAGCCATCCACTTATATTTTATCTACCTATTAATCTATCTAGGTAGCTATCAATCTAATTATTCATCTGCATATATCCAGTTACCCATCTATCAAACTATAAAAGGTCCATCTATCTATCTATCTATCCGCCCATCTTTATACCTGTCTACTTATCTACCTATCCATCTATCTTTGTACTTATCTATCTAATTATACATCCGCATTTACAAATTTACCTACCTACCTACCAATCCATCTATCCACCCATACGCTTATCTATTCTATCTATCTATCCATTTATCTATCGCTTTATCTACCAACTGTCAGACCACTAATCCAAGAGTTCGTCTATTGGCACGCAAGAACACTTCATTGAGAGAGAGAGAGAGAGAGAGAGAGAGAGAGAGAGAGAGAGAGAGAGAATTTTGCAGAGTAATGACTACTTCCGGTTTGAGGGATGGGTGGGGGGGTTATAGGAGAGGGGAAAGTAAGAGTACGGGTGTGAGAGAGAGAGAGAGAGAGAGAGAGAGAGAGAGAGAGAGAGAGAGAGGTGACGGGAGGAGGATAAGGGATAGTGGATGGGAAGAAAGAAGAGGAAGGATGGGAAGAAGAGAAAGGAAAAAGAGAAGAGGAAGGGTAAAAAAGGAATGTGAGAAAGGTAGTGACACCCGCTCCTGCTTTGCGTGCGCGGGTGTAATAACGCAAAATACCGATCTCTAGTAATATTAACAATAAACCCCCACATTTGCTCCACAAACCCATGCCAAAAAATGTTGTTATTTTCCACATTAAGGGGTAGAGATGGAGACACGCTTATTAACACCACTGGTATATATTTGCACCGGGGTTATATACACGCATTTACCCGCACACACATACACGGACACGTACACACATACATACAGAGAGAGAGAGAGAGAGTGAATAAGTATGAGGAAGGTTATAAGCACCCTAAGTGAGTGTGACAGTGAGAAAATAAAGCCAGTTAGAGAAAGTGAGATAGTGAGAGAATGAGAAAGCTAGTTCCCACGTTAAACACAAAGGTAGTTAGATGAGAAGTGGATGTAACAGGAAGGAGAGGGATTAAATATGCATGCTAGGGGGGGGGGGGATGACTATGCGTTGTACTCCATAGGATTTTGCGTTCTCTGAAGGGAAGGGGAAGGGAGGGGAGGGGAAGGGGAAAGAGAGGGAGAGAAGAGGGAAGAGGGGAAGGGAAGCTGAGGGAGAGAAAAGCTGGGGAGGTGGATAGGAAGTTGATGGCGTGGGATAGGGATGAAAGAGGGGGAGAAAGGGAAAGATGGGAGAGAAAGGGGAAGGGAGGGAAGAGGGAATAAGTGGATTGAGGTTAGACAGGGAGAGAGTTAACGGAGAGGGATAGAGGATGGGGGAGAAGGGGAAGACGGGGGAAGAGAGGGGGGGGATGCTGAAGACGACTGGGAGGAATGGTAAGAGATGAGGAAAGGGGAATTGGGGAGAGGAGAGGTGAGATGGAGAGAGAATCAGTGATGAGGGAGACTGATGAAGGAGAGAGGAAGAAGGGGAGAGGGGGTGAATGATGGAAGGGGTGATGTGGGACAGAGAGAGAGAGAGAGAGAGAGAGAATGCTAATGAGGGCAGTTCCATAATTACCGTAACTAACCCAGGTAATGAAATACACTCAACACCTGATGCTTTTTATACACCTTCAGCCCGAGGACTTCATGTGTATTTTTATCCTTACAACTTCCCCCCCAAAAAAAAAAAATGAATAAACAGATAAGTGATGATATTTTCTGAATTAAAAACCAAAAAAGAGTTGGAGGATGAAAATATATAGCTGATAAATTCATGAATAATATTTGGTTTAAAATGGGAATCTCTCTCTCTCTCTCTCTCTCTCTCTCTCTCTCTCTCTCACACACACACACACACACACACACCATCAGCAAAAACTGGGTGTAAACTTTTGGTGGCTGTCACTCTGTCTGTAACCGAGTCCAACCCGGCATACGTTTTCTCCCCCCCTCCCCCCGGATGCCACGCGGGAAGGGGGGAGAAGAGGGAGGGAGGGAGGGAGGGAAACAAAAAAGAGGGGAGGGAGGGAAGCAAAAAAGAGGGGAGGGAGGGAAGCAAAAAAGAGGGCAGGGAGAAGGGGGAGAGAATAGAGGGGAGAGGAGAGGGAGATTGTGGAGGGGAGGAAGGGGGAAGATTACGGTGAGTGAAAAGTGGAGGGAAAGAGGGGGTGGTGAGGGAAAGGGAGACTGGAAGGAAGGAAGAAGGTAGAATAGGGAGGAAGGGAGGGGTGAGGAAGAGAAGAGGAGTGGAGACTGAGGGAGGGGAAGAGAAGAGAGGAAGGAGAGAGAGAAAGAGAGGAATTCTGGGGAGGGGAGGGGAGGAGAAAGGCGGTACAGGGAGAGGAAGGGAGGGAGGGAGAAGAGAGGAAGGGAACAAATGGAAGGAGAAGCGAAGGGAACGGAAAAGAGGGAGGAAACAGAGTAGAGACAGGGAGGGAAGGGGGAAGAAAGAGGGAGCAAACGAGAGAGGGGGAAAAAGTGGAAGGCGGAGGTTGAGTAGAGGGTAGGGTAGGGCGAGGGGAAGTGCAGAGTGAGGGAGGCATGTAGGATGAAGGGAAGTGCAGAGCGAAGGAGGCACGTAGGATGAGGGGAACGATAAGTAGGGTTAGGTACAAGAAAAGCAGAAGAGGGGAGGGGATAGGAAAGGGGAAGATAGGAGTGGGGGGACGGGTAGGGGATGTGAGGGTCAAGATGAGGGGACGAAAACATTATAGCATATGTACTAAGGGGAGAGGATGAGGGAAAGAGGGGGAGAGGATGAGGGGAAGAGGGGGAGAGGATGAGGGGAAGAGGATGAGGGGAAGAGGGGGAGCAGATGAGGGGAAGAGGGGGAGAGGATGAGGGGAAGTAGGGACGAGGATGAAGGGACGAAGGGAAGAGGGAGAGTGTAAAGGCAAAGAGGAAAAGCAGATTTAAAGGAAGTCTGGATGAGGGGAAAGAGGGAGGGAAGGGGTACACAAAGTAAGGGGAGGGGAAAGTGAGGGGAAAGACTGGGAGGGTTAGAGGTGAGGGCAAGAAGGGGCTAAGTAGGATGAGGAGACGATACAGTGAGGGGAGAGGGAGTAGGAAAGGGGGGAGTGAGTGAGGGGAAATGGGGGAGGATGAGGATGAGGGCAGCAGTCAGCACGTCCCAGCCACTTGTCACCTCACCTCCCCTCCTCACTGCCAGAGTCCTTTTCCCCTCAGTTACCCGCTGGATGCCGTGAGAGGAAGTTGTCGACCCCGCTCCTCCCGACCGACCTCACTGGAACGCGCTACGGGAACGATTCGGGAACTTCAACTCTCTTTAGGAATTCACGCGGACTCAGGAACACTAATACGAAAAATATTACATACAGTAACTCTTATATCTAATCCTGAAACACAGAATATTTTAAGCTTTGTCGAAATAAGCGAGGAAATTAACCCAAAAACTTTCCTTCAGATCAGCTTGCTATTAATGAGAAAAAGATGCTAATACGGCATAAATAAAACCAACCTTCAGCCAGGACAGTGAGCGATACTTTACGAAGCACAATTAATTTCCCGAGTCGCCCGGGGGTTAAGGAAAAAGACGAAAACAAGAGAGACACTGCGCGCCATAAGACAGTGTGAATGGGATCAGCTGTTATTTGTTTACGATGCCCCACGTGTGTGTCGCCCCGATCAGCTGATGCGATGTAAACAAAAGAACTTGGGGGGTGTCGCTGCAAAAATGGACAGACGACGACACTAAGAAGACTACGACGATGAAGAAAAGGCTGATATTTTAAAACGACTACGAAGGCGATGGAGAAAAGGATGGTATTTTAAAACAACAAAGATGAAGGTGAAGAAAAGGATGACTTAAGACAGCTGAGATGAAGATGGAGAAGAGGATGATATTTTAAAACAACTACGACGACGATGGAGAAAAGGGTAATACATTAAGACCAAGACGACTATAGTGAGAAAGACGAAGACGACGATGAAGAAAGGGGTCACATTTTAAAACGACATGAAGACAATGCTGAAAGGGATGGGATTTTGAGCAGCTGGGGAGGAACAAACAGAGGAAGAAAGAAGGGTTACTGATGGATGCTGTGGGTGAATTAAATAAAACTGAGAAGGAAGGGGGAAGATAAAAAAAACGGACTGAAGTTAAAGGACAATAGAAAGAAAGATAAGAACAAGAAGAAAAGGGAGAAATGAGAAAATAATCACAATATTAGGGAAAAAGGAATAAGGGGGAAAAAGGAAAACTGGGAGCAATGAACCCTCACCAAGAAAAAAAGGAGACTGCTTAATATATGGCACAATAAAATCAAAGAATAAAAACAAGAAATTACTAGGAAAACAAGACGATAAGAAGACGGTAGATAATTACAAAAGGAAAATATAGAAAAACACTAGGAAAAGAAGACGATAAGACAATCCTTAACTACAAAAAATACCACGTTAACTAGAAAAAAAAAAAAATAACCACCTAAATCCATGCATACAGAACTGAAAACTGAAACTAATCGATAGAAAAAATCACATTCCATCCAAATATATGACAAAAAATAACGAAAAAAAATCATAATCCATACATACGAAGGACAAAAAATAATTAAGAAAAAATCACAAACCATACATACGAAAGACAAAAAATAAAATACAATAAAAATCATAATCATCACATATAAAGGACCAAAAATCAAAAAATAAAAATACAATATACTCAAAATTGAACTCAACTATGACCTCAAAACCCAGGCACTAACTGCATAGATAACGATGGCCGGAAAATTGCCCAACGCTTCAGTGATATTGGGCGGTAATATTTTTCGCCTGGACGTTAATATTTTTCGCCTCTACTCTTTAAAAACTTCAAAACTCGGGTACTGAAAAAAGATATACCCAAAATAGAGACAAATATAACCCCGAATTACCCTACAAACTCTACAACAGTAACTTCAAAATTCAGGGACTCAAAAAATATATATATATATATATATATATACACCCACAATACCTTAGAAATTTTTAGGTGACAGGAAACAGACAAAAAAAAAAATAGCCTACTCGAAATACCCTACAAAGTTTTAGGTGACAGAAAAAAACCTTGAAACACCTGCAAAAAATTTTCAGGTGGGCATAATGAAACCTCCAACAATTTGAAGTTAAAGAGAAAAAAAAAGAAAAAAACACTTGGGAATAATTTGACACAGACTCCAAACGCCAGATCATAGACTCCCCAAACTCCTCCAAGAATCTGTGACTGAAAAATAAACCCAGAAAAAAAAAAAAAAACAGAAAACAGAAAAAACTTTGTGTGGTCTCAGTGACTTTGAAAAAAAAAAAAATTGTGCAAGTTACTGAAAAAAAAAAAAAAAAAAAAAAAAAAAAAAAAAACAGACTAGGAAAAAAGCTCGACAGACTCCAGATATAGCGTAAAAAAAAAAAAATCTTTCAAAACTCGGGGACTGCAAAATATTTAAAATTATCCCACGAAAATTTTGGGATGATCATAATGTGACCTCCAAAAGTTGAAAGTTAATGTGAAAAGAAAATATAAAGACGCCAAAGACTCCTCAAAATTCTCTCAAGGCGTTTAGGGAGATGATGGAAAGATCTTAAGACATGTAAAATGATAACAGGAAGATGTTAAGACATTTGGGAAGGTTATAGGAAGAGCTTAAGACATTTGGAAAGATTATGGGCAGATCTTAAGACATTTGGGAATAAATCTTAAGACATTTGGAAAGGTTATGGGAAGATCTTAAGACAGAATGATTATAGGAAGATCTTGAAGGCATTTAGAAAGATGACAGAAAGATCGAGGCAGATACCGAGATTCCAGCGACCAAGACATCCCACTGACCTTCCAAGTAATACTCCAAGTTCTTAAGCCATCCAGTGAAATCAAACCATCCATCAAGATTTCCTCCGGGCAACTTCAGCATCTTTTCCCCCAACTTCGCATCCTTCCAAGACGCGACAGACAACTTCTAAGACGAGGCAGTTCTGTGTCATTCCAACGAGGTTTTGTGGCTTCATGAAGATTTAAGATGCTTGTCTACTGATCTTACAGCCTCTTTACAGCCTCCTCAAGTTCCAAAACCATCCAGTAAGATACAACATCCTTCCAGATACCCAGGCAAAGAACAGAGACCATCCTTCCAGAATTCCAGGCAAAGAACAGCGACTATCCTTCCAGATATCCAGGCAAAGAGCAGCGACCATCTTTCCCGATATCCAGACAAAGAACAGCAATCATCCTTCCAGAACTCCAGGCAAAGAACAGCGACAGTCCTTCCGGAATTCCAGGCAAGAACAGCGACCATCCTTCCAGAATTCCAGGCAAGAACAGCGTCTTTTCCTCCGCCCTGAACTCTGCAATTTTCCAAGAGATGATCGGCAGTATCTTCAGGTGGATTTTTTACGTCTTCTGAGAAATTAAGACGCTTGTCTACTGATCCTACAACCTCAACTTACATCAACTCTTCCTCTCAACATCATCTTCCAAGGCTTCCGGCAACCTCATCTTGCATCAATTCTTCCTCTCAACATCCTCCTCCAAGGTTACCAGCAACATAACAAGGCAACAGAAGCTTGAAAGATTGAACATATTATTTAAAACTCTCCAAAACAGCTGCATCTTCAATCTTACCTTTTTATTTCATCACAATATAGATAAGAAACGGCTACACCTCCAGTCTCACCTCCTCAAGATATAGATAAGAAACACCTACATCTCCAATCTTATCTCCTTATTTCCTCAATATACAGATAATAAACAGCTGCAACTCGTCTCAACTCCTCAATATAAAGATAAGAAACAGCTGCATCTCCAGTCTCAACTCCTGAAGACATAGATAAGAGAAAGCTAAATCTCCGGTCATATCTCCTATAATCATATTGGGGAAGGAAATTACGTATAGAGTGACCTTCCAGCACCGTATCACATTCCAGATTAAACAAGGGATTCCAGTACCACATCTATACAATTTCAATATATTCCAGACCTCAAGATGAAGAGGGATATCCAGTTTCCAGCCACAAATAAGGCTTCCAGGTTTCAGTGTGTGGGTTTGTGAGGGTTTGTTAATTCCCTCAAGATCATAAAAGCTACAAATCTTAAGAGCTTCAATTATCATCCAAGAAAATTCATAAGCTTATCCAGGAAAATATACAAGCTTTACATAACATCCAGGAAAATATATAAGCTTTAAATATTATCCAGGAAAATACCCAATCTTTAAATATTATCCAGGAATATAAATAAGCTTTAAATATCATCCTAGAAAACACACAAGCCTTAAATATCAACCAAGCAAATACACAAACTTTCAATATTTTCATCCGGGAAAATACAAACTTTAAATATCCCTAGGAAAATACACATGACTCTTCCTGCGAGTCCTTCAATATCTGAGTCGTCATAAGAAGTCAAGTTTTATTTGCCTATATTTTCACCCTAAAGAAGCCTTCCCCTAAATCCAAATCACGTTCCATAGCACCTTAGAAGGGAGACTTTGACAGTGCCAATATATTCCAGGCTCCATCGACACGCAGGAATTCAATCACCACCTTCTAAGACATCTAAACTCAATCATCGCCTTCTAAGATATCTACGCATTTTTTTCCCCATAAAGGGTTCTATTGCTACTCTTCCTGCCACCCTTTCTGTAGCTATTCTTACAATCTTCTCTCAAGCTAGTCAGGATATATCTATCAAGTCAGCCTTCTTACATCTACTCATTCCTCAAGTCAATTTTCTAAGTCTACCAGGCATTCTTAGACCCTTTCAAGTCAGTCATTCTAAGGTCCATTATTCCTGTCATCCTTCCTTCATTTTATAATTCAGTCTAGTCTTTCTCGAAGCCACTGTTTATTTTTTCTTCTGTCAATCGCTCTTGGATCTATTTTTCAGTCAATCCACTAATCACTGCTGGATCAACTTTTCAGTCAATCCACCAATCACTCTAGGATCCATTTTTGTCATTCTTCAGTTCATTTTCCTAGTCAACCAGTCATTCTTGAACTCATCTTTTTAGTTATCCTCAGATCACTTTCTAAATCCGTCATTACATTCAGTATAAAAAGATATTTTCTAAGTTAACTTCTATATTATCCTCAGAGTTACCTATCCAATCGTCCTTCTATCATCCAATAAAAGAAGCCAGTTGTCCATCTATTCTAGCAGATCTTCATAATCTAGCTACCTCTGTTTTCAACTTTTCATTGTTCAAGCCATCCCCTAAACTCAGCCATTCTTCTAAGACATCTAATAAGCCACATCTCCCTCATGCCTTCAACCCAAGACACCCTCTAAACCACCAAAAAACCAAAGCCAGTTTACTTTCCTAGTCATTTTCCATCCATCCTTCAAACTGTTCTTCCATCCATTCTTCTATCCCACTATTATCGTCCTGTATAAATCTTCAACCAGCTATCCTTCAAAGCGTCCTTCCATCCATCCTTCCACCCCACAATCCTCGCCTTGTACAATTCTTCAACCAAGTTATCTTCCAGTTCACTCATACACACTCAACCAACATTTCACTGCATCTATCCAGCAGTTCCTCAAGCGGCTCTTCCAGTTTCCAGCCAACCTTCCATACGGCCTGCCTGGAAAACAACTGCTATCCTCATCACTCCAAGACATTTTTTTCATTCCTATAAGCTCAAGTTAACTATCATTCAAGCCCCAATTCCAGCTATCCTTCAAACTGCTCTTCCAGTTTGTTCTTAATAATCTTTCTAGAAATTATCTCGCCTGGAAAATATCCCCTACCATTCTCGTCAAAACACACCATATTTTTCTGGCTATTTTTCCAGCCACCCTTCCAGTCCTCGTTCCATAACTTCTCCCTGGAAAGTAATTCGTCTGAAAAATATCTATTGCCTTTCCCGTCAATTCACGCTCTTTTAAATCCTTCAAGTCAAACTTAACCCTTTTTTTTCAAGCCATCCCACGCATCACCCTTCCAGCTGCCCTTCCATACGATCAGACTGGAAAAAATATATATCTCCTGGAAAATTTTCTCTCGGAATTTTCGTTTAAGTCCAAGCTATATCTTCAGCCACCCATCGCACAATTCTTACAGTCCTCCTTCCATATCATATGCCTGGAAACATATCTCGTCTGGAAAAGCAACCCCTGGAATTTCACTCAACCCCAGTCAACCCAAGTCCTTTAAGTCCAAGCTAAGTTTCTTCAAGTCGTCATCCTGCTCGTCACTCAAGTCGTCTAGTCGTCCTTCCATACCACCTTGCAAGAAAACGCCTCTTCTCGAAAATACCTATTGCAACCCTCGTCAACTCAAGCCGAAAATTTCAAGTTACATCTGCAGTTAAAATTATCACAGTCACATTTGCTCCCATCATCCCAATCGTACTTGTCTGAAAAAAAAAAAAAATCGCAGGAAAACGTACCTTAATTCTCAACACAAGCCCACATTTCTCGAGACATATTTCTAACCTCCCATCCATACTGTCTGCCTGGAATATACCTCGTCTGGAAAATATATCTACTGCCCTAAGACCGCCCAAGCCCAAGCCACTTTTATACCAGTCTACTGCCCAATTTTAAGCCCAAGCCACCCCTACTTCAATCTTCCAGCCACTCACCCTTCCATCCAGCCACCCTTTCCATACGATCTAACTGGAAATAAGGGGAGGGAACTAGAAGAGGAAGAAGACGACCACCCCCCCAAGATGCCTCCCTTATCCTTCACGCTCCTTCTGGCTCTCCTGCTACCAGGTAAAGTGAGATGGCTTTATTTTCTCGTTTCCTCACTCTTGGTCTTCCGCAGGTGAGACAGTCCGCCCTTTACCCTTTCATTAGTTTTTTTTCCCTTATATTCTTCCCACCACCGGACGATTTTACTCAGCTTATCATCGACCTCTCGTACTGAAGGGGTTACTGAAGGCTAAAACCAACCCCTAGTTCTCAAAGTCCCTCCTAAGCAGAGGAAAATCGTCTGAAAACAGGACGAATACAAAAAAAATCCTGTGTCCGGATCCGGAAATACGAATAAAACCTAAGACGTTCTCGGGGTGAATGGGTTAAGACATTCACCGCGACGTCACTTCCCTATATTCTCCCAAGACGATTTTATTCAGCTTGATTTTTTTTTTTTAATGGATGGGTTAGATGGACGATTTCACTGAGCATGGGAGAGATTATTTATCCTCCCGAAATGGAAGGGTTATATGCAGCTCTCCATAAACCCCCTCACTACAAGAAATATCCCCCAGAAGCTAAATAAAATCGTCTAAAGGTAGCGAGAATAGGCTAAAAATAAAAAATAAACAAACACCTAACCCTTTCAAATACGATAATTAACTATTAAGTGTTATATATATATTTCCTTCTCGCCATATGAAGACGGTATCACTTAATTTTGGAGAAACCTACTGTCTTGAAGAAGTAAAAAGAAAATGAAAGACAAAATGAGTAAGAAAACGAGAAAAATGAAAAAGACAAAATGGGTAAAAAAAAAAAAAAAAAAATTAAAGACAAAATGGGTAGAGAAAAATGAAAAAGAAAATGAGTAAGAAAAATGAGTAAAAAATGAGTAGAGTAAAATGAAACAAAATGAGTAAAAAAGAGTAAAATGAAAGACAAAATGAGTAAAAAAAGAGTAAAATGAAAGACAAAATGAGTAAAAACGAGTAAAATAAAAGACAAAATGAGTAAAAAAAGAGTAAAATGAAAGACAAAATGAGTAAAAAAATAGTAAAATGAAAGACAAAATGAGTAAAAAAGAGTAAAATGAAAGACAAAATGAGTAAATGAAAGACAAATGAGTAAAAAGTAAAGAGTAAAATGAAAGACAAAATAAAAAGAGTAAAATGAAACAAAAAAAGAGTAAAAAAAGACTAAAATGAAACACAAAATGAGTAAAAAAGAGTCAAATGAACGACAAAATGAGTAAAAAGAAAAATGAGAAGAAGACTATGAGTAAAAAAAGAGTAAAATGAAAGACAAAATGAGTAAAAAAAGAGTAAAATGAAAGACAAAATGAGTAAAAAAAGAGTAAAATGAAAGACAAAATGAGTAAAAAAAGAGTAAAATGAAAGACAAAATGAGTAAAAAAAGAGTAAAATGAAAGACAAAATGAGTAAAAAAGAGTAAAATGAAAGACAAAATGAGTAAAAAAAGAGTAAAATGAAAGACAAAATGAGTAAAAAAAGAGTAAAATGAAAGACAAAATGAGTAAAAAAAGAGTAAAATGAAAGACAAAATGAGTAAAAAAGAGTAAAATGAAAGACAAAATGAGTAAAACGAAAAACGAGAAAAAAAAAAAGGCAAAATCTCCATGAAGTCCCTCCAATTCAAACCCTCTCTCCAAATATGACTAAAATCGTCGGGAGGATGCAAAAATAATCAGAAGCAAAAATCCGCCGTATTGGAGTGCTTAATGCTCACACCCTACCATTTGCAACCTCACATTCCCATCTCAAAATACTTACGCAATTTTCACTTACGCCGTTTTTACTTAAGCAATTTTTTACAGGTGCGTAGATAAGTGGATTGCATTACGATTTTTTTTAAGTGTCTCCTTTGCTTGGTGGGGGTAAAGAAAATGGGTTGAGCTTCGTTTTTTAGGATGATCTGCTTGATGTGTGTGTGTGTGTGTGTGTGTGTGTGTGTGTGTGTGTGTGTGTGTGTGTGTGTGTGTGTGTGTGTGCAAGACGAATTATTTTACCTATCTACATATAAACGTATGTTCCATATATATGTATGCTTGCATGTACGTATGTCTGTATGTATGTACTATAGATGTATGTATGAGACTGTATGGATGAATTGCCGAAAGCTGTAGGGGTAAATGGGGTAAGGGAGGTGGGGGGTTAGGGGTGGGAAATGAAGGGGTAAAGAGCAAGGGGGATTTCGGGTCAATGGGGTGAGAGGAGATGTGAGGAAAGTGAGGATAGGGTGGGGGTGGGGATGAGGGTGATGGTTAAGGATGGGGGAAGGGATGGGGGAAAAGCGATCTGAAAGGGTGACGAGGTGAGGGTCTAGAGGTTGCAGTGGTGCGGGTGTGACGTATAAGTAAGGATGGGGAAGGGGTGGGGAAATGCGGTCTGAAAGAGTGATGAGGTGAGGGTGTGTAAGAGGTAACAGGGGATGAGGATTTGGAGATAGGGGGTGGATGGGTCTTCTGGGATGGGGTGGAGGTTGGGGGGTGAGAGGTGAGGGTGGGGGCAAGGGAAGTGAGAGTGGGGGGTTAGGGACGGGGTGGTAAAGGCAAAACAGGGCTAAATCTCCTAATTACGAACAAAAGAATAACAACTGCACGAATCCGAAATCATTCCAATACTCTACGGAACTTTTCTCCCCTTCTCGCAACCGACATACAATTAAATCCATCTTAAAACAGGTCCTTAGAGTAATCCCTAAAGTTTGGTCCTATACGTAATCCCTTAAGTTGGGTCTTATACGTAATCCCTTAAGTTAGGTCCTAAACGTAATCCCTTAAGTTATAAATCGTCTCGTAAGCTTAATAAAATCGTCTGGAGGTAGGAAGAGTATACAAAGTGAAATCCTCGGGTTGTAAGGGCTATTATTCAGTCAATTAGCTTAATCTGTCATCCCCTTAGCCTTCTACCGGAAAATACGGTAATTAAACAGATTATTATTATTATTATTACTATTATATATTATTATTATCATTATTATTATTATTACACTCCTTTTACTCTAACCTGGCCTAAAATTGCCATCTCTCTTGAATGCTGAATTTGCAGAACGAGATTACCACTAGAATACGATACTAATCACGAAGAAGTGTCATGGAAAGGGCGTGGGGCCGTAGCATTTTTTTTTTTTCTGCCACTCAGCTACGTGAAATAAGCTGCACAAGGATGAAAAACTGGCCCAAGCTGTGAGAGAGAGAGAGAGAGAGAGAGAGAGAGAGAGAGAGAGAGAGAGAGAGTGTTTTTTTTTTTTTTTTTTTTTTTTTTTAATAAGGACGGATTACTTAGCTGTGGAAAATTATAAAACTTTTAGAGGGCAGCGTTTCCTACAGATGAAGTTATCATAAAAGAAATAGTAAAAATAATACCAAGAACAATGATGATGATGATGATGATAACTGCAACAATACTAATTCTGTCCATCAACTAATAATAATAATAACAACAACGGAAATATGACTAGAAGCCCACGTAATATTAATCATAAAACACTACCAACATTAGCATAAAAAGAAAAAAATAATGACAAAAATAACAAGACTACCAACTACGTATTTTGCTCTCTCTCTCTCTCTCTCTCTCTCTCTCTCTCGTGCGTCGTGCCCCCTCCTTTCTTTTGCTCTTTCTCGGCCCTCTCTCTAATCCATCTTCCAGCAGGCGATTAATTTCCAGTCGTTTTCCAGGAGGTGGGAGCAGAGAAAGTATGGACCCCTGGCTTGCTTGTGTTCCCGCACGGCTTGAGATGGTTTGCTCCGGCTTGAAGTGGCTTGCTGGGGTTGGGCTGGGCTGGGCTGGGTCGATCTGGTTTGATCTGGCTCGAGTTTGGTATGATTTGGCTTCTGGTGGCTTGGTTTTGGTCTGGCTTGGCTTGGTTTGATGTGGTCTGGTTAGGGTAGTGTTCGGTTTGGTCTGAAATGGCTTGGTTTGGCTTGGCTTCGGGTCCTTTGACTTAACGCCTCGGTAATCCACGGGTGAAGAATTTATAAACATCCTCCATTAATCCCTTCAGTACCAGGACGCCCTGTACAGTCTTGCTACAATCTGATGATTCTATTAGATTTTCTATGATGATAAATTCCTAAGATGTTAAATTCCCTTCTAAGATGTTAAATTCCCTTCTAAGATGTTAAATTCCTTTTTAAGATGTTAAATTCCCTTCTAAGATGTTATAATTCCCTTCTAAGATGTTAAATTCCCAAGATAATAAATTCCCTTCTAAGATAATAATTCCTTTCTAAGATGTTAAATTCCCTTCTAAGATGTTAAATTCCTAAGATGTTAAATTCCTAAGATGATAAATTCCCTTCTAAGATGTTAAATTCCCGTTTAATTCCTTTCTAAGATGTTAAATTTCCCATGATTATTCCTGTCTTTCGTATGATGGTTTTGTTTGTACTTCTGACAGCAGAAGTACTATCGCATATGCCTCTCTCTCTCTCTCTCTCGCTACTCAAATATACTCGTAATTCTATTCAGATTGGTGATGTCTTATCGTTGTGAAGGGGTTCAGGGCTAAAAACTTATAAGAAAAATAAAATCTTACAACTTCTTCATCTTCCGTCCGTGGATTAAGCAGAAGAGCGGGGTGGGAGTGGGAAAGAAGGGGGAGGGGGTAGAAAGATGAGGGAGGAGACGGGGGGAGTTCATATGCGGTGGGGAAGAGGGGTGAAGTTTTTATTGGGAGGGAGAAGAGGGGGTGAAGCTTACATGAGGAAGGAAGAGAGGTGGGAGTTTATAGGGGGTGGGGGAAGAGGGGAGAAGCTTATATGCGGGAGAGAGAAGAGAGGTGGGAGTTCATAGGGGTGGGGGGAAGAAGGGGGGGTTTATATGTGGTGGGAGGAGAGGGGGACGTTTACAGTATATACAGTAGGTGCAGCTTATAGTGTTTCATTGGTGTAGCGTGGTGAGAGGTGGAGGAAACAGCGGTGAGAGGGAGAGAAGGAAAGTGGAGGGGAAATATATGGTGGGAAAAATGTGGAAGGATTGAGAATGGGGTAAAAATATGGAAGGGTACTGGGCCAAAGGACAGAAGGGGAGGGTGAGAAAGGCGGGGGAATGGAGGAAGGGATTGGAAAAGAGTGGATGGGAAGAACGGTGGAAAGAAAAGGAGGAGAAAGGAGGGCAGGGAAGGTGAGAAGAAAAGGAGGAGGAAGGGAGGGAAGGAAGAAATGAAGAGAGGAGGGAAGGAAGGAGGGTGTACTGTAAGGGAGGGGGAGAGGGAAAGATGGGTGGTGTTGAGGGAAAGGATGGAACTCCCGGTCATCTACACAACTTAATGCGGTAATATGGACATGACGAGGACTCCTGGGAGAGCAGGGAGGTGGGAGGTGGAGGGAGGAAGGGAGAGCAGTGGGGGGGATGGAGGGGAGTTGTGGAAGGAAATAAGGGAGGGAAGGTGCAAGGGAGGAAGAGAGAGTTGGAAGAAAAGTGGTATGAGGGGAAGGGAAAGAAGCAGGATGGAAGGAAGGGTGAGAGACAGACAAGGAAGTAAACAGACTGGAAGGAAGGAAGGAAGGATGTGTGTGTGTGTGTGTGTGTGTGTGTGTGTGTGTGTGTGTGTGTGTGTGTGTGTGTGTGTGTGTGTGTGTGTGTGTGTGAGAGAGAGAGAGAGAGAGAGAGAGGGGGGGGGGCTTAGAAGATTAGACAGAGGGGAAGATAAAGTGGAAGGAGGAAGGGGAGGCAGAATTCAGAAACAGGATGGAAGGGAAGAGGAAAGGGGAGACGGAGGAAGAAAAAGAGAGGGAAGAGAAGAGGAAGAGAGAGTGGAGGAAGGGAAGGAGGAATATAAACGAGGCAGAGATAAATGGGAAGGACTACGGGTGTTTCAGAAGGGAGGATGGCTGAGTGGGAAGAAGGTCAGGAAATTCTCAATATAAACTACTTTACCATCTAGGCTTTTTTTTTTTAGTTTTTATTTAATCTTTTTTATTCCTTCCATTTGACTATTTTTTTTACTTTTTTAATTCCCAAGTTTTATTCTATTTTTCTATTCATTTCTTTCCATTTTCTATTGTTTTCTATTTTTTCTCTTTTTTCTTTCAATTTTATATTTGCAATTCCGTTTGGGGGAGACATCAAAACTGAGGGATTATATATATTATAGTCTTCCATAAACCCCTTCACCACGATGAGTTTTCTCTTAATTTGGCTACTTTCCAGCATTTTTTTTTTTTTTTTTTTTTTTTTTTGAGGGGAGGGGGGATATTTTCGAAATGAAGGGGTTTAATATAGTCTTCCTTGAACCCTTCACTACGAGGGGGAGGGTTGTTTAGATGAAAAAAAAATCGTCTGGTTATTGCAAGGATTATATGTGAAAAATGTCCTCGCTGGGAAGAGGTTAACCATATTCTCTCTCTCTCTCTCTCTCTTGACTTCAGTCGAAAAAAAAAATAATCGGTGTTATCAATGGTTAACTCTATTGCTTCTGGTCTTTATCATTTTCAGGGTTTCATTAATATACATACATATCTTTCCGACCCTGTCAATCCCGGATTCTTCTTCCGTATAAGCTACCTTACCTTCAGCACTTGATAAATATATTGTCAGAGTTTTTGACAGCGCTTCCATTACCTCTACTTTCATCAACAGCTGCAGCATTGTCATAATCACCACCACCACCATCATGATCATCACCATCATTACCACCACCACTATCATCCTTATAATCACTCACCATCATCACCATCACCACCATCAGCACACCGTTATCGTCCACCATCACCACCACCACCACCATCCTTATAATCACACCCACCATCATCACCACCATTATCATCTACCACCACCACACCATCATGATCATCTACCACCACCACACTATACCACCACCACCGTCACCATCCCAATCCCTCCCACCTATGACCAAAAACACATCATTTTTCCTACATCACTGACAGAACCCCCCTCACTAAAGCTTCCTAACACATTTCTCATCAACACTGTACTGCAATCTCTTCAATACATCAATTTTGCATATACATCACAAACAACTGCCGCCTTGCCATTCATTCTTATTTTATAGCACTCTTTCTCACTTCTGCTACTGCAATGTTCTCTGGCTCTATTTTCTTTCTTTCTTTCTTTCTTTTTTGCATCACTAAATAGATGTCTTCCTTTTTCCTTTTTTTTTCATTTTCACTCCCAAATACATTAATAGTAACCACTGCTCTTCTCGCCACTCCCACTTAGCAAGAAAGTGAAGTACCGATAAAACATGAGTCTATATCTATTTAGCAGGAATCTATCTATCTATATCTATCAGGAATCTATCAACATCCATCCATCTACTGTACCATTCAGTCCTTTACTACCCCACCCGGAGCGTAAGAGGCCGGGGTTAGGCAATTTAGGCGAGAGTAATCAGTTGCCAACCCATAACAATTATCACGTGAGCATGACACCCTAACCGTGTTTCGGAAGTGCGCCAAAACCCACTAGACCACCAGGCTCCTATTTCGTTATATGGTTACCAGCCAGTGAAGTTACTAATGCTTTCTTAGGCTACATGAAACTGGGTTGCCATTCAGTGTATAGTCATGTGAAGGCAACGCTATATATCAAGTGAGTGGATGGTGCGCGTGCCAACCTACCACTTACTAAACCCCACAAAGAAAGGAAGAATTATACGTCCATAACAACAAAAACACAACAACAACACATAGCAATAATAATAATAATAATAATAATAATAAGTAATAATAATAATAATAGGTACAAGCAGCATGGCAGCATTACAGCATCATCGCAACATTAAAATAATATGAGGCTATAACGCACAGTTTGCTGGGATTAAGTATATAGCAGGGCCACTGAACTGAGAGAGAGAGAGAGAGAGAGTACAATTTCGAGATGAGGTATTCTCTCTCTCTCTCTCTCTCTCTCTCTCTCTCTCTCTCTCTCACAGGGAAAGTTGAGGCAGCACACACACGCTTCACCACTCCCACAACTCCACCACCCAACTTTACCTTACATTATGCCACACACCCATCTACACCACCACTACTTTCCACGTCCTGTCCTCCCCTACTTTACTCTGATCTACCCTGCCCTTCCCTGCCCTGTCCTGCCCTACCCTACTCTATTCTAACCTGTCCTTCCCTGCCCTGCCCTACCCTACCCTACCCTACTCTATTCTAACCCGTCCCACCCTGCTCTTTCTATCCTGTCCTCCATTGCCATGTTTTAACTCAATCTTGCCCTGCCCTTTCTACCCTGTCGTTCCTTGTCCTGGTCCCTCCTTCTCTACCCTGTTTCTCCTCGTCCTTCCCTCCTCCTTCCTCTTCCCTGCTACCCAACTCCTTTGCCCTCCTCTGCTCTCCTCCTCACTCTTTCATCCAACTCTTGCTCAGGGTCACTTCGCCATCAACCTCTCTAACTTTACAATCTCTCTCTCTCTCTCTCTCTCTCTCTCTCTCTCTCTCTCTCTCCACACACACACACACGCTAACAACGTGGAACCAAGAGCACTAAAAAATCTAACAATACTGACAGCCAAATGACTATTATTATTATTATTATTATTATTATTATTACCAACACTTCAACTACTAATACAATACAAATACTACTACTGCTACCACTAGTAATAATGATAACAGTAATACTGATACTAATAATAATAATCACGCCATTACCCCCAAATCCCAGCTCTCTTCCTCCTTCCCCCAATCCCCAGTTCATCCGGGCCTGTCACATTACACTAAGTACGCTCACACAACCACCCCTCCCCCTCCCCCCCCAAAAAAAAAGAAAAAAAAAATACACCTGCTTTTTTATAATGGATTTTAGGCGATCATCCAATGAGGTGACGATTTTATTTCGGTCGTTTTCTCTTATTTTTATCTCGTTTTCTCCAGTATTTTGCACTCGTTTTCTTTTATTTTACACTCGTTTTCACTATTTTTCATTCGTTTTTATTATTATTTTTCACTCGTTTTCTCTATTTTTCGCTCTTATTTTTCACTCGTTTTCTCTTATTTTTCAGTCGTTTTCTTATTTTTCACTCGTTTTTTCTTATCTTTCACTTGTTCTCGTATTTTTCACTCGTTTTCTCCATTATTTTTCACTCGTTCTCTTACTTTTCACTCGCTTTCTATTATTCATCACTCTTTTATCTTTCGCTCGTTCTCATTTTTCACTCGTTTTCTCTGTTTTTCGCTCGTTCTCTCTTATTTTTCACTGTTTTCTCTGTTTTTCGCTCGTTCTCTTATTTTTCACTCGTTTTCTTATATTTATTGTGTCTATACGTCCATCTGACTTCCCATGAACCTGGGGTCTCTCTCTCTCTCTCTCTCTCTCTCTCTCTCTCTCTCTCTCTCTGTATATATATAAATTTTTTTCGTCAATCATTTAACCTTTTATTATACTGCAATTCAAGCTGTCTCTAAATAACGTATGATTTTCTCTTTTCCTTTAATTCTTTTACTTTTTCTCCCACTGTCAGTCTCCTGAAGGCTTTTTTTTTTTTTTTTTTTCCATAATGGATTTCCAGTGGTTTCCCATGAACTGCCAATTTTTTTTTTTCTCTCTCTCTTTCTCATCGATATTATTTTTACCATTTGTACTCCGTTTCCTCCTATCCAATCTCTCTCTCTCTCTCTCTCTCTCTCTCCATCACCCAACATTGCACCCATTAAAAAAACACAATTTAAAATAACTCGTTTTTGTTCCATATATATAAAAAAATAAAAAGATTAAATTTTTCTGCCATTAGAATGTGAGAAATATAAAACGGGGAGAAGATAGCATTACTTATTTATTTATTTATTTATTTATTCGCTTCGTTTTCTAGTTAATGTTATTTTAAAGTGGGTATAAGCTGTTAAATCTGGGTGGCAGGGAGAGAGAGAGAGAGAGAGAGAGAGATCCACATTTATACATAAGGACTATTATACCGAATCTTGGGTCAGAGATAGAGAGAGAGAGAGAGTACGAGGCAGCAAAGAATCATTAGTGAAGTCATGCAAAATCGATGAATAACAGCTAAAGATGAACAAGAAATGAGTAATGGTCGTGAATGGGTGAATGGGGGACTGAATGCACAAGGTTTCCACAAGGTAAGGCTTTGGGTGTTTGTTTCGACAGCTGGTGTTTGTGTCTGTATGATAGCACGCAAAAATCAGGGCACCAAGCAATAACAGGAAGCTAGAGAGATGATATAAATATTGTTTTGGATAATGTTAAAGCACACACACACACACACACACACACACACACACACACAAAAGTAAGGGCACCACGCAATAATTGGAAGCTAGAGAGAAGATATCAGTATTGTTTTGGATACTGTTAAAGCACACACACACACACACACACACACACACACACACACACACGCAAAAGTCTGGGCACCACGCAATAATAGGATGCTAGAGAGAAGATATCAGTATTGTTCTGGATACTGTTAAAGCACACACACACACACACACACACACACACACTGCCCTCCGAGCTGCCATCAGTTGGAGTACACCACACGACAGCCACTCTAAGCTCTTATGGAGGGGGGGAGTGTTTCAGGGATTAACAGGCAGGGAGGCAGAGGGGGAGAAGTGGGATGATGGTTAGTGTGTGTGTGTGTGTGTGTGTGTGTGTGTGTGTGTGTGTGTGTGTGTGTGTGTGTGTGTGTGTGTGTGTGTGTGTGTAAGATGCATCCAGAAACGTACATTATCAATCGACCTACATACATATCTATACATCAGTATATTCACTAATCAAGCCACCTCATAAATCGTGTATCTTTCATCACTCAACTTATCTACCTGTACTCAGCTACTTATCAATCAAAAAATTAATCAATACCTAGCTACCTATCTACCTACCTATATAGATAAAAAAAAATAGACAAGGATAGATAGATTGATAGAGAGAGAGAGAGAGAGAGAGAAAAGCGTGTACTCTTGTGTGCATATAGGCTAGAGAAGGATGGGTACGCAGAAAAGACTTGAGTGATAAAGAGCATCATAAAATTAGAAGACTGAGAAAGGAAAGAGGAAGGAAGGGATTGAGGGAGAAGGAGAGGGAGGGAGTGGAGGAGAAGGACGGAAGGAAATCGGGGAAAAGGAATGGACAGAAGAAGGAATGTGTATGTATGGGGAGGAAGAGAATGCAACGAATGGAAGGAAAACAGCTAAAAGGATGGAAGCGTGATAGATGGATGGATGGACAGATAGATAACTGAATGAAATAGAACGGATAATGTATGGTAGGGTAATATGGATGGATGGATGGACGAATGAACGAATGAATGAATGGATTGGATGGATGGATGGATGGACGAATGAAAGAATGGATGGATGGATGGACGAATGAATGAATGAATGGATTGGATAGATGGATAGATGGATGGATGGATGGGCTGAAGAATGGATGGAAAGAAAGGGAGAAGTGGAGGAATCTATCAATCAACCAATCAGCAATCAATCAATGGGTAAATTTATGAATGGATGGACTGAAAAAGGAGGGAGGGATAGGGATGTGATGGATCGATTGAGAAGGATGGCTGGATGGCTATAGACAGACAGAAAGGATAGATAGATACAGATAGATAGATAGACAAACAGACATACAGACACAGACATACATATTTAGAGACAGGTAGATAGACTGAGAAACTGATTAACTGACTGATTAACAACCAAATAGAGGGATGGATGGATGGATGGATTCTGGGATGGATGGATGGATAGATGAAAGGATCGATGGATGAAGGGAGGGAGGGAGGAATTGATGGAGAGAATTGTGAAGGAGGGAAGGAGATATGGAGGGAAGGTGGAGGAAGGCTTTGTGGTCGATTTAATCCCTTATCACAACACCTACCATGAAGGAGGCAAGGAAGGAGACAGAAGGAAGGAGGGAAGGAGAGACAGCAGGAAGGAGGCAAGGAAGGAGACATAAGGAAGGAGGGAAGGAGAGACAGCTGCAAAGAAGCAAGCGACAAGGAAGGAGGGAAAGAGAGACTGAAGGAGGGAGGGAAGGAGAGACAGAGGGACGGAGGCATGGAAGAAGACTGATGGAAGGAGGGAAGGAGGCAGGAAGAAGGAGGTAAGGAAGGGGTGATCAAGAGAAGGAAGGAAGGAGATAGAAGGAGGGAATCACAAGGGAGGAGGAGAGATCGAAGGAAGGAAGAGGAGAAAAAGGAGGAGGAAAGGAGAGAAAGAAGGAAGGATGGACGGAGACAGAAGGAAGGAGGGAAGGAGATCGAAGGAAGGAAGGGAGAAGAGATAGAAGGAAGGAAGGACGGAGAGACAGAAGGAAGGAAGGACGGAGAGACAGAAGGAAGAAGGGAAAGAGAAACAGAAGGAAGAAGTGAGGGAAAGACAGAAGGAAGAAGAAAGACGGAAAAAAAGAAAATAAGAGAAAAAGAAGAAAAAAAGGAAAGAAACAACACTACAAGAGAGGGAGAGAGAGAGAGAGAGAGAGAGAGAGAGAGAGAGAGGAAGGAAGGAGGAAAGACGAGCCAAGAGGAGGGAAAAAAAAAAAAAAAAAAAAGGAGCGAAGAGGTCAACAGAAGGAAGGAGAGAAAGAGGAACGGGGGAAGGAGAAATAAAGAGAAGAAGCGATGGCTGGAAAAGAGGAAGAAGGAAGAGATGGAATGAAGGTGGAGAGGAGAAATGGCAGCAAGGAATGAAGGAGGAAGAAATTAGGGAGGAAAATAAGTAGGGAGAAAGGGAGAAGGAGGGATAGAAATGAGGACTTGAAAATAGACTGAAGGAAACACACAGAGAAGACCAGGAAGGAAGGAAGGAAGGAAAGAATGAAGGAAAATGTCGAATAATTAAGATATGAAGAAGAGGAAGTATGAGGAAAATTTTAAATACAAGAAAATGAACGAAGTAGAAATGCGCAAGAGGTGAATTGGAAAGAGAAAGATGGAAGGAAATACGAAAAACGAAAGGAATAAGGGAGGGAGGGAGGGAGGGAAGGATGGATGGAAAGAAAAGGAAAACGGAAATAAGGAAGAATGGGTGGAAGGATGAAAGGTTAGACAGAATAAAAGAAAGAATGAAGTATGGAGGGAAGGAAGGAAAGTAAAACAATGATGAAAAAATGGAGGTGTGACGAAAACGAAGAATTGAGAGACGGAGAAGCAGCAAGGGGGGGAAAGAAGGAAAAGAAGGAAGTCAGAGGCGAAGGGGATATGGAATATGAAGAAAATATTAATGGTAAGGATGGAAATTGAGGGAAACTGGGGAAGGAGTCAAAGAAGCAGGAGAGGAAAGAAGGAAGGAGGAGGATACTAAATGAAAGGATGGGAAAATTTTGAAGGAAATACAAATGGTAAGGACAGAGACAAAATGAAGGCAGAGAAAAAGAACATGAAGGATCAGGATGAAGGAAAAGTGAAGGCAGAAAGTAGGCGAAAGGGGGAGGGAAGGAAGGAAGGGGGAAGGAAGGATGGAAGGAGGAAAGGAAGGAAGGAAGGAAGGAACAAACGAACGAACGATGGAAGGAGGGAGGGAGGAAGGAAGGCAAGTGGGGAGAGAATAGGTAACTTATTTTCATTTCTAATTTTGGTTTCCCCAGTCTCTCTCTCTCTCTCTCTCTCTCTCTCTCTCTCTCTCTCTCTCTCTCTCTCTCATCCGGGTACAGGTGTGTGAGGCAGTGCTGGTGATCAAGGCGATACTCTGCTCTACCTGCTCAATATCTTACCTCCAGCCTTCTCTCTCTCTCTCTCTCTCTCTCTCTCTCTCTCGCTCTCTGGACACGTATGGAATATAAGACGTATGTACAGGTGAAACAGATGGGACAAAAAAAAAAAAAGTGGATTTGGGGGTCGAATGAGGCTCAAAATAAAACTACAAGTGTACCAGATGTGGGTAAAATAAATAAATAAATATATAAACAATACATGCCCTAAGGTCCATGAGAAAAGTAGACACAAAAAATAAATAAAGGAAATACAATGTGCACAAGTCATGTAACGTTTGAGTAGCAATAAAAAAAAAAAACAGACAAGCATAAAACACACACACACACACACACACACACACACACACACACACACACACACACACTGCTGATAAAACGTGAGAGTAAACAGACGAGTATGCCAAAAAATTCAAGTGTGTAGGTGTGGACAAAACAAGAGTGGAGTTTTACCCAAGTGTTCAAGTGTGGGTGAAGAATAAGTAGTGTAAGTGTGGAGAGAGAAAAAAAAAAAAAAAAAAAAAAAAACTATGTAGAAATGACAATGAAAAAAATATGGAGGTGTAAGCAAGGTGAAAAAAAGGTGTCGAAAGGTGTACGGAGGAAAAACATGTGGCCAAGAGAAGTGTAGAAAAAATAATAAAGATAAAAAGGAAAACCAAAAGAGAAAAATCAAGTGTGCAAAAGTGGGTCAAAAAACCAAAGTGTGTCCTGCAACGTTGCACTCACACTTCTGACCGTCCATTAGGGTGCAAGTTGCAAGTGTTAAAGCGTCTCACGTGGAAATGAACTTCAGGGGCCGTGCCAATGATTGATGTCCTTCTGAGGGGCTGAGTTAACACGGAGGGAAGACGGTCCTGTGGGTGTGGAGGTGGGTGGGGGAGAGAGGGTGGGGGTGTGAGGAAAAGAGGGTGGGGGTGTAGGTGGGCGGGGGAGAGAGGGTGGGGGAGAGTTGGAGGTGTGGGTGTGTGGGGGGAGTGGGAGTACCGGTATGGGTGGGTGAGGGAGAGTCGGGGTGTGGGTGGGTGAGGCAGAGAGTGGGGGGTGTGGGTGGGTGAGGGGGAGTTGGAGGCGAGGGTGGGTGGGGGAGAGGGTTGAAGGGTGATTATGGGTGTGGGGGAGGGAAGGAGTGGTGATTGTGAGTGAGATGATGATGTGATTGTACGGTATGTTTATGCCTGTGGCAGTGTGGTGGGGGTGTTTGTGTGGGAGTGTGGGTGGGTGAGATAAGGTCGAAGGGGTGACTGTGGATGTGGGGGAGTGTTGGAGAAGTGACTGTGGGTTGAAACTGCAGGGGAATATAACAATTGTGGTAGTGGTGGTGATAATGGGGGAGTTTGTGTGGGGGTGGGGTGAAGGGATGATTGTGGGTGTGGAGAATAAATGATTGTGGGAGGTCTGGGGGGATAAAATAAACTACTCCATATCACCCAATTCTCGTCCTTATAATCCGCACCTTCTTAGTTACCTTATCAAGCTTCGCGTTTGGTCAGTGTGATCATTATAAAGAGGAACAAGATTCGTGATCATTTTAACCAATTAATCAGTGGGAGAAAATCTAGTGTGGTTAATCTGAGGCGACTGTTAGCATAGAAGGTCAGAGAATTAGTAGATATAGCTAGATACAGACAGACAGAGGTAGACAGATAGGCAGAGAGATAGACAGATAGATAGATAGATAGGTAGGTAGGCAGGTAGTAAGAAAAGGGTAGGTAGGTAAATCAGCTAATTAGTAAGCGACTGTCAGGTGTTAGAACTGACAGATAGATAGGCATATAGAAGGGAAAGTATGTAGGTAGGCAGATAGATAGACAGATGGGCAGGTGGTTGGTAGGTAAGTAGATACAGGTAGATAGATGGGGAGAGGTGGAGGATGATGGTTGACTGCTCTTGTGTAGTTCCGTTCTGTGTGTGTGTGTGTGTGTGTGTGTGTGTGTGTGTGTGTGTGTGTGTGTGTGTGTGTGTGTGTGTGTGTGTGTGTGTGTGTGTGTGTGTGTGTGTGTGTGTGTGTGTGTGTGTGTGTGTGTGTGTGTGTGTGTGTGTGTGTGTGTGTGTGTGTGTGTGTGTGTGTGTGTGTGTGTGCAAGGTAGCTGCCTCCCTATCAAGCATTATAATCTAGGTAATCAAACCAACCTGCTCTCTCTCTCTCTCTCTCTCCGTCCCCTTCCCACATACATACACATACTTCCCTCCGCCCCCCCCCTCTCTCTCTCCGTCCCCTTCCCACATACATACACATACTTCCCTCCGTCGCCTCTCTCTCTCTCTCTCTCTCTCCAAACATACAGAACATATACATATCTCCCTCCTCTCCGCCCTCTATCTCACTCTCCCTTCCTCTTTCCCTCCCTCCCTCCCTCACTCCTTCCTTCCTACTCTTCCTCCCTCCCTCCCTCCTTCCTTCCCTCTCTCTTTCCTTTCCCTTTCTCTATTCCAACGAACATAATAAAAAAAAATTTCCTTCTTCTCCTCCCTTATTTCTCCTTCTCTCCTTTGTTCTTTCTCCCTCTCTCTTCCCACATACAACATATATAGAGTACATATCTCTCTCCTCTCGTCCCTCCCTTCTTTCCTTCTTCCCTCCCTCTACTCTCTCCCTCCTTTCCTTCCTTCCTCTTTCTCTCCTTCTTCCCGTTCTCTTACCAAATACAGTACTGACACATACCTCCCTTCTCTCCTCCCTTCCTCCCACCTCCCCTCCCCTCTTTCCTCCCTTCCTCCTCCTCCATCTCCTCTTCCTCTCTCCCCTCTTTCCTCCCTCCCTCCCTCATACATACCTCAGGATCCTAGCCTTTGTCAATTACTGAACCAGGCAGATGGGAAGGGTCAAAGGGAGGGAAGGGGAAGGGGAGGAAGTATGCGAGGGAGGGAGTATGCGAGGGAGGGAGTATGTGGGGGAGGAAGTATGCGAGGGAGGGAGTATGTGGGGGAGGAAGTATGCGAGGGAGGGAGTATGTGGGGGAGGAAGTATGCGAGGGAGGGAGTATGTGGGGGAGGAAGTACGTGAGGGTGGGAGGAAAAAAGGGAGGGAAGTTTGGGAGGATGAGGGAGGGAAGATAGTTGAAAGTGGAATGGGTAGGAAGGAAGGGAATGAAAGTAAGGGAGAGGAAGTCAGGGTGAGAGGGGGATGAGAGAGAGATGTAGCCACGTGGAAGGGAGATGAAGGGCAAAGGTTGGAGATGGGAAGGCAGAGGAAGAGATGAGAAAGACGAGGAGGCGGGAAGGAAGAGGAGATAGAAGGAATAGGAGGAGATGGGAAGGAAGAGGAGGAGACTGACAGGAAGACGAGGCGATGGGAAGGAAGAGGAGGAGATGGGAAGAAAGAGGATGAGTAGGTGAGGCGTGGGAAGAAAGGTAAGTACAAAGGAGTAATGAGGAAAGCAAACAGCAACAGACCTAAAGATGCTCTCAAGGCTCTTAGTTATATAAAAGACCAGTAATACATCTAAGAAACTAGGGAGGGGAAAGGGAGGAAGGGAGAGGAAAGGGGGAAAAGGAGAAAGGGAGGGGAGAGAGGGGAGAGGGGGAGGAGGAGGGGGAGACGTGGGGGAAAGGAAGAAAGAGGATGAAGACGAAAAAGGGGAGGAAATGAGACAAACGCTGGGGGTGAGGGGGAGATGGTGGATGGGGAGGGGAGAAGAAAGGAGGAGAGGGGAGAAGAGGAGAGTAGAGTGTGTGTGTGTGTGTGTGTGTGTGTGTGTGTGTGTGTGTGTGTGTGTGTGTGTGTGTGTGTGTGTGTGTGAGAGAGAGAGAGAGAGAGAGAACAGATTGGTACATGAGCGAGGGAGGTGGGGGGAGAGTGACAGACAGACGGACAAAGGAATAAGAGAGAGAAAGGAACGAGGGAAGGAAGGAAGAGGAAAGCAGCTTAAAGACGAGGGGAAGATAAGAAGAGATAGAGAAATGGACAAAGAAAAAAGGAAGTGGAAGAAAGAGGAAAGGAGAAAGAGAAACAAAAGAAAAGACAGCATAAAGAGATGAAAGAAAGTTAGAGAATGAGACAAGAAGAAAGGAAGAAAAAGACAAAGATTATTAACTGAGACCAGGAGAGGTGAAGAAAGAGAGGAGGGAAAGAGGAGCAAAGAGAGAGAGAGAGAGAGAGAGAGAGAGAGAGAGAGAGTCCTTAGCTGTATCGGTCTCTGGGGTCAGACCTGATCACAAAAACGGGTCAAGGTGGAGGGAAGGAGGTTAAGATTTGCCCTCTCTCTCTCTCTCTCTCTCTCTCTCTCTCTCACTCTCCATGTAGCTATGTCTTTATGATATATATGGTGATTTTATAATACACTGGTTTACTTAATTAGAAGGAAGGAAGGAAGAAAAGAATATTATCAGGGCAGCAAGACAGGAAGAAGAAAGGGAAACAGAAAAAATGGCTCCATGAAAAAAAAATAATAATAATATTCATACAACTTGGTGTTTTAACTTGGGGAAAAAATAGACTCATGGGTAAAGCAGACACAAGGAAAAATGGGGAAGTTGTTTTATGGTGGAAAGATGGGTCCACGGAGGAAATGGGTCCAATGGGGAATGAGTACTGGGAATACGGGTCCATGGGGGGAATAGGTACTGGGAATAATTACCCCTCAAGATCATCCCACATAATGACCTCGGAAGATCATCAGTGGCTGCAGCTCCATAGTCGAGAACTGGACCCCGGCTGATAAAACATTAAAAATCAGCCCTACAACTACTTGAAATTTCTCAAAATCTCAAATCTTCACCTTCACCTCCCTCACCCCTTCACCTCCCTCACTCCTTCATCCTACCTCACCCCTTCACCTCCCTCACTCCTTCATCCTACCTCACCCCTTCACCTCCTTCACCCCTTCATCCTACCTCACCCCTTCATCCTACCTCACCCCTTCATCCTACCTCACCCCTTCACCTCCCTCACCTCTTCATCCTACCTCACCCCTTCATCCTACCTCACCCCTTCATCCTACCTCACCCCTTCACCTCCCTCACCCCTTCGCCTCCCTCCCCCCTGTCATGCAACCGCGTCAGATAAAAATAATTCGACGAGTTTTTTTTTTTTACAATTTTGGAAGTGGATGAAAGTGAAAAAAAAAATCCAAGAGGTAGACAGAAACAGTAGCGAGAGAGAGAGAGAGAGAGAGAATCTGCTATCTCTTTGTCAACTACTATAAATTTCTTACTGGTAAGTCACTTTCAAAACAACTTCTTTTTGTAGGTATATTTTTTTACGCGATCTCTCTCTCTCCCTCTCTCTCTCTCTCACACACACACACACCGACTGCCCTCCATCTATTCCTCTCATCTTCTCTACGTTCTCTCTCTCTCTCTCTCTCTCTCTCCCCTTCCTTCCTTTTCCTCCCACTCTGTTCTTCCTTCTCTCCCCCTTTCTTCTAAATCCTACTTCCCCCTTCCTTTTTCCCTCCCCTTCTCTTGTCTTCCCCTCCCCACCTCCCTCATCCTTCTCTCTCTCTCTCTCTCTCTCTCTCTCTCTAACAAACTGCCTTAAAAGCACCAGTACTCGTGGCGAGGGTTGCTGTTGTTTGCATTTATTTGTACTCTCCTTCTCCTCTCCCCACTCCCTCTCACTCCCCCTCCCCCTCCCTCCACTCTCTCTCTCCCCTACCACTCTCAATCTTTTCTTTTCACCCCTCTTTCTCTTTCTCCCCTTCTTTCTTTCATGTTCTCTCTCCTTCCTTCCACATTTCTCACTCTGTCTTCCCTCTCCTTCCTCTTTCAGATTCTCAATTCGTCCTTTTCCCTCCCCCTCCACTATCTATCTATATACCTCTCTATCTATTTATATATATATATATCTATCTACCTACCTACCTACCAATCTACCTACCTTTCCTTCCTCTTTCAAATTCTCAGTTCGTCCTTTCCTACCCCCTCCCTTCTGTCTATCTATCTATCAATTCATGTATCTACCTACCTATCTCTCTGTGTCTGTCTGTCTTCCCCTCTCACTGCTCCCTCATCCTCCAACTCTCTCTCCCCCCCCCACTCTACCCCTCCCCAACTTATCCCCCCTTCCTACCCACTCTCTAGCACCCCCCACTATAAATCATGAAGATGTCTTGAAAGGAAGTTAAGTAAGTCTAGCCTCCTCAGAGAACCTGGCTATCACTAACTTACAAGACACTTATATCAAGCTGAGAGGGGGTGTAGGGAGGGGGAGAAGGAGGGGGGATTGGGGTGGGGGTGTGAGGGGTGGAGGGGGGGATTTGGGGTAGGGGGTGAGGGATGGAGGGGGAGTTTGGGGCGGGGGTGTGAGGGGTCCACTATTCAGAAGTCTCTCCAAATACAATAATAGTCCTTAGGCATCAAGAACAATAATAATAATAATAATAATAGCTAGTAGAAATTAATCATCATCATCATCACAATAACAACAATAATAATAATAATAATAATACCAACCACAATAATAATAATAATACCGGTAATAATAATAATAATAATAATAATAATAATAATATCTGAGTAACCGAGGGGTAACTTAAATATCTTTTCATTTCTGTTTCTAGTAAATAAATTTCTTTTGGATAAATTTGCGGCATGAAACTCTGAAGAAATGCAAGGTGTGAGGGAAAGGGTGTGGTGAGATGAAAGGGTGAGAGAGGGTGAGAGAGAGAGAGAGAGAGAGAGAGAGAGAGAAGGTTGGCAAAGGGAGGAAAAATAAAGGTGAGAGAGGAGGAGGAGGGGGAAGAAAAAGGATGATGGAGTGAAAGGAAGAAGAACATGGGAGAAATACAGGGAACAAGGGAGACAGGAGGAGGAAGTATAGCCTACCGAGTGAACAAGGAACATTTAAGAGGACAATTAATTTCTTCTAAGTCATCATTTTCCCCTAGAACATAACTAACAAGCCGATGTTATGTCAAGGTCCCTAACTTTACAAACTGCTGGAAGAAGTGGGAAACAAACTATTAATTTTTCGAAGCCATAATCTTCCCTTAGAACATAACCAACAAGTCGATGTTATGCCAAGGTCCCTAACTTCACACAATGCTGGATGGAACAGTAGGAGTGGGTAACAGACTTTATATAACAGTCTGACCGGCTCAAAATCGAACTCAAGACTCAAGCGGAGGGGAGGGAGAAAGAGAAGGGGGGAGGGAGGGAGGGAACTTATGGAGAAAGGAGAGATGAGGGAGTGTGGAAGGGGGAAAAGACTGAGAGGGGGGAGAATACGGAAGGGGAGCAGAGAGGTATGAGGAGAAAGGGAGGTAACGAGAGGGGGAAAGGCGAAGAGGGAAGGGGAGAGGTATGGGTAGTGAGGGAGGTAATGAGAGGGGGAAAGGAATGGGGAGGGAAGAGGGGAGAGGCGGAGGGGAAGAGGTCAGAAAGAAAAGGAAGGAGCGAAGGAGAGAATAGAGAGAGAGAGAGAGAGAGAGAGAGAGAGAGAGAGGATGAGGGAATGGGGAAAGGAAGGAGGGTGGAAGCGTGAAGATAAAGACAGATAGACAGATGGATGGATGGATGGATGGATGGATAGATAGATAAATAGATACGAGTCGATAGGTAGATATTAACAGAGGAAGAAGATGGTTGTGAGAGAGAGAGAGAGAGAGAGAGAGAGAGAGAGAGAGAGAGAAAGAATATCAAGGTGAAAGGGAGAAGGAGGGAATGAGGTGAGGAGGAGGAGAAGGAAGAGGGGGAGGGGGAGAAGGGGGAGGGGGAGAGGAGGGGGGAGGAACAGGTACGAGAGAAATAGCATCCAAAATTAAATCAGGAGGAAATTTTTATAGCGAAGAGGGAAGGGAGGAGGCGGGGGAGATAACAGGGAGGAGGAGGTGGAGGAAGAAAAGGAAGAGGAGGAGGAAGAAGAAACCAAGAGGAGGAGGAGGAAGAGAAAAAAAAGCAGAGGAGGAGGAGGAGAAGGATAGAAGAAGACGAAGAGGAAGCAAAAAGAACGAAGAGGAAGGAAAAAGAACGAAGAGGAAGGAAAAAGAACGACGAGGAAGCAAAAAGAACGAAGAGGAAGCAAAAAGAACGACGAGGAAGCAAAAAGAACGAAGAGGAAGCAAAAAGAACGACGAAGAAGCAAAAAGAACGACGAGGAAGCAAAAAGAACGACGAGGAAGCAAAAAGAACGACGAGGAAGCAAAAAGAACGACGAGGAAGCAAAAAGAACGACGAGGAAGAAAAGAGGAGAGAAACACAGGACGAAAACGTGAAAGAGAAGATACAGAAGAACAGGAAGAAAAAGAATAAAGAGAGGGGAAGGCAAGGGAAAATAAACGAAAGTCAATGTGAGGAAGAAGGAAAAAATCAGGGAGCTAATAACGAGAAGAAAGGAAGGACGTGAAATGTACGGAAGTGGATGAAGAAAAAAGGAAGAAATTTGAGGAAGAAAAAATAACGGAGAAGGATATGAAGAAGAGGAGGAAGAGCAAGGAGAGAAGTGGAAGAGGAGTAAGTGGAGGGGAAGGGGAAGAGGGAAAAATGGGGGAGAAGAGGCGGTATCGAAGAAGGAAGAGGAAGAAGAGGGGAAGAGGAAGAAGAGGGGAAGAGGAAAAAGAGGAAGGTAAGAGGAAAAGGAGGGGAGGAGAAGGAAATCAAGTACGGTTCGAACGATGACGAGAGAAAGAAAGAAAAAAAAAAACAAGGGGGAAGAAAAAGGGGATGCCAGAATGAATAAATAAAAGATACAAGGCATATGAAGAGGAGAAAGAAAGTAGAAGGAAGATGAAGTGGAGGTGGAAGAAGAGGAAGATAATCTGAAGAGAAAGAAGACAGGGGGAAGAAGGTAACGAGGAAGAGGACGAGAACGTGGAGAAGAAAGGAAGAGATAAAATGACGAGATGGAGGAGAAGACGAAGGAGAAGAGGAAGAGGAAGAGGAGGGCGAGGAGAAGTAAGACTAAGAGGAAGAGGACGAAGAGGATGACCATGATGATAAATAAGTGTTGCCATATGTGCTTCTGTTTCGCTCACCTTTTACAACACACAATTAATTCCCTGATAAGTCCTCAGGTGATTGGTAATACTGTCACATATTTCATCACAGTGTTATAGAGGCATGTATCTATCTGCTTATCTATCTACCAATCCACGTATTCCCCTATCTATCTATGTATCCATCTATCTATCTCTCCATCCATCTATCCATTTCACTCTTCCCCATTTAAACCCACCAATTTATATCCCTATCTACCTATCTCATCTCTATCCCCATCCATCCCCTATCTACCTATGTCTATCTGCTAATACATCGACCAATCTACAATTACCCTTTTCAATATCTATCGTCTCGTAGGTGGTAGCATACTCGTGTCGCAGTGCAGGTCCCACGACAAAGGTTCAAATCCCACACCGGCGAACATTTAAGAGTGTGAAAGTAGTGCGTCCTTTCAAGTGTCAGCTCATATTCTACCAATGACATTCTCTCTCTCTCTCTCTCTCTCTGCTAGACGACCAACCCCTCCACTACACAAAGTCTATCCTATGCTAAAAATTGTGATTAAAAAAAAATAAATAAATGAAGGTCACTAAACTACAAAGAATATTGATGGTTTTGATTTTTACGAAAGTTTTCTCAAAAAAAAAAAAAAAAAAAAAAAAAAAAAAAGTCAAAGGATACCAAAAAATATATATTAAAAAATGTAGTCGTACTGAAGGGGTGACGGGGGAGAGAGAGAGAGAGAGAGAGAGTTAAGTGGAGGAAAAGGCGTAGCAATGAAGAGAAAGGAGGAGTGAGAATGTGGAGGGAAAGTTAGGGAGGAAAGGTGGGGAGGGGAGGGGAGGGGAGGGGAGGGGAGGGGATGGGAAGGAAGGGGGAGAGGGGAGACGAGGCGAGCGGAGAGGGGCCAGAAGGAGAAAGAGGGGGGGGGGACGGGGGAGTGAAGAAGAGTGAAGGGAGAAGAGAACAGAGGAGGAAGGGAATTGAGAAGAGAGGAGAGGAGGGAAGGGAGAGGAGGAGAGGAAAAGGGAGAGGAGGAGAGGGGAGGGGAGGAAAGGGGAGAGGAGGAGAGGGGAGGGGAGAAGAGAGGAAACCAGGTAACAGAATCAGGGGAAGATCAGAAAATATGAGAGGGAGGGGAGAGGGGAGGCAATTGGGGGAGAAGGAGAGGGAGGAGATGGAGGGAGGTAAGAGGAGAGGGAGAAAGGAAAAAGAATGTAAGCTGGCAGAGAGAGAGAGAGAGAGAGAGAGTTAAACCATTTGCCACAGTAACACGGCTGCAATAGTGCGGGATATGCTGACAGGCAGACAGACAGACAGAAGTGCTACCTGTCTAGCAGCTTTGTACCACATCACTACCATAACTACCACCACACCACTACAATGACTACCACCACACCACCCCTACTACTATTGCTACTACCCTCCCTACCATCATCATTACCACTACAACACTGCCATCACCACCACTACCACCACCACCACCACAATCTCATGTTACCACCATCGCTACCATCAAAACTACCATCATTACACCTCAGCATCACCTTAGCTACCACTACCGCCACTACTACCATTACAATCTCCACCACCATTACCACAATCATGATCATAACTACCACCATCACCACCACCATTCACGAAGCCATCATTATCGTTACCACCATTACCACCACGACCAGCATTACTTCCCCCTAACATTTTCACTACACAAAACCACTATCACCACAATCACTACCATCACCAAATACTGTCATCACCATCACTAATCATCATCATCACCACCACCACTATTCCCTACCACCATAACCACACACAACATCACCACTACCACAACTACCACCATCACTACACACAGCCAACATCACCACCACCACAACTACCACCAGACAACAACTACCACCATTATAGGGTGGGATAAAATTGCAGTAAGAGAGGATTAGGTGGTGATGAGAGAGAGAGAGAGAGAGAGAGAGAGAGAGAGAGAGAGAGAGAGAAACATGAGACACGGAGAGGAGAGACTGGAGGGGGAGGAAAGTAAAAAGGGAAGAAGCGAAAGAGAAGAGGGGAGTAAGGCAAGACGAAGAGGGAGGAAAGGAGAAAAAGAGAGAGGGAGAGAGGAGAAAGAAGAAAGGAAAGGAGAGAAAGGTGATGAAGGAGAAAGAAGAGAATGAAAGAAAAAGGGAGAGAGGAGGAGGAGGAGGAGGAGGAAGGTGAAGAAGAGGAAGTAGGAGAGGAGGATAAAGTTGAGAGAGAGAGAGAGAGAAATAAGATATAACCTTCTTTAACCCCTTCATTACATCCAAGGCTGAATAAAATTGCCTGGGGGTAGCTTGAATAAATTAACATATAAATACTAACTACATAAATGAATATTACTTAGATGAAGGAATTAGGAGCCATACTGTAAGTGACTTGAGAAATTTCTTGACGTCTCTTCCTTATTGACTTATCCTCCCCATTACACTTCAGTACTCTGTTCTAGATTACTGATCCCAAGTATGTCGATATTAACAAAGACAAAAGCATACAAGGAGGCTTTAAGGTGTCATAAGCAAAATCAATCGCTGCGGAAGAGGTGTTAAGAAGGGTATGGAGAGGTGCAGTGAAATGTGTGGATGTAGTTTTGTGAAGAGTGGCAGTGTCAACAGTGGAGAGGGATTGTTAGGAAAGGTCAGAGGGGAGGGGAGGGGGATGCAAACGTTAATTCTTATTACCAGATTTTTTTTTTTTATAAATCGGGACAGACTTCTAATAGTGAAGGGGTAAAAAAAAAAAAAAAAAAAAAAAAAAAAAAAACGTATACCGATATCTTACGCCTCCAACGCGATGTCTCTATGAGGGTGAATAAAATCGATTAAAATAATAATACCAATAACGAATAAAATCGGGGTTCATGAAGGCTATATCTATCTCTACATCTATCTTCTCTAGTGTGGAAGTCTCTCCAAAGTTTAATTAAATCACTTGGCGGTAGAAATAACAAAATACGTCTCGGAGTGAAGAGAACAAACCACATAAACTTCTACGAGTAGGTTCAGTAATGATGTATTCCAGGGCAGGAAGTAAGGCTCAAAAGTGTTCACATCAATCAAGCTCAAACACTCCGTCCAGGGCATGACCTTTTGTGAATACCTAAACAGACTGGCAAGGCGTCATACCTGTTGTCTTTTAATTGCACTGTACAATGTATTAACTTTATTTACTCTTGTATATATACCTGTGTAGAGAGAGAGAGAGAGGGAGAGAGAGAGAGACCTACGTAGCGGTAGTCAAATATGTTGTCTATATGGATAAATTCTCTCT
>NC_137043.1:35605381-35617881 GCF_032717465.1 Coenobita brevimanus
AGTCAGAGTAATGACACGGAGAGAGGGGAGAGGAAGACAAAAAGTGTGAATGTATGGGGAGATGGAAGAGAGGGGAGAGAAAATTGAGAAAATGAGGGGATGACAGAAGAGGGAAATAAGGACCTGAAGGATAAAGGAGAGAGTGTAGAGTGAGGGGAAAGGAAGGGAGACAAGAGAAAAATGAGGGTAAGTGTGAAAGAGGGGAGGACGAGTGATGAGACAGAGGGGAGATGAGGAGGAGGAACTAAGAAAGAAGAGAGGAGGAGGAGGAGGAAGAGAAGGAGGGAAGAAGAGTAAAATAAGAAAGAGCGAGAGACATAATAATGAATGAAAAGTCATTAAGAGAGAGAGAGAGAGAGAGAGAGAGAGAGAGAGAGAGAGCATGGGGAACTCACTCATGTCATCCTCTTTAACAGCTCTTAGTTAGAACATAAAACACACACACACACACACACACACACACACACACACACACACACACACACACACACACACAGAATCCAACATACACAAGTACACAAACACAAACACGTGTACGCACACAATCTGAAATACACACACTTTTATTAGGCTATGTGAATGTCTATTATATATACAGTACTTGTATACTTACACTTTTTCACACACACACACACACACACACACACACACACACACACACACAATCTCTCTCTCTCTCTCTCTCTCTCTCTCTCTCTCACACACACACACACACACACACACACACATTTTTAGGGCAAACTAATGCATCCTCGGCGTATTACAGCACAAATTTGACGCTTTTCATTATTTACAGGTGTGTGTGCTACCTGTCGTTGTTGTTATTGTTGTTCAAGATGTAAACAAAAATTTCTCAAATATTTTCGGTTTTGGGTCATCTCTATCTATCAACACATCTCTATCTATCTATCTATCTATCTATCAACACATCATCAGTCAATTACTCTATCCCTATAAATGAATCATGTATTATCTATCTTCCTATCTATCTATCGACACATACTTAACCACTTATCTATCTATCAACACATCATCCCGTCTATCACTCTATTATTCCCTATCAACTGATCTATCTATCTACCGATACATCCCATCTATCAGTCTAAAACTCTATCCCTATTATCTATCTATCTATCTATCTATCTACTGACATCCCATCTATCAGTCTATTACTCTACCTCAATTAATCACCCATCTATCTATCTATCGACACATCATCCCATCTATCAGTCCATTACTCTATCCCTATTAATCAAATCAATCTACCATCCTATTCATCTGTATGTCAATCAACCATCCATCCTATCTATTTGTCACTGTATCTATCTATCTATCAATCCTTCATTCTATCTACAAGTGGCTTATTCTTTATGTAATGAAAGGTATGCTACATTTTGGAAAGAAGTGAGAAAAACTAAAAACAATAAGTGCTACATAAATGTAAAAAAAGAGGGCACATGTGATTCCCTGCTTATTGCTGAAACATTTTCCCGTAGATATACAGGTGCTTGATGATGGTGCTTGTCAGAATAAAGGTAATTTTAAATACTGGAGTAGGAAATTAAATGAGTATGTTTGTAAATGTAAGATGACTGGAATTATCAACACAACTGATGTTAATATAGCGACTGGTGAGTTAAAGTGTTACTGGTTCTGGTGACATTCATTCCAATCACTTAAAGTTCAGTCCTATAATTGTAGCAAGACTTAGCTAAGCTACTTTCCTCGTTTATTGTACATGGTTATGTGCCAGACGAAATGACGTTTGTTGTTATTTTAACTCTTGTCAAGGACTAGACTAAAGATCAAATCTCAGTTGAAAATTATAGGCCAAATATAATATCTACTGTTTTCCTAAAAATATCTCAATAATGTTTGAAGTAAAAAATATTACATTATGCATCTTTTAATGAAAGACAGCATGGAATTCGACCTAATCATTCTACTTCCACAGCATGTTTGGTTTTAAAGGAAACAACTTTAAAGTACCGCACACATCTTCAGACTGTGATGTATACCGGTATGCAATTTTTATTAACTTCAAGAAGGCCTTTGATAAAGTCAACACCTTTTAACTTTTTTGTAAAATTTTAAGGCTGGTATCCTTCATTTCTATGTTAAAGTGCTATTTAATCTGTACAGAAATCAAATCGTTGTAACTAAGCATAAGGATTCAGTATCTGAACCATGGAAAATCATGAATGGAGAACGTCATGGCGAAGTCTTATCATCACTGCTCTTTAATGTGTATGTTGATAAGCTCACTGAAAATTTGTCAAATTCCAAAACAGGATGTGCACTTGGTAATAAGATGAGTACTAAACTTGCGTACGCAGACGATATAGTTATTCTAGCTGCTTCTGCAACAAGCCTGTAACTGCTGTTTAATATATTAGAGAAGGAAGCCAAGGATATATATATTGAGATTAATACCGCCAAGTCGCTATGGATGTATTTTAAAGGTGAAAATAACAGGTCCTTGGAACGATGTATGACTCTGTATAACCAAAAACTAGTTATTTTTAAGGAATGTAAGTATTTAGGTTTTATTCTGGCCAATCATCTACTTAACTGTAAGGATATAATTAGGTGTAGGAATAAATTCTATAACGAATCTGACTGTATTTTAGGAAAATTTTCAAGCATTTGATTTTAGAGTTTTTAGACAATTGTTTGTGAAAGTTATTGTCTAAGTATATATGGCTCAGAATCATGGTTTTGTGATGCAAAGTGCCACATTCCCCTCAAACAGTTTGCAGTTGGTTATTACAAGGCAATATAGAAAATACTGAAATTAGAGTACTGGGAAAATCACCACTGAAGTATGTAGAATGGCAGGCCGTATGACATTTAACCATTTAATTAACTGGCATACGATACGATTTGCATATCAAGTTCTTAAGAAACCTTGTGGATTTTTTAAGAGAAGTCTGCTGAACACATATGATGAATTGTTTCTGATAAAAGAAGTACGGTAAGGTACTGTACATTAAGAACAGTATAGCCTACAAATATATGATGCATAATGAATTTGATGCTATTAAATCTAGAATCATCTTTGTTCAAAATCATGAGCTTACTATGAGGTATACAGTTTCAAGGTTTTTAGGAAAAGCATATATAACGTTTCACTGTGTATAACTGTGTATATTTGTGTTGTATAATAAATATGAACATGCTGCATAGGTTAGTGCACCACTGAGGGGGTATAAATTTACTTACTGTATCTGTAAAAAGTTGTGTTCAGCTTTTTATGAAATAAAGAATTGTCTGTCTATAGCTCTACCTTTATCAATCATTGTCTACCATCCTATCTATCAATCATTCTACCAACCACCCTATGCAAGTCTACCACCCCATTTATCTATCTTACCACCCTACTTATCTATCTATCCACCCTATCTATCTACCAACTCACTACCGTAGTCTATCTATCCATCTCTATCCCTCCTCCCCCTACAAATCTGGCACTGTAAATGTTTAGAGCAATTATCAACCAATCAATCAATCTATCTATCTATTATCTATCTACTCACCAGCTCATTTATCCATCTATCCTTCTATCTCTTATCGGTCTACAAATCTCATTTCCAATTTTTCCATCTATCAGTCTATCTGCTAATATATCTATCGGTCCATATATCTATCTGGGCCTCTGCCTTAAATTTGTTATCGTGTGGGTATAGTTGTTAAGGTGTACAAGGCGGGGGTCTATTTATCTATCTATCTAACTATCTAAACTTCCACCTCTCAAGAAATCACCCTATCATCCTATTTACAATATTTATCAACCAATCATCCTATCAATCATTCACTAATTCAGCCACCCATCTATCTATCTATCCATCCACCTACCTATCTATCGATCTACCTATCTATCAGTTCCTCCATCTCTCTATACCCATCTCGCATACAAATCTGTTATTGTGATATGGACAAAAGGTTTACAGAAGGCATTTCTGGGGACGAATCTATCAGTCCATCTATCCCTCTATCTATCTATTCCTCTATCTATCAACCAGTCTATCTATTTATTCCTAACTCAATCCCAAAATGAACCAACCGACCATCCACCCAACCTTTGTATCAATAAATCAATATAACCATCCTATCAATCATCTATTCTACCTACCTACCCATCTATCTATCTATCTATCCCTCTATCCCCCCGTACAAATCCGGTCCTCAGATTTGTTAAAGGTGGACAGAGTTTAGGACAGGTATTTGAGGTGACCAGTCTATCTACCTACCTATTGATCCATCCATTAATTTTATCTGTCCATCCATCCATATACCTACCCATCTATCTCTTGCTATCTATCTATCCATCCATCCATCTACCTACCCATCAATCTCTTGCTATCTATCTATCCGTCTATCCAACTACCTACCCATCTCTTGCTATCTATCCATCCATCCATCTACCTACCCATCTATCTCTCGCTATCTATCTATCCATCCATCCATCCACCTACCTACCCATCTCTTGCTATCTATCTATCCATCCACCCATCCATCTACCAACCCATCTATCTCTTGCTATCTATCTATCTATCCATCTACCTACCCATCTATCTACTGCTATCTATCTATCTATCTATCTGTCTATCCCTCCATCCCCCCTACAAATCTGGCATTGTGGGACAGGTGAACAAAGGGAATAGAGCAGGTATTTCACGTGGCGAGTCCTTGTGCACCTGTTCAGACCCTGGGGCTTAGCTGTGAGGCCGATACACACACACACACACACACACACACACACACACACATCCAATACATGACTACACATCCATACCAAACTAAACACACACACACACACACACACACACAAATCCAATACCGGTACATGACTACACATCCATACCAAACACACACACACACACACACACACACACAGATATCAACAAATCTATAGTAATCACTGGTATAGATGATGTAAAACAAAACTTCGAGACAAAAAGGAGATGGCAAATACACTGAGCACACCAGTACTACTGAAGGAAGTACGGTATCAGAGGAAACTGTAACAAAGACATAGAAGAACACAAAAGGCTAGTGAAATATGAGAGAAATAATTCAAGGACCCTGAAAGTAACCTTCCAGAGTGTGAACTCTGTGGAAGAAATACTAAAAAAATGCAAACTCATGGAAAAAGAGGAATTTTAAAAAGCATGGATAAAAATAAGCCTAACTCAAGAGGAATTGGAAATACTAAAAGAGAAGAGGGAAGAGACAAAAACAAAGAACGAGGGAAGATCAAAGGAAGAGTAAATTTTTTTACAAAGTAATTGGATTCTAGGTACGAAAGTGGTACATAACCAACAGGGAATAATAAGGAGGAAGGTAGCAGACTCAAGTTATGGCAAGTATGTAAACAAGATGATTGAGCTGATGTACTCAGTTGTAGATGGAATGGTGTCTAAATTATTAGAGATAGAAGACTATACCAAAAAAAGGAACCACATATTATTTGCCTAACTGAAACAAAATTAATCTCAAAGATATCAAATGATACCCTAAACTTACAAGACTACAATATAAGGAGAAGAGACAAATTTAAGAATGGAAGGAGGAGTTATAATCTTAACAAAGAAAAATCTACAAGTCAAAGACATAAAACTAGATACCGGTACACCCTCAAAAGTAGAACTGATTGCATTGGAGATTTACACATCTGAAGGGAAATTAACAGTGGCAAACTCATACACGACACCCAAAACAAACACTTCGGAAAGAGGTGAATATGAAGACCTGGCAGAAAGTACAATTCAGAGCTTAAGAATATTACCAAATAGAATGGAAGGGAAATCTGAAAGAATTATATTAACAGGAGATTTCAATACAAATATACAGTAAAAGCTCGATTAGATGGAATCCGATGCATCGGCACATCCGTATAACCGGAACACAAATTCGATCCAGCATGGAGTTGAAAATATTCCGGATACCCCTATAGATCTTGATTAGTTCTGTACAGTACAGGATAAGGTAGTGTATCAGCTAATTTTCAAAATTATTCTGGCCTGAAAATTTTTCTTTAAATAATTTTTGGTAATGTTTGCTGGTTTGTGGTCAGTCCTGTACAAGTTCTCTTGCTGTCTTTTTTGTGTATTGTAGTGTACCTGTACTGTACCTAATACTGAATAATGTACTTTATGAAATAAAGTCCCAAGTTTGGTACTATTCTATTTGTTTGACCATTCAAAAAATTTCTAAGAGTAACATTCGATTACCCCAAAAATTCCATATCCGGAATGGAAGAATCCCCATGCATTCCGGTTAAGCGAGCTTCTTCTTTAATTGGAATACTCTAGATGTAAAAAGCCATGAATGCTGTTGGGATCAAAAGCTCCTAGATCTTGTGCTGGAATATTCCCTAACACAGCATGTAAAGGAAAACACCAGAAAAGAGGACTTGATGTTCCATCAGTACCTGTACGAGATCTTGTATTTACTAGGTAAGAAATGAAATTGACAATATAATGTATCACACTCCATTCAGCAAAAGCGACCATGCAGGAAAATTGTTACTTAAGGATTGTATATGAAGTTACCAGTAATGAGAGTTAAAAAAAGAGTCTAAACTACGAAAAGGGCAACCATCATGACCTGAAGAAGTACTTTTTAGAAACAGATTGGGAAAATGAGCTTAGAGGACAAGACTTAAATATTATATATAGAAAATTCTGTGATCTTTATGAAATAGGAGTCCAAAATTACATCCCTCAGCACAAAGAAAATGAAAATAAATTGTTTAACACAGAATGTAAAAAAATCTAAAGAAAAAAGAGACTTGCTTTGGAATAGATACACTGGACACAATAGTGAGAGGGCATGTAACTATAAATAAGCAAGAAATGATTATGCAACGATAAGGAGGGGGGGCTCAGAGACCGTTTGAGGAAGACATTACATATATAAATTAAAAACATTGCTCAACCTGTTTTACAGCTACATCCGAAACAAAACCAAAGTTAAGGATAAAATACAATCCATTACAGATGTGGGGATCATCTATACACATGAGAAAAATATTTGTGAAGCAATAAATAAAAACTTCCAATCTGCTTTTACACAAGAATTTTGAAAGGGATAGAACATACATCCCTACAAGCATTACCAGATATACAAATATCAGAAAAAAGAAGTGCAGGATGAGTTAAGTAAATCAGAGGAAAAGCAAATGGTCCTGACGAATTTTCAGGTTGGGTGCTACATGACTGTGTAGAAGAGTTAAGCAGACCATTGTACAATAGCTATTTAATATTCAAGGAATCCTTAGGTCAAGGTAAACTACCTGATATTTGAAAGAAAGCAAACATTGTTACCCTATTCAAGAAATAGAACAGAATGAATCCACTGAAATACCGACAAGTATCAGTGACCAGTGTTGTAAGATACTAGAAAAGCTGATAAGAAAAGTTTGGGTAAACCATTTAGAACACAGTATAACAGAAAGGCAGTTCGGTTTTGGAAGGGGAAAATCATGTGTTACCAATCTATTAAGCTACTATGACAGAGTTACAGAAACATTACGGAAAAGAGATGGATGGGTGGAGAGTATATATCTATTTAGATTTCAAGAAAGCATTTGACAGAGTACAGCACCAAAAACTTTAATAGAAACTGTGCCATCAAGGAGGTATCCAAGGCAATCTGTACTGTTGGATGCAGTATTTTCTCAGAAAAAGGGAAATGAGAACAGTACTAAGGGGAAATTACTCATCTCGGAGGGAAGTGACTCGCGGAGTGACACGGCTCAGTGCTGGCACCAATTGTTTTTAGTACCATATATATAAATGACAAAGACAGTAACAATGGAAATGGAAACTATCTAAATACGTTTGCAGATAGGCCTAATGCAAAAATACAAAGGAAAATTACTACCAGATTCTTGCAAAGAGCTGTAAGAGGAATTAAATAAGCTTCATCAATGGAGCAATAAAAGGCAAATGGAATTTAATGTGGACAAGTGTCATGTAATTAAGTTTGGCAAAAGTGAGAAAAGACCAGATTGGGATGATAAGTTACAAAGGTCAACCCTACACATAACAAAAAAGGAGAAGGACCTAGGAGCGACTGTCAATAACAGACTATCTCCAGCTGACCACATCAGCGAGAAGGTACGTAACATGTACACACTGCTTGCTAATATAAGAATATCATTCACATATATAAATGAAGACATGCTGAGAAAGATAATAACATCATTCATCACACCAACCCTGAAGTATGCATCAATAGTCTGGAATCATCTCAAAAAATACATACCGTACGATGGGGGAATTATGACAGTGCGAGGTAATTGTAATATTTTTTGACAACTACTAAAAAATATTCATAATAAATTTATTTTCGTTTTTAGGCCTAAATGTGTGGTATTCATTTTTCTTTGTTACCAAATTTTGCATGTTTTCAGGTATTTAAAATTCTTCCACATTCAGAGTAGAGTGCTCACAGGAAGAAAGTGCTGAAATAAAAATTTTAGCCGCTGACGAGTAGTGGAAACAAGATTGGGTACCAGTCAGAGTCCACTTGGGGGATCATCTTTATTTTCTCACCAGGAACTGCAAATTTCACAAGGTAAATGTGTGTTGAATTTCAATGTAATCCATTAGCAACTTTTTTTTTCAAATAAGTTGACAGTGAGGGTAATTGTGACATCATGGCTATTTTAAAAGTAAACTTGTTATTGGAGCAATGTTAGTAATGATATGCAGACACTTTCTTCATAACTAATGAGTACTGTATAAATCTTTGACAGAACCATGCCCAGAATCTATACTTCAATAAGATGAGCCCAGAGGCTGCTATACACAGAGGAGACAGTGGCCAAGGCATCGCACGGAATGCCTATAAGCGAGCTGCAACAAAATACAAGTTACCATACAGTTCTTTGCATGCTAGAATCAGTGGGCGTTCATTGGAGCATGGCAAAGCTGGCAGGAAAACAGACTTAAATGTTTCTGAGGAACTTGTCATTGCGCAGAACATTGTAGCTTCGGCTGACTATGGATATGCGTTCAATTTGCTAGGGCTACGCCATTTTGTCAAGGCCAACATCAAGAAAAGTGGAACTGAAGTGCCACAGTTTGTCAATGGTATGCCACTAATTATCAAGACCAAACTCATTTTCAAAACCAAATTTGCTGGCCTGTTGATGTGTTAAAAGCTCAGGAATCAGTAAAGGTACTTTTTATTTACAATTGCCATTTTGGTTTAAGGATAAGTGTTGGTTTTCTCACTGGATTCAACTTGAATCTACCCAATTTACCTCTAAATCAGTTAAGGTTAAGTTTTATTTACACATGCCAATTTTTTTTGGGAAAAAATAAGAGTTTTTGATAAGTATCACATAAACACCAAAGCCTGGGGTAATTGTAGTAGCTTTATCCACTTGAGTTGTGCAAACTAATTCTACTTTATATAGATTTTACAGCATACACCAGGAAGGCTGATTGTTACTCTTCATTTTGAACCAATAAAAGGTTTGAAAACAACAACTTGGTATAAGGCACCTTCAGTTTTGTAAAAAAAAAAAAAAAAAAAAAAAAGTGTCACTATTTCCCCATTGTACGGTAGACAAGATTGAAAAAGTACGGTACAAAGGGCAACTACAAGATGGGTACCAAGCTTAAGGAATCTAAGCTATGGTACAAAGACTAGAAAAATTGAATCTACCAACACTACAGGACAGAAGGAAAAAAAAGAGATGATTTTGCTATATAAATGCATCTCAGGAAAAGAGAAAATAGATATAAATGAATATATAACCTATGGGAGAGCATTAGCAAGAGGACACTGCAAAAAACTACTGAACATAAAAAGAGGCAAAAAAGACGTAAGGAAATTCAGTTTTCCAAACAGGGCAATTGACCAGTGGACTGCACTACCGAGAAACAGTATGTGCCAAAACTGTTCGTAAATTTAAGGACATGTAGGATTAATATAGTTTAATACATGGGACAGTACGAGCTTGACTCATTCCTGTAAAATTACAATTAGGTAAGAACACAAAATCCAGTATATGACTGTACATGAAACATACACACATCCATATCAACCTAATTCTCTCTCTCTCTCTCTCTGTCCCAAAGAATCTACTGTTTACACATCCATACCACCATAAGTACCGGTACACATCCCCCCCCCGTCTCTCCAGGCTACACACACACACACACACACACACACACACACACACAGTAAATAATTCCAATAGCTTACTAAAGTCATCTAAACTTTTCCAATCAATAAAAAAGAATATGAACTAATAACGTTATGCAAGTTATATCAAGTTCAATATGAAGAACAGTTCCACTTATTTCTTCTTTTCGTTCAATTCAGAAATTATATATGAATGTTGCGTAAATATTAATGAATTTAATCTATTTCTATATCATTTTGGTTATATTTCTGGCGATTTCACGCTAAAACTGTCCCGTCACAGAGAAAAGGATTTCATTGTTCATAATATACACAACAAAATATCCAAAAGCAATAACAAATAACAAAATCAAAAAATAACTATCCAAGCTAATAACAAATAAAAAATAACAGAATACGTCATAAAATAGTAACAATAAATAAATACCTAACATAAACACAAAATAATAGTAACAACCAAATATCCAAAAGCAATAATAAATCGCTCTGGAAAATGTGCTACGGATATTCCAAAGTTAAAAATTGTGCACAAATAATGAGAAAAACAAAACAAAAAAGTTAAAAAAAAAATGAGGAAAAATGTCAAAGTATAAATTTAGAAAAATAATCAAAAAAGCCAAAAAATAAATCGCTGTGAAAAAAACAAAGTGATCAAAAAGCACATCGCTTAGAAAAAAAAATGAGAAAAGCCAAAAAATATATCGCTGGGAAAGAAATTGAGAAAATAAATCGCTAAGAAAAATTTGCTAGAGCTTCCAATGGTAAGATTCGTATTATCGTCAGCCTATGTCACTTATTACCCAAACACCTCTTCCTGGCCGGTTTACTTCCGCGTGGGACCTGTTATTCTCCCGTAGTTTTCATTGTAAATACGTAATATTAATCTGTGGTTAATATCTTCCAACTCGTAATATATCTATGTCTTATCTAATTCATTAATATATCTGATGCAATTATGTAGGTACTAATTCCTTCAGCCCGATGGCGTTTTTATTCTTGCTATCAATTTTGCTCAACTATAGAAGAGTGTCTAGGAGTGAAAAGTCTTAGGAAGGCTGTCTAGGAGTGAAAAGTCTTAGGAAGGCTGTCTAGGAGTGAAAAGTCTAAGGAAGGCTAAATATAACCCTCCCAGTTCGATCAGTCTCTATGAAGATGAATAAAATCGTCTGGTGACAGCAAGAATAAAATGGGAAAAACGCGTCATCGGATTGAAAGGGTAAAGGGCTACAAACAACACGAAAGATGAAGCAAATGCACAAGTCGCCCAAGAAAAGGTGTCACGAAGCTACCAACAGCAACCACAATGTGAGCTCAAAACGCAATTAAAATTTCAAACATACCTTACTTCAACATCCACACCTTCACACGGGCTCCTTAAGTCGGCCATTTCAGCACAAAATACGCCATTCCTCTAGCAGTACTATATGAAAAAGTGATCTCTAATATGCCAACACCTAGCGAATTACGAAACACCCAAGCGCAAATGATCGTAAGTATGAAAAAAATACTCACCAAATTATCAACACTCGTAAGCCATGCCAACATCCGAGAGGCAATGTTGACGTTCGTATCACGCTTCTTTTCACCATTAATCACATAGTATCACAAGTCACAGTTAGTTCCATAGGTCGGCTGTATGTTCACGGCTTGCTGGTGATTGGCTGGGTCGCCGATGATAAGATGGTCCGGGATTAATGACGGAATATCACACGAGCCGACGCCAACCTTTCTGATCTCCACTGCGGACGCGTGGTCACTGCAGGCATACCAATCGTCGCCCGCCCCTGTAATTTATTTTCATTAGTCTATTTACTATTCCCATACCTAGTTATTCACTATTTCTTTTATTTGTACCCTTAAATAAATTAATACTATCGAATCGGCCTCTCCATTACCACAAAATTATATATATACAATACTAACTCCCTTCGCATCGGAACAGTTGGTACCTTGTCCGCCATGCCCTAGAGATTTTGAACTTGATCGCTAAACAAAATTCTTAATACACTCTTACTGAAACGCTACGTCCTAATTACTGAGTTTCTAGCATAATCCTTCACACAAACGATGCATGTATGCTTATTACTGTAATATTTATTTGTTAGAACTGGCTGGGCGAAAGAATTTAGTAGTTATTTCAAGAAATAGGAGTGTACTGAAAGCGAACACAGTACAACCGCTTGGAACACTCCGATTACGCACCAACAAAAATACTGAGAATGATAATGAATATTTCACTGCTTGCCGTGGATAAATACGCTAGTAAATAAATAGCTGATTATCATTTATTTGTGTCCCTTGTGAACCTGATGCAATATTAACATAATTATATAAGA
>NC_137043.1:35622881-35625381 GCF_032717465.1 Coenobita brevimanus
AAGGAGTCAATACACGCATACATCCCCGCATCACTCCCTTCCCCATTCATCATTCATTTACCCCTTCCATGCATTCATTATTCACTACCCAACGCTCTCACACTAATTCACTTATCCTCGTCAATTATATGCAACTCAATCACAAACTACTGATCCCGTTGAAATAAATAGGTGACAAATAAATAAATGCATCTGTTATTCTACGCCTACTGTTGTGCGTATTCTGGCGTTACCTGTTTGCTCCCTCACGCCGCTTCCTGTGAGGGGCACGAATGGATCTATATATTCAGTTTGCTTTCACTGGATGGTATTGGTCAATTCTCAATCCTTGCATGAAATATGATAAGGCATCTGAGGTAGGAATGAGTCTCCTTGGTTACTAGTCAAATTCACCCCTCCAGTCTGAATACACCTGGCCATCAACTGAGCTAAAGGGGGTTAGGGATTTTTCGCTCTCTGTCTCTCTCTCTCTTTCTGTGTGTGTGTGTGTGTGTGTGTGTGTGTGTGTGTGTGTGTGTGTGTGTGTGTGTGTGTGTGTGTGTGACAGCTAAATAACGATACTCGTAGAGAGAGAGAGAGAGAGAGAGAGAGAGAGAGAGACAGACAGACAGACAGACAGACAGACCTTGACCTTTGTCCTTGATATTACTTAATGGAACTTGTCTCTCGTAAAAATGTCAGCCACGAAAAAAAAAGAAAAACAAAAAAAAAAAAAAAATATTACTAAATCAGGGCAAAACTTAAAGCCTGAACGGATAGATAAAAAAGATAGACATAGATACATACATACATACATACATACGTACATACACATACACACTGTACATAAAGTTAAATGGACAGGCAGACACACTGAAAGGCAGACAGACAGACAGACAGACCGAAAGGCAGATAGAAAGACAAAAACAGAAAGGCAGACAGACACACAAACACATGGAAGGACGCGACTAACAACCTAACTTATTACCTACATCAGCGGTAGTAGTAGTAATAATAATAATAATAATAATAATAATAATGATAATGATACCAGTATGTGTAACAACAAAATAACTACAATAATTAACAACAACAACAATAATAATAATAATAATAATAATAATAATAATAATAATAATAATGATGCCAGTAAATGTAACAACAAAACAATTACAACAATTTATAACAACAACACTAATAATTATAATAATAATAATAATAACAATAATAATAGTAATAATAATAATAATAATAATAATAATAACAATAATAAACCCTACAATCAAGCAATCCAGTCTCAAAACAAAACCAAATCAACAGACAAAACAAAATTGTAATCTGTATGGACGAAGCAAAAAGAAAAAAAGAAAATAAAAGAAATGGCCAACTGATCGACACAAAAAAATCTATGGTTAAAAAAAAAAAATGAATAGAAAAAGATGAAAAGCAATCAGGGTAAACGAGTGAATAGCAGTATGTGGAGGTGGATAGATAGATAGATAGATAGACAGACATATAGACAGGTAGATAGATAGGAAGGTAGAATTGCAGTATGTGGAGATGGATGGATGGATGGATGGATAGATACAGATAGATAGACAAATAGGTAGAATTGCAGTATGTGGAGGTGGATAGATAGATAGATAGATAGATAGATAGGTAGGTAAAATTGCAGTATGTGTAGGTGGATGGATGGATGGATGGATATATAGATAGATAGATAACCAGATAGATAGATAGGTAGGTAGAATTGCAGTATGTGGAGATGAATGGATGGATGGATAGACAGATAAATAGATAGACTGGTAGAATTGCAGTACGTGGATGTGGATAGATGGATAGATAGATAGATAGATAGGTAGGTAGGTAGAATTGCAATATGTGGAGGTGGATGGATAGACAGATAGGTAGATGGATAGACAGATAGGTAGGTAGGTAAAATTGCAGTATGTGGAGGTCAATGGATAGATAGATAGATAGATAGACAGATAGGTAGATGGATAGATAGGCAGTATGTGGAGGTGGATAGATAGATAGATATAGATAGGTAGAATTGCAGTATGTGGAGGTGGATAGGTGGAAAAGTGGACAGACAGATAGATAGATAGACGGAAGGAGAGATATAGATGGACTGACTGATAAATAGATGGATGGATAGATGACAGATTAGTGAGAGAGAGAGAGAGAGAGAGAGAGAGAGAGTGTGTGTGGCGGCATTCTCTCTCTCTCTCTCTCTCTCTCTCTCTCTCTCTCTCTCTCTCTTTCTCTAGCGGCGGCTGTGTGAACCGTAAACCAAACAAATGAACCTAGAACACCGGTATATGTGTCCTCTCTCTCTCTCTCTCTCTCTCTCTCTCTCTCTCTATCTATCTATCTATCCATCCATCCTCCCATCGGTCGTTCCTTAATTCATGATGTATCAACTATTCAAGTCGTCAATAATCTCTCTCTCTCCCTCTCTGTCTCTCACACACACACACAAACACACCTACTATTCTCCCACTAAAACACAGTACTCTTC
>NC_137043.1:35627881-35640381 GCF_032717465.1 Coenobita brevimanus
AAGTCAGAGGGAGGAAAATGAGAGGAGACAGGAGAGGAAGAGGGGAAAAGAAAGAGGAGACGGATGAAGAGGGCTAAAAAGAGAGGAAAAGTCAGAGAGAGCAAAAAGGGAGAACGAGAAGAGAAGGAAGAGAGAAGAGAGGAGGGGTTACACGAGAGGGGAGAAGCAGGCACAAAGGAGAGAGAGAGGGGAAGAGAGAAAGAAGGAAGAGGGGAGAGAAAGGAGGAAGAGGGGAGAGAAAAGAGGGGAAGTGAGAAATAAGTAAAGGGGAGGGGATAGAAGAGGGGAGAGAGACAATAAAATGAATAGTTATAGAAATGAGGGGAGAGGGAGAGAGAGATGTGAAAGGGAGACTTAACAAGAGGAGGGGAGGAGTTGAAGAGAGAGAGAGAGAGAGAGAGAGAGAGAGAGAGGTAAGCGACACCTGTTGCTCCCTAATTAATACCACTTCAGGTGAGAACGTAGAAATGGGGGAGGGGGGGGAAGAGAGATTAAGAGAGGAGAGGAGGAATGGAGAGATGAGGAGGAGGGGACTGTGGAGGGGAGGGGAGAGAGATTTAGAGGAGGGATGAGGAGGAAGGGGAGGAGAATGAGAGTGAAGGAGAGACTGAGAGAGCAGGAAAGAGGGGGGAGATTAAACGAGGAGAGAGGTGGGGAGGGTACAAGGAGGAGAATGGGGTGAGGGAGGAGAGATTCAACTGAAGAGGGGTGGAGAGGGGAGAGAGAGGAATATGGGGGAGGAGGAAGGACAGACATTGGGGTAGAAGGGGCGAAAAGGGGAGGAAAATTTAAGTGTGTGTGTGGGGGGGAGGAGGAAGAGGTTAAGAAAGGGGAAGAGGTTGAGGTGTTGAGGAAGAGGGAAGGGAAGGAGGGGTATGTGCTGGGGAGGAGGGATGGAAGAAGAGGGATTAGGGGAGGAGATGGAGGAAAGGCGGAGGAAAATAGGAGAGAGAGGTAGAGATTAAGAGAGAAGGGGTGGAGAGGGGAAGAGGAGACAGACAGAGGCTACTGGACAAGAGGAGAGGGAAGGGGAAAGGGAGGAGAGGGGGAGAGAAAGAGAGAAGGAAAGAGTGTGGATAAAGGAGAGGGAGAAGAGAACAGAATGGTGGGTAAGGGGGAAGACAGGAAGGAGGGAGGGAGAAGGGGAGAGGGAAGGATAAGAAGAGGGGGAGGATAGGGAGAGGCAGGAGGAATGGTAAGAAAGATTAATGGTGAGGAAGTGGGAAGGAAAGAGAGAGGGGGGTGAAGAGGGGGACGAAAAGGGGGAGGAGGAGGGAGAAGAGGAGGAACGAGAGAGAGGGAAAAAGAAAAGACGGGGGATGAAGAGGGAAAGCCAGGAACAGAAGGAAAAAGGAGAAGGAAAGGGAGGCAGGAAAATGCACACTGGAAAATAAGAAAAGATATACGAGAAGGAAAATAGAAAGGGATAAAGAAGAGACAGAGAAAAGATAAAGACAGAGATAGAGAGAGAGAGAGAGAGAGAGAGAGAGAGAGAGAGAGTGAGAGAGAGAGAGAGAGAGAGAGAGAGAGAGAGAGAATCGCCTTGACCAATGGTGCCGGATCTTTGACCCCTCATCTCTTAATTCCAATCATCCATCTCTCTCTCTCCTCTCTCTCTCTCTCTCTCTCCATCTATCTATCTATCTATAAATCATCATTAAGGTATGCCTGTTAGCCTCTCTCTCTCTCTCTCTCTCTCTCTCTCTCTCTCTCTCTCTCTCCCCGGCTCTTCACTAATTGGCCCTTACATCCTTCCTCCTCTGTTATCAATTTTGTTTCTCTCTGATATAATCCTTCATCCTGGCCTACCCTCTGTCTCTTGAAAAATGAAGGAAGGAAGGAAGGAAAGGAAGGAAGGAAAGGAAAGGGAAGGAAAGGGAAGGGATGGGAAGGGAAGGGAGGAAGGAAGGAAGGAAGGGAGGAAGGGAAGGGAAGGGAAGGGAAGGGAAGGGAGGAAGGAAGGAAGGAAGGAAGGAAGGAAGGAAGGGAGGAAGGGAAGGGAAGGGAAGGGAAGGGAAGGGAGGAAGGAAGGAAGGAAGGAAGGAAGGAAGGAAGGAAGGAAGGGAGGAAGGGAAGGGAAGGGAAGGGAAGGGAGGAAGGAAGGAGAAAAAAGAAAGAAAGAAAGAAAAAGAAAGAAAGAAAGAAAGCTAATATAAAGATACTAAAACAAAACTTATCCATTAAAAATAACTAAATAAAAAAGATAAAGAGAGAAAAAAGAAAGACAGGAGAGAAAGAGAGCAAATATAAAGACAGGAATAATATTACTGAGTGAACATTAAGACTGCAATTCATCCTTTTTGCTTAATCCATCATTCTACTGACCACACACACACACACACACACACACACACACACACACACAGTCACAATCACCCCTCCACACCCCCTAACACACAAACAGGGTGTAGGGAGGGTGTAACAGTGTGGTAAAAAGTAAGGTGTGAAATGAAAGAGGTGGAGCACGAGTATGTGGCAGGGTCAAACACCATTCCCTTTGCGAATTACCCAGAATTGTAATTAGACTAATGGAAAAGGGGAATAAGGTCAATGTGTGTGTGTGTGTGTGTGTGTGTGTGTGTGTGTGTGTGTGTGTGTGTGTGTGTGTGTGTATTTATCCATCTATATCTATCTATTTATCAATCTGTGTATGTTTGAATCTATCTATCTCTGCCTGTATCTATCTATTTATCTACCTATCTCTCTCTTTCCATCTATCTATCTGTATCTATGCAATCACATCTCCATCAAGCCCAGGACCCTCCCAAGAAGCGGGGTCTGTATATCTATGACACTAATTTGGAGACACCTGGATAACACCTATTTCTGTTCTCCAGGTACGGCTAATAATCGGCTGGTCTTTGATATTATTTTATTTTTCGTTATAAGGTTAATACTTTCGCTAATACAAACCCTTGGAATTTGGTGAGGTTAGAGAGATGGTGGGAAGGGTGAGATTAGAGAGGTGGTGGGGTGAGGGTGAGGTTAGAGAGGTGGTGGGGTGAGGTGGAGGGTGAGGTTAGAGAGGTGGTGGGGTGAGGGTGAGGTTAGAGAGGTGGTGGGGTGAGGGTGAGGTTAGAGAGGTGGTGGGGTGAGGGTGAGGTTAGAGAGGTGGTGGGGTGAGGGTGAGGTTAGAGAGGTGGTGGGGTGAGGGTGAGGTTAGAGAGGTGGTGGGAAGGGTGAGGTTAGATAGGTGGTGAAGTGAGGGTGAGGGTTAGAGAGGTGGTGGGGTGAGGGTGAGGTTCGAGAGGTGGTGGGAAGGATGAGGGTTAGAGAGGTGGTGGGAAGGGTGAGGGTTAGAGAGGTGGTGGGAAGGGTGAGGGTTAGAGAGGTGGTGGGAAGGGTGAGGGTTAGAGAGGTGGTGGGAAGGGTGAGGTTAGAGAGATGGTGGGGTGAGGGTGAGGGTTAGAATGAGGGTAGGGTGAGGGTAGGGTGAGGGTGGGGGTGAGGGTGAGGGTGGGGATTTATATACATGTGCGTCAAAGTGAGGGTAGGGATGAGGGTGTAGCTGAGTAAGGGTGGGATCAGGCATGCATGTATGAGGGTTAAGAGTGAGGGTGGGCTGAGGGTGAGGGTAAGGATGAGGCCAGTACATGCATTCAGTACATGTGCCCCCCTCTGTACATTACACTACACCTCCTCACGCACCGCAAGTCCCACCCTCTTGTTTAGCAAAAGCACAGGGGTGGGAGGAAAATAAAGAGGACGAAATGCATGGTTGTTGGTAAGAAAAAAAAATGATTATGATTAAAATGCAAAAGGACTGTTACTGAAAATGAAAAAGTACACAATAATATGAAACAAACTTGAATGGAATAAAAACTTGTAAAATTGTATCTAAGAAGTAAAGAAAATGTAACTTGTTTAGATTTCCTGAGAGAGAGAGAGAGAGAGAGAGAGAGAGAGAGAGAGAGAGAGAGAGAGAGAGAGAGAAATATCAGTGGTGGCAGTAACATTCCATTTTCTATACTAAAGGCTCAGATCATTTTTATTACGGGGAGACTTTTATATATCCCTTTAAAAATTCATTATTTATCGTGGCCTACATTTCACCATCACTGCCATTTGTACAAGTGCAGAATAACACACACACACACACACACACACACACACACACACACACACACACACCATGCACGTGAGTCAGCCCATCTCACGTGCACTGCGTATCCTCTCGTGCATTTTTCTTTCATTATCATTCGTGTTTTTCATTTAGGTAAGAGAGGCAGGTGATGATGATGATGGGGGTGAAAAGTAATCACCTTTGTTAATTAAGGTAACGAGAGGAAGAGAGGGGTCAGGTGAATGAAATGGAGAGCACACACACACACACACACACACACACACACACACACACACACACACACACACACACACATCAATCTATCCATCTCCTTTCATTATCTACCTGTAAATCCGCAACTATATATCTATTACACACACACACACACACACACACACACACACACACACACACACACATATCTACCTCCTCTATCTATTCCTCTGTATCTATCTTACATAATAAAGGTGAGAAGCATATTTATAAACCCGCCTTGGATGCTATACGAGATTCACATATATATACATAATGGTGCTTAGCGATATATATTTACCAACTTCGCTATATTTTATCACCAACTGTCCATGGCTAATGTATAAACTTTCTGACACGCTGACTGTAACGAGCAATTCACCATCATTATTATCATCATCATCATCATCATCATCATCATCACCATCACCACACTGACCATAACAACCCATTCATCATCATCATTATCATCATCATCATCATTATTATCACCAACATCTCCATAACAACCCATTCATAATCATCATCATTATCATCATCATCATCGTTATCATCATCACAACAATAATCATAACGACCACTTCATCATCATCATCATCATCATCATCATCAAGAACTTCATCTATTGAGGGGGTTAGCAATGTAAAGCACAGGAGTTACTTTTTTTTTTCTCTTTTTCTTTTTTTAGTATATACATCGGAATGGTTTGGTCACAGCCGCCCAAATTTTTAGTAACCAAGGAGACTGGCCAAAAAAAAAGGTAAATGGGCCGTGGATTTGTGGATTTATGCGTGGGATTTATGTGGGATTTATGACGCTTTCATGTCCTCACCCCACACATACCGATAAATGGGTAGAGTAGGAGACGTGAGTACAGCCATCCACTCATATAATAAATCAATACAAATAAATAAACAAAAAATATAAACAAATGCATAAACACAAATAAAAATAAAAATATAATAGAAACATATAAACATAAACAAAAAACAAAAATAAACAAATCAATCAATCAACACACCAGGATGTACTATAAATTCATCAATCAACTGGGATGTACTGTACACTCTATCAAAATGGTGTACATATCCAGGTAATTACACGTTGCACAATGAACACTACTGCTGGTCCTTTTATGGGTTTGAACGAACAATTATGAAAAGGAAGCGTATTTCGGTGGCTCAATATTTTTTTTTTAAGTATACTCAAAATTAACAGCGACAAAAAAAAAAAAAAAAAAAAAAAAAAGGCTTATTTGAGAGTTACTTAAGATTGTTATTTTTATTTTTTTTTTATTTCTGAAATATTTCGGTCACTGTTTCAAAATGTAAAGCCTTCAGTATGACTCAAGGCAGTCTTAATCTTCGCTCATACTAATCTTAATCGTCGTTCATACTAATCTTAATCGTCGTTCATACTAATCTTAATCTACGTTCATACTAATCTTAAATCTTCGCTCATACAAATCTTAATCTTCATACTAATCTTAATCTTCGTTCATACTAATCTCAATCTTCGCTCATACTAATCTCAATATTCGTTCATACTAACCTTAATCTTCATTCATACTAATCTTAAATCTTCGCTCATACTAATCTTAATATTCATTCATACTAATCTTAAACTTCGTTCATAATAATTTTCGTTCATACTAATCTTAATCTTCGTTCATACTAATAACACGATAATTTAAACGTCAGGAGAGTATTTTTGAAAGGGAGGGGGAGGATTTGGCACAAAAAAATCAATAACACCTTTCAATTTATTTTGGAAATGAAAAGACAATATGATTCAATTAGGTAAAGTCTCTCACCTGGAGGGATTAAGGATATATTAACAGGTAAGAAGCAGAGTAATGTGAGGGGTAGGAGTTGGATGCTGCGTCTCTCTCTCTCTCTCTCTCTCTCTCTCTCTCTCTCACTTACACACACACACACACACACACACACACACACACACACACACACACACACACACACACACAAATTTTCCTCACTCCTCTCTCCCGTCTCACACACTATCCATTCTTCACTCTATTCCCTTACCCACCTTCCCTCTCATCTCCCCTCCCTTCCTCTCCTCTCCCTACCAACCCCTCTCCCACTCTCTCCCTACCCACCTTCACCCTCATCTCCCCTCCTTTCCTCTCCTCTCCCTACCCAACTTCTCCCCAATCTCCCCTCCTCTTCCCTCACCTCTCCTCTCTCCATCTACCTTCTCCACCCTCTCCTCCTACTCCCCTCTCTTCCTACCCACCTTCTCCCTCATCTCCCCCCTTTCCTCTCCCCACCATAATCACCCAATGAGCTCCAAACCCTCTCTAAGGCTTCATTTTGATTGGCTAGATTCCCGACACGTGCAAACTATCACAAGCCAAACACTTTATTGCTAATTAATCTGTTTTTAATCACACAGGTAAATTTAATCGATGGGACGCATTTCTGTTAGGTTGCGATTTAGTTGATATTGGTAGTTATTATTATTGTTGTTATTATTATTATTATTATTATTATTATTATCCTAGTCGTCGTCGTTAAGGTTATCGTCATTATTATTATTCTCATCATCGTAATTATTTTCGACGTCCTGGTCATCATCGTCGTCGTCATTATCATCATCATCATCGTTATCATCACCATCATCGTCATCGTCGTGGTCATTATCATCATCATCATCATTATCCTCCTCGTCATCATCTTTTTCATCATCATCATCGCCATCGCCTCATTCCTATTACATTTTTTCTAACCCGGCAAAATACCTTAACCCCTTGCTCAGTTGGTGGCAAAGCGTAGTCAGATTTCAATTTGACTAGTAACCAAGGAGGCGCATGTATGTGTGTGAATGATCCAGCTCCGACGGGCGAAAACAGACTATAATTAACCCCTTCACCTCGAGTACACCCTGTTTATGTATGGGATCGAACGCGCAACCATTCGACCAGCAGCCCACACCGTCACCACCAGACCACCAAATATCCACACCAGTACCTAATAACAAGCTAATTATTACACACCATTAACCACCACACCAGGATAATCACCGAGAATTCAATATGGCCGTGAGAGAGAGAGAGAGAGAGAGAGAGAGAGAGAGAGAGAGAGAGAGAGAGAGAGGAAAAACATAAACAGTGACCCCCATTTTCTTTTCAATATGGCGCAAACGGATCACAGACTACTCCATATTCAACATTCAGTTCAATCGGCCCCCAAAGCTGAATGATGTGTTTATATATCTTTATTTTACCTTACTTTATTACCCTTCATGATAGTGGCTGTGAGGGAATATATATGGAGTAGGTAGGGGTGGGGGAGTGGTAAGGGAGGGTTGATGTGAGAATGGACAGTTTAGATTAGTTATGGCTTCAACTTATACTCATTTTCTTTATTATTATTATTATCATTAGCAGTAGCAGGAGTAAAGTGAGATATTTTAAGTGGATGATTTAAGCTGCATGAGAGAGAGAGAGAGAGAGAGAGAGTCGTAAAGATGTAATGGTCAGGTATAAAAGAAAATACTTAAGCCGTGTATGAGTTCCTAAGACACACACACACACACACACACACACACACACACACACACACACACACACACACACACACACACACACACATCTGTCACCCACGCACATAGTCTCCCCCCCCCCTCTCTCTCTCTCTTCGACACCACGTTTTTCATATACCATAACCAATTTATCTATCTGTCTATCTACTCCCCTTCTTTTTCCATTCCTCTCCTCTCGTTTCCTCAACTTCCTCTTCCTTTCCCATCTATCTATTTATCTATCTATCTATTCGTCTATCTATCAATCATCTATCTATATGTCCATCTTCCTTTTTTCTCTATCCCTTTCATTTCTATCTATCTACCAATCTATCTATCTATCAACCTCCTCCACACACAAAATCCACACCTCTACCCTCCATTCCCGAAACTGAACGAAACTCACTGAAACATCCCACGAAACGTATTGAAACAGACACGAAACAGGTGAGAAGAAGCCTCGTCTCCGGCAACACAGACACCGACCCTCCAAGTAATGTTTCTCATCCATTTCTAAGTCAACCACACCCTCTCCCACCCCTTTCGTTCGGCCTACTTCTAACTTACATCCTAACTGACCTTCTAACCTACTTCTAACAAGCCCAAACTCTCCTAGCAATGTTTTTTTTAATCTACTGTCTTTCTTTTTGCTATTTTCTAACTCAGCTTTGTCTATTTCTAACCTGGATTTCTAACTTACATTCTAACTGACCTTCTAACCTATTTCTAACAAGCCCAGACTCTCCTAGCAATGTTTTTTTTAAATCCTGTGTCTTTATTTCTGCTCATTTCTAACTCAGCTTTGTCTACTTCTAACCTGGACTTCTAACTTAAGCTATTCTGATTTTCTAACCTATTTCTAACAAACTCAGAGTCCCCTAGCAATGATTTTTTTTAATCCCGTGTCTCTAACTTTGCTAATTTCTAACTTATTTTCCTAACCAATACGTGCAAATTTTGACTAACCTATTTTCCTCTCCTTTACTTTCCTTTATTTTGTAACCTACATTTCTTCCAATTTCCTAACCTATTTCTAAGGCCTAAGTCAACCCAGCCCTCTATTTCTTCTGCTTTATCTATTTCTAACTCATATTCTTGTCTATTTTCTAACCTACTCCCCCCTCTCTATTTCCTAACAAATTTCTAACAAGCACTGGCTAGCTATTTCTTCAATTTTATCAATTTCTAATCTACTTTTCTAACTTAAACAATTCTATTTTCTATCTTTTGTAACTTTCATTCTAATCTGCTTTCTATACTTCCCCTCCCCCCCAACTTTCCCCTCCCCTCCCCTCTGCTTTTTTCCCTTCTTACGTTTACTCTTTCATTTCCTCTCTTTTCCTTCCCTCTCCCTTCCTCTTCTCTCTCCAACCCATGCCTCCCTTCTTCCATCCATCCTTCCTACCTCTCCTCTCCCTCCCTCCCCCACTCTCATTCCCATACCCCGCCTCTCCCCCTCCCCTACTTTTCCTTCCCCGCTCCCCTCTTTCTCCCTAACCACCTTCCTTACCCCTCTCCCCACCCTTCCTACTTCCAGTCTCCCCTCCTTTCATATTTTCTCTCCCCCTCCTCCCTTCCCTTCCCACTTCCCTCCTCCCCCTCTCCTCCCTTTCCCAATCCTCCACTACACCCTTTCCTTCCCTTCCCCCTTCAATTCTCCCCCCTCCCATCCCTTACCCACTCCCCCTCTCTTCCTCCCCATCCACTCCTTCCTTCTCCCTCCCCCCTCCCCCTCCCCCTCCCCCTCCCCCACCCATCCATTCACACACCCTATCTCGTCAACAAAAAGATGGGTTAGGATTTATTTTTATTCTTTTCCTTTTTTTTTTTTTTTTTGGAAAACTGTTAAAAGCCGAAAAGACTGTCAGGAAAGGGAAAAAAATAATAATTTGTAGATGTAGACGTGGAGAGAGAGAGAGAGAGAGAGAGAGAGAGAGAGAGAGAGAGAGAGAGAATGAAATATAATCAACAAATAAAATAATAAAAAAAGAATAAAGGAGAAAGGGAAATGGGGGAAGCAGAAGAGACTGACAGGAAAATTGAAAAGAAAAAATAATAAGGGAAAAATGGCAATGAAATGGATGAACATAAAAAACAACCAAACACACAGGCACTCCAACTCTCAAATCAAAACACACTGAAAAAGAAAAACAGTGGACAAAAAATAAACACATGAACAGACCATACATACCGTACATACATACATACATAGAGAGAGAGAGAGAGAGAGAGAGAGAGAGAGAGAGAGAGAGAGATTGGCTTAAAAATATGTACAGGCATATGAACTGACACACACACACACACACAAAATCCCCCCACATCCCCCCCACACAAGAACCCCATTCATCCATACCTCAACCCCCCCCACACAAGAACCCCATTCATCCCTACCCCAACCCCCCCACACAAGAACCCCATTCATCCCTACCCCAACCCCCAATCCCCCCCCAAAAAAAAAAAAAAAAAACACTAAAAGCCAATAGATTCCCCCAACCAAAAAAAACGAAAAAACACAAGAAAAACGAAACAGGAAAAAAAAAACTCGATCCCGCACTACCACTTAAAAGGCGAGAGAAACATCATACGTCTGGCAGCGCTGCACCGTCCCCCCCCCTTTGCAACGGCGCAGATATCGTACCGCAACAGCATTAGATTGCAATGTTTATACGCTACGGCCGCCCATAGCGATGCGGGGTGTGTGATCTTAGAGAGAAGGGAAGAGGGTGTGGGGAGTTTATACAAGTTTTTTTCCTTGGGGAGAGAGAGAGAGAGAGAGAGAGAGAGAGAGGAACTGAACTGGAAGAAGGTTTGTAAATACATAAGGGGAGGAGGAGGAGAGAGGAGGGAGAAGAGGAAGTAAAGGGAAGGGGAAGAAGAGGAAGTATGGGGGAGGGGAAGGAAAGGGGAGAGAGAGAAAAAAAATAGGTAAGTACTTACAAATAAACGAATGAGAACAGAAGACAGGGGAAGAAAAACTAAAGAGGAAGCGAGAAGAGTAACGCTAAAAATAATAATAATAATAATAATAATAATAATAATAATAATAATAAGTAAAGGATGTGGGCAGAAAGGAGGGGAAAGGAAGTAAAGACAAATGTGTTATAAAGGGAACGAGGGGAAAGAGAGGGGAAGATGTAGCGTGGTTAAAAAAAAAAAAAAAAAAAAGGTAAGAAGGAATAGGGCGACAGAAAAGAAACGAAGGAGGAAAAATGGTCACAAAGGGAGAAGAAAAAGGGAGAAAAATGAAGAAAAATAAAAAGGGTGACAGTAGCAGTAGGTCCAGGTTTATATAAATTCTTAACCCAGTAGACTGCAGGCTGAAACTCCCCTTCCCATGCAGTCTACCCTCTTCCTTTTCGGGGACTGAGAGGGGAAGTGAGGGACGTTTGTACAGCCGGGCAGTGGATCCACCTGGGTATATCAGTGCCACCACGTGAAGGCGCCCATCTCCTGTCCTCGGGTGTGGGAAGAGGATAGCAGGGGAAGAATAGTGTCATTATCATCACTACCTTCTTCATTATTATTTATCATTATTATTATCTCCAAAGTTTTCGTTATTATCATCATTTTTTTTCAGGAAACATCGTCTCCCTCCTCCTCCTCCTCCTTATCATCATCATCATCATTATCATCATCATCATCATCATCATCACTGCAGCTACCGCCACCACCACCACCACCACCACCATCATCACTTCCCATCTTTAAGCATTATAATCACCATCATCATCATCACTGCAGCCACAATCCTCACCACCACCACCACCATCATCATCATCATCACTCATCATCGCCATTCCCATCACTACCATTAGCAATACACAACCACCATAATCGTTTCAAATCACCACTATCACCACCGCCATCATCACCATCACTATTACCAGGATCACCAGTACACACACACACACACACACACACACACACACACACACACACACACACACACACACACACACACACACACACACACACACACAGGATTCAGCCAACGAAACATACATCACAGGAAATAGCAGCGGTCATCATACATTATCCTTTGCTTTAGTGATGGCGTGTGTGTGTGTGTGTGTGTGTGTGTGTGTGTGTGTGTGTGTGTGTGTGTGTGTGTGTGTGTGTGTGTGTGTGTGTGTGGGTGTGTAGGGGTAATTTAGTTGTGTGGTTGCTCTGTTGGTAAGTGACAATGCACGTTTGTTGTGTGTGTGTGTGTGTGTGTGTGTGTGTGTGTGTGTGTGTGTGTGAGAGAGAGAGAGAGAGAGAGAGAGAGAGAGAGAGAGAGAGAGAGAGGCTGTATACACAGGACTGTGCGTGCGTGTGTGGATTTTCTGCCTATACTATTTCCATGCGGCTAATTGAGGTCGTGTGTGTGTGTGTGTGTGTGTGTGTGTGTGTGTGTGTGTGTGTGTGTGTGTGTGTGTGTGTGTGTGTGTGTGTGTGTGTGTGTGTGTGTTTACTTCAAGGCAAAACCACACAATATCTACAGATTTTCCCACGTAAAAACACAAGGCCATGAACAAACACAACAACAACAAGCCACAAACACAACAACAACACATAATCAAGCAACAAACGCAAGAACACAAATCTTTAAAATTCCAAACATCGTCAAGTAATCAATGAAAAATTTAACAGAACACGCACA